>NW_027309836.1:0-331092 GCF_047496795.1 Chiloscyllium punctatum | reverse complement strand
ACAGTTTTCATTGTTAAATAAATAAAAGGTGTTAGCCTCAACTATAAGATGATGAGTGTACGTGCTCTGCCAAGCAACTTCTTTAATTGCTTGGCTATGATTTCCAGCTTAAATGGCTATTATCTGTAATCTGCAATATTAGAGCAAGAAATCTTGCAGAAACACTCTGCAATGGGAGGGATCTCGAATAAATATCAAAACTGAACACCAGAGAATAGGAAAGAGCACAATTTCTGGCCAAAAACACTGGCCACTGTTTCCAACCTCTGACATGTGGCTTCCCTCTTCCTGAAATGATTAAGTGATACAAGGCATCGGTTTACTTCCCAGCCTCTCCTTACCCTCTCCTCCCTCTGCTTGCACAAAACAAATCAAGCTTTGATCTTTGGAAAACTCAAGGCCTGAGATATAGACCTTCTGGAGAGGGGAGGGTCTTTGAAACCTGAAGCAGGAGGGTGAGGGGGCAGTAATATCACTCACTGGGCTGAGGTGTGGCAGTTCAACTTTAATATGGATAAATGCGAGGTATTGCATTTTTGTCAAATAAAAAGCGGGGGCTCATGTAATTAATAGTAGTGCGTTGGTAGTGTTGTAGAAAAGAGGGACCCACAGGTGCCGATCGAATTCACAGAAGTTTGTGACACTTATAGACAAGCTGTTTCAGGCTACTTCATTGCTCAGACATTTGGGGTTAGAAATTGAGAAGTCATGCTGAGATAGTGCAGGACATTGATGAAGCCTCTTTTGCAGTACTGTGTTCAGTTCTGTTAATGGAATGAGATTATTAAGCTGAAGAGGCTTCAGAAGGGATATACCAGGATGTCGCCAGGAACACCTCATCTTCTGCCTCGGGAGCCGACAAACACATGGCATGAACATTGAACTGACTAATTTGCAAATCTCCCCTCGACGACCCAGATCCCAGATCCGACCCTCCGACTCAGATCCGCCCTCTCGTGGGAACCTACCTGTCCATCTTCCTTCCACCTATCCGCTCCAACTTCCCACCGACCTCTCACTATCACCTCCTAGCTTCGCCAACCTATCACCAACCTTTACCCCAGCCTCACCCCACCACCCATTTATCTCTCAGCCCATTGACTCCTTCGCAGTTCTGAAGAAGTGCCCTGCCTGAAACGTTTACTCTCTTGCTCCTCGGTTGCTGCCTGACCTTCTGTGCCTTCTCCACTATCATGCTTTATCTACACTGAATTCTCCATCATCTGGAGTCCCCATTGTCACTTAGGTACAATTCTCTGTTAACATATCTATGCTGTCTGTCTGTTGTAACCCCACACTGTCTTAGGTACATATTGTCTCCAGATCATGGCCTATAAAATTTCTCTCAATCTCTTACTGACATTGTCATGCCTCAACAGTAGTTACAGGGTCTATGTTTCCATTTATAAGCAGAGAAACATGTTGGTGTTCCGATAAACCTCTGGCATTACTTTCATATCCAATGCAGACTGAATGGTTACACACAATTAATCTACCAGACTCACCATTCATTCCCTCAGTCACCCTCGCATATCCAATCCAGACTGTGTAAATGTTAATCATTATTTTGAATTTTAATAAAACAGTATTGAATTGAAAGGCGTTGGCTGCAGCTATTTGTTCTGTGACTGGAAATAATGTCAGTCTCCGTGGATCCTAAATGTGTCACTGGAGGGCTTGCCTCTTTTATTAATTAAGGATTCAGTTCAATGTGTTATCCCATAGTATGAGTGGGAACATTGCCGACAGTACAGGGATCAGCAGCGCCAAAGAGACAGGGAGGAGATATCAGAATCTGAGAACATTAGACTGGAATGATCCAACATGGACAGGAGTTTTTCATCTAGTCTTTACTGGCTTTCCAAACCTTGGGTATCATTAGAATGGAGGATCTATGATGTACTGAGTGTTATTCAAGGTGGTTACTATCCCATCCTCGCTATAGTTGGTGTTCCTGGTAAGTCATTCTAACTGTCTATTAAAGCAGTTTAAACTGAACTGTTGTTCACGTTATTGAAATTGGGAAAGGTGGAAGTCATCGTTTTCAGCTCCAATGAAAAAATCCCATTCCTTAGAAATTATAATGAGCAGATTACTACTTTCAAATGACTCACCAGTATGCGAGGAGAAACTCTAAAACTTCATAATCCTTCTAGCCCTGAACAGATCGATATCTCCATATCCCCCCCCATTCGCTTATTCTGTCCAGTATCACCTTCGTGATATCCCCGTCTCCTCCTCAGCCACAGGGCACCTTCTGAGTAAACCATCATTTGGGCCTCTGTTAAATCCGGAATCACCTGTTTCAAGCCCCTTCTAACCACATGTCAATCACAACATAATTACACTTGAAATGTTTAACTTGTTCTCTTCATAGAAACTGTCTGACGGGAAGATAATTCATGGTGCTCAAGTCATTGACTCATGATCTAGAGCCACAGCATAATAATCTGTTAATATGAATGAAATTGGTGGCTTTGAAGTGAAACCATCATCATTAAGTATAAAAAGCACATCTGCTTGCCTCATGTCCTTTAGTGAGTGCAATGGGTCATCCTTCCCTGATCAGGTCTCTGTGAGACTGCAAACCCACAGCAATGTGTTTTACTCTTTACTGTCCAGTGGAACAGCAGAACCAGCCTCTCATTTCAAGATAGGTATAACAGGCTGGCCTGACCTGTGAGGGAAGAACAAAAGGAAAGATAACTCCCTCCCTCTGCCTGTTTCCCATATTCCTACAGCTCATTTCCATTCAGGTGGGTGACCATTCCTTATTTCAAGTGTATTCTTTCTTAGCCTATTCCCTGAGTGTGATGTCCATCTCCCGTAGCACCTCTGGTGTTGGCTGTATTGATGCTCACATATAGATGTAAGGAACTTTTAAATTCCAGGTCAGAGGCAGTGTAGCTAGAAGGAAAGGCTTCTTACGCCACAAGAAAGTAAAGGAGATGTCTCAGTGAGGAAAAGGAATTATTGTGATAAAACCTGAGAGTGTTGTTGAGGCAGTATTGGGAAATTGTGGACAGATTTTCTTTCCCTTATAAGAAATAATCGTCCTGCCACAGATAGAGTGCAAAGGTTTTTCACCAGACTAATCCCTGGGATGGTGGTAAAATGAGGGGTGAATGACGATTAATCTTTAGCGCTGTGAGAGAATAAAAGATGATTGCATTGAAACTAAAGGATAATGGACAGTCTCTCATGATGTTCTAAACAGATATTGATACGGTGATAAAATCAATGGCTTGTTTTTACTCGGGTTACAAGAGCCTCTGAGGACGTTCCCCTCACCCCATCCCCACTCCCTATATCGATAGAGAGAGAGAGAGAGAGTCAGACTTTGAATATAGTGCATTTGGTGTGTGCTCCTACATTAAACATCACGTTATCCAAAATCCTGACAGCAGCCACAATGCCTTCACTCTAAAACAGTTAACTATTCCCATCATCTTCTGACCTCCATGGAGAATATAGATCTGTCTACTCAGAGATGGAAGATGCCTCTTTGAGACTTGATACAATACATCTGGCTTCCCTCCTCACTGCTAGCAAACCACGTTAAAGTAGCAGATGTTCCACTGGCGATGGACCCACGAGGAACCTCGTACAGCCATTCATGAGTGCAGTCTCTGCTCCATTGGTTTGTTGTATTGGAGCATCAGTGACACCCTCCTGTTCATGTATAACAATCTCGTGGGTCTGAATGGCCTCCTCCAGGTCCCATGAAACAAATTCAAGGCTCTGATTGGACTCTACCTGATCCGGTTTAATAACTCCTTGTACTGACCAGACCCTTTCTCTTCCTGTGGAACAAGCAGGAGTATTGAATGGGCTTCCCCTCTTCTTGTTCAGTAGTTTCGATGAGCTGAATGGCTTCCACATTTCTGTATGTAACCAGCTTGAGATGTTGAATGAGCTCCTCTTTTAACTGTGTCTGACAGCACTGTTACATGAATGTTACCGACACTTTAACAGCACAAGCCTGAATGCTGTCCGGGTCTTCCTGAATACGGAGACAGGCTGTATCAGGAGCTGATGGGAGACAAAATGTTCTGAACATTGTGTAACCCTCAGTGACCATCCCCACCTCCGGTCTTATGTTGGCGAAAGACATTGATGAAGCAGCTGAAGATGTTTATGCTGAGGAAGCTACCCTGATGATCTCCTGAAGAGATGTCCTAGGACTGAGATTTTCGGGCGCCCATACAGGCATCTTCCTTTGTGCTCTGAAAGACCCCAGCCAGTGGGGAGGGGACACCTGATTCCCATTCAGCTCAAATGACATTCTCAGTCAAATACTGCCTTGATATCAAGGCTCTTCACTATTTGCTGAGCCCCTGTGTTCCCCCCTTGTTCATATCAACAGGTGACAATGTCTGTGTGGGGAGTGTTTTCCTCTCACAGAGGGTAGTGAATGTCAGGAATTATCTTTTCTCGAGAGCTAGGGAAGCTACATCACTGAAAGTATTTTAAAAAGGAGGTGGATGAATTTTTGACCTGTAAGAGAGCTGAGAGGATGTGAAGAATTGGACATTAAAGATGAGTTAATATGAACAACAGATCGGTCATGATCGTATACAATGGCTTGATTATCCGAACTACCTGATCCTGTTCCATATTCTGTAATTATAACGTTAATGGTTGCAATTTTCCTGCACGTTCTGTTATTGAACGTTGCAATCAGAGAGAGCTATGTACTTTGAGTCATCTCTTAGTGAGGTCTTGGGGCTGAATTCACAGTGAATCTGGATCTATACCATGACAAACAAATGAAGCACAAGATGCAGAGAGGAGACACTCTGTAAAGAGACCAGAGTTGTCTTTCGAACCCAGCCTGGGTTTTGAAGTAACATTTTCCAATCCACACCAAACGATGTGTGACAGCCTGGAGGGAATGAATGAGATCCTGTGTTACGGTGGACCATGTATTTGGAGCAAGATGCCCCCGTCAGTACCAGTGCAGGAGTTTTGAGGGGCTGAATTGAACATAGGAACATAGGACTGAGGAGCAGGAGTGGGTCATTAGACACGTTGTCACTGTTCCACAAGACACTAAGATCATAGCTGCTCTGATTGTGGTTTCAGCAGCACTTTTCTGCCTGTATACAATTTTCCTGCATGAACTTGTCTGTCAAATGTTTGAATACAGCACAACGTTGACCAAATGCAATCATCCAGGCACTACAAATGTTTGATAAAGGGAATTCCCACATAAACAGTCCAATAAGAATTTCTAATTCGCGTTCCGATAAATGTTAGAGGGTCACTGTGTCCTTTTCCAGTCCCACTCCTCCACTGATTACAAAAACTTTAAAAGTAGCCAGTTTAGTGTTATGACCAATTGTATAGGACTCGGACTGGGTCATTTTTGAGAAAAATGTGAAATTCAGGAAGTTGAACTCACAACAAATAGTAAACGATAGTGTCCAAAATGTTCTTCTGCCTTTGAAATTATTCTGCTCACACAAGCTGCTGGTATTGGGATTTATTTGTGGAACAGTTGGATTTGGCTGAACTACCTTTGCTTACAGCAGTGAAGAGATTCCAATGAGTCCTCACCAGGAATCCTTCACGAGTGGTGAAGATAACTCAGGGATTTTATTGTCTCACATTTTGCTATTGGGTGGACAAAGTAAGAGAGAGGGATCAATCAGCTCTGCTTCTCAGGCAGGGAACATTTTTCTCCCTCTCTGTGTTGAACAATAATGTCAACTGAACATCAAACTGGGCCATGTGTGCTCTCCTGGAGCATTCTCTGGAACGGATGATAATGGTCGATATGAAGGTGCATCATCCCTGTTGTTGTACACAGTGTCTTTCATTAGGAAAAAAGAGTCCCTGCTTTAACAGCTGATGACATGTTTATATGCGTCTGTGTAATTTGTAACTATCGGTCGATGTCTATATAATACGTGTGTTGATATCAATACATCTTATTCTTAAGTTTGTTCTCTAGCTTTAAACTCTATAACAAGAGGAAATATGCATCCAGCTGAAACACATTTCAGAAAGTCATCTATGGTTCAAGAAGATTTCTCATCTCAAATCAAAATTATAATCCCCCATAACAAAAGACCTTCCTTCCAGGAATGAGTGAAGGGAAACATCTATGAAAATCTTTTGAAAGGATTATATCGCTTTTCTTAAGTTTAGGCGATCAAAACTGCACACAGTGTATCCGATGTGGTCTCAGCAATGCCCCGTACAGATGTAGTAAAACATTTCTCATTAAACGTGATAACCTTTGCCAGAAACAGCATCATTCCACTTACCTTCCAAATCACTTGCTGCATCTGCAGACTGATTTCATATGATTCATGTCCCAGGAACATGGAAACGGCCAGTATCACAGAGTTCTGCAATCTCTCTCCATTTAAATTGTTCACCATTGTTTTATCCTTCGTGACACAGTAGACAACTCACCTTATGTTCTTTCTGCTGAAGGTTTGCTCACTAACCTTCCCTGTCTGTATCACATTGCAGACTCAGTACCTCCATTTGACGACATCTTGAATAATCATCTTGGTGATGCGCTAATTGAGCTTTGCACCATTCAGTTCCCTTCCACCAGATCTTTGATACAGATTATTTGTCATTGATGATCTCACAGTGATCTCTACAGCAGTGCATTAGTTACAGTTTTGCAACCTGAAAATAAATATTTACCTCTACTCTCTATTTCCTGTTAGTGACAGCTTCCCCGTTCCTGTGTAGCACCTAAGTTGGGTTGAATCGTCTCCTTCTGGGCTGTGTAACGTAACTCAACGAGCTGAATTACTTCATTCTCTATTCCTGTATAACTTCTTCGAGGGGCAGAATGGTCTCCTCCCGTCTCATTTTAATGAATCCTGCCTGACTGAAAGCGGTGGTCCCCTACCTTGTAACAGCATCGAGGGGTGGATTGAGCGAACACACATAGGGTAGGGGCAGCAGTATATCTCTGTAACAGCTGCGAGGGCTGTATTGAGGGAACACACAAGGGGTTAGGGAGAGCAGTATATCTCTGTGATAGCCTTGAGGGGGAGATAGAGGGAACAACACATGGAGTAGGTGCAGCAGTACATTCTGTAACAGACTCAAGTGTGGATTGAGGGCACAGTGCATGGGGTGGGGCAGCAATTGTTCTTTTGGCTGCACCATTCAGACTGCTCATAACTAATCCGATTGTGTCTAACTATCCGTATCTGGTCTGTTTCCAATAAACATTGACTCTCCTATCCAGCAAAGATCAGTCAAGCTCAGCGTTGAACATCTTCAATAACCGAGTATAGCAAAGTGAACAAAACTGAACATAACGCTACCAATACTGCCTCAGCAGCGTCCTGTATAACTGCAACATAACTCCCTAATTTTGATGAGGTAAAAACAATGACTGCAGATGCTGGAAACCAGATTCCGGATTAGTAGTGCTGGAAGACCACAGCAGTTCAGGCAGCATCCAAATAGCTTCGAAATCGACGTTTCTGGCAAAAGCCCTCCATCAGGAATAAAGGCAGTGAGCCTGAAGCGTGGAGAGATAAGCTAGAGGAGGGTGGGGGTGGGGAGAAAGCAGCATAGAGTACAATGGGTGTGTGGGGGAGGGGATGAAGGTGATTGGTCAAGGAGGAGAGGGTGGAGTGGATAGGTGGAAAAGAAGATAGGCAGGTAGGACAAGTCCGGGCAAGTCAAGCGGACAGTTACTGAGCTGGAAGTTTAGAACTAGGATGAGGTGGGGAAGGGGAAATGAGGAAACTGTTGAAGTCTACATTGATCCCCTGGGGTTGAAGTGTTCCGAGGCGGAAGATGAGGCGTTCTTCCTCCAGGCGTCTGGTGGTGAGGGAGCGGCGGTGAAGGAGGCCCAGGACCTCCATGTCCTCGGCAGAGTGGCAGGGGGAGTTGAAATGTTGGGCCACGGGACGGTTTGGTTGATTGGTGCGGGTGTCCCGGAGATGTTCCCTAAAGCGCTCTGCTAGGAGGCGCCCAGTCTCCCCAATGTCGAGGAGACCGCATCGGGAGCAACAGATACAATAAATGATATTAGTGGATGTACAAGTAAAACTTTGATGGATGTGGAAGGCTCCCCAACACATTCCACCCCGACCTTAAATTTACCTGGACCATCTCTGACAGCTCCCTCCCCTTCCTGGACCTCTCCATCTCCATTAATGACGACCGACTTGACACTGACATTTTTTACAAACCCACCGACTCCCACAGCTACCTGGATTACAAGTCTTCCCACCCTACCTCTTGCAAAAATGCCATCCCGTATTCCCAATTCCTCCGCCTCCGCTGGATCTGTTCCCAGGAGGACCAGTTCCAGATTAGATTAGATTACTTACAGTGTGGAAACAGGCCCTTCAGCCCAACAAGTCCACACCGACTCGCCACCCACCCATACCCCTACATTTACCCCTTATCTAACACTAGGGGCAATTTAGCATGGCCAATTCACCTAACCTGCACATCTTTGGACTGTGGGAGGAAACCGGAGCACCCGGAGGAAACCAACGCAGACACGGGGAGAACGTGCAATCTCCACACAGTCAGTCGCCTGAGGCGGGAACTGAACCCGGGTCTCTGGCGCTGTGAGGCAGCAGTGCTAACCACTGTGCCACCATGTTCCACCACAGAACACACCAGATGGCCTCCTGCTTTAGAGACCGCAAATTCCCTTCCCACGTGGTTAAAGATGCCCTCCAACGCATCTCGTCCACATCCTGCACCTCCGCCCTCAGACCTCACCCCTCCAACCGTAACAAGGACAGAACGCCCCTGGTGCTCACCTTCCACCCTACAAACCTTCGCATAAACCAAATCATCCGCCGACATTTCTGACACCTCCAAACAGACCCCACTACCAGGGATATATTTCCCTCCCCACCCCTTTCCACCTTCCGCAAAGACCGTTCCCTCCATGACTACCTGGTCAGGTCCACGCCCCCAAACAACCCACCCTCCAATCCTGGCACTTTCCCCTGCCACCCCAGGAACTGTAAAACCTGCGCCCATGCCTCCTCCCTCACCTCTATCCAAGGCCCGAAAGGAGCCTTCCACATTCATGAAAGTTTTACTTGCACATCCACTAATATCATTTATTGTATCCGTTGCTCCCGATGCGGTCTCCTCTACATTGGGGAGACTGGGCGCCTCCTAGCAGAGCGCTTTAGGGAACATCTCTGGGACACCCGCACCAATCAACCACACCGCCCCGTGGCCCAACATTTCAACTCCCCCTCCCAATCTGCCGAGGACATGGAGGTCCTGGGCCTCCTTCACCACCGCTCCCTCACCACCAGACGCCTGGAGGAAGAACGCCTCATCTTCCGCCTCGGAACACTTCAACCCCAGGGCATCAACGTAGACTTCAACATTTTCCTCATTTCCCCTTCCCCCACCTCACCCTAGTTCTAAACTTCCAGCTCAGCAACTGTCTGCTTGACTTGCCCGGACTTGTCCTACCTGCCTATCTTCTTTTCCACCTATCCACTCCACTATCTCCTCCTTGACCTATCACCTTCATCCCCTCCCCCACTCACCCATTGTACTCTATGCTGCTTTCTCCCCACCCCCACCATCCTCTAGCTTATCTCTCCACACTTCGGGTTCACTGCCTTTATTCCTGATGAAGGGCTTTTGCCAGAAACGTCGATTTCGCAGCTATTTGGATGCTGCCTGAACTGCTGTGCTCTTCCAGCACCACTAAGCCAGAATCCCTAATTTTGATACTCAGTGAAATACACTGATTAAGGCCAATGTACCAAAAGCTTTCTTCACTGCACTGTCTACTTCTGAATCAACTTCCAGAGAACCATACACCTGAATTCCAAGGTCCTTCTGTTCCACTACACTCCTAAAGACCCAACCATTCACCATGAAACTCCAACCTTGATTTGACTTTCTAAAATGCAAGAACTTACACTTTATTAAAATCCATTTGCCATTTCTCAACCCACTTCCCCAGCTGATCAAAATACTGCTGAAATTTCTGAAATTTATGATAACCTTCCTCACTCGCCATGAGACTGCTTATTTTCGTGTCGTCTTCAAACTTACAAATCATGCCTGTACATTATCATCTAAATCATAGACATCTGTGATATGCAGTGATCCCAGCACCATCCCCTGAGGCATTCCACTAGTCACAGGCCTCCAGTCTGACCAGCATTCTTCCTGTATCACCCTCTGCTTCCTACCACCAAGCCAATTTTGTACCTAATTTGCCACCTCCCCCTCAATTCCATGTGATCTCACCTTTCAGAGCAGCGGAACATGCGGAACCTTATTGAGGCCTTACTGGAATCCATATAGACTATGTATACCATCCTGCCCTCCTCAACGTTGCTGGTCACTTCATCAAAGAACTCCAACCAATTTACGAGTCATGATCTCCCATGCACAAAGACGTGCTGAATTTCATGAAGGGCTTTTGCCCGAAACATCCATTTTCCTGCTCCTCGGAAGCTGCCTGGTCTTCTCTGCTTTTCCAGCACCATTCTAATCATACTCCGAATCACATCCTGTCTTTCCAAATGCATGTATATCCAATCTCTCCGAATCTTCTCAAGTAACTTATCCACTAGATTTTAGGTTTGCTGGTCTTTCGTCCCAGTTTTACCTTTGTAGCCTTCCTTGAATAAGGGCACAGCATTCGCTACCCTCCAGTCATCTGGGACCTGACCAGCGATAATGGAAAAGAACCAACCAGGGCTCCCGCAATTTCTTATCTATCCTCCTGCAGTGTTCCTGGATATATCTGGTCAGGATCAGGAGGTTTTAGAAATACTGCAAAGTCTGAAAAATACGTCTATTTATTTCCTGTACAAACACCAAAAAGTGAGAAAGTGACTCAATGATGGTTAACATCACTAATTAGAAAATTTATTAATCACAGGAAGTGACTTCAGAAGAATTCCAAATATTGTGAAAACCCGTGAATTCTCAGAAGTTTAGAATCCAGAAAAGGAAGGACATGAAACTGATAAGGAAACCAAAAAGCGAGCATACCTGCTAATAAACAGGAACACAAAGACTGCATAAATCAACGATCTATATTTCAAAGGAAACAAAATAAAAGCAAGGTCAAGAGTGGAAATTTGTAATTGGGAGAGGAGAGTTCATTGTGGAGAACAGGGAAATGGCCAAGAAAATAACCAGTTACTTTGCATCTGTCTCCATGGAGTAATATCCAGGAAATCACCCAGTAATTCCAAGTGACCATATCGGCCTTCTGAAGCTTAAGACAAAAAGTCAATTCAAATCAGTAACAAGGTAGTACTTGAAGATGTAGCTGTATTGAGCATTGCTAAGTCTAACGAAACAGATGTACGTCTCATCAAAACGTCAGAAATGAATCCCCAACAGTAGTATTAATTGCACTGTCGATGTTTTCCTTTACATTCTGCAGAGGACAGAAACTATTGCGGATAAACATGATCCAAGCACTATCGACGAATGGAAGGGATCCAAACAGCTACAAAAGGAAGAAGACATAGTGTGGAGAACTGCAGACCAATTAATCGACATCTGTAGGGAAACTGTTGAAATCTATTACACAGGATGATATTTTTGATATTTAGAAATTAACATCAACAATGGAGAAAATCAGCATGCATTTCTGATAGAGAAATCGTACTTGATAAACTTCGGAATTGTTTGCAGTTGTTTCTTATAACATAGATAATGGGGAACCAGTAGAAGTTGCAGATATTTGATTTTCGCAAGAGTTTCTCAATGAGTCCGTAAATTGAATGAATTTGAAGGGAATTTGGAGGAAGATATGTAAGTGGAAAGTTAAAGTTTGGTTTGCCTTCATTTAAGAGAGTCAGAGCATTGATGTAAAGACATGTTGAAGCAGTTTCACAGCGTGTTGATAGGACTATACCTGGAGTATTGTGCACAGTTTTGGTGAGCGAATCTCAAAAAAACATTCTCCAGATTAATCCCTCAGATGGTGAGATTGCCTGATGAGGAAACTCGGCCTGTGTTCTCTAGAGTTTCAAAGAATGAGAGCTGGGTCACAGTGAAATTTTGAAAATTCACAAAACATATGACAAGTTGGAAATGAACAGAACTCTCCCCTCGCTGTCTATTCCACATTAAAGGCAAATAATGGCAGGATCTGGGACAGGCCATTTAAATCTGCAATAAGGAAGAAATTCATCACTTGGAGGGGACTAATTAACACAGGTGCAGGGAAGCCTACTGGCACGCAAGATGAGTGAGAATCTCCAAATATTCGAGAGATTGTCCAGCGGAACAAAATAACCAGGGAACAGGTAGGACTCATTCGTGATTTGCCAAGTTGCAACCAAATCAACTTTAGTGGTAGGAGACAGAGGGTGGTGGTAGAAGGCTGTTTGTGTTTGGAGGCTAGTGTCCAGTGGTGTACCACAAGGATCAGTGCTGTGTTTCTTAATATTTGTGATTCGGAGGTGTTGGTGTTGGACGGGGGTGGACAAAGTTAAAAATTGCATAACACCAGGTTATTCTCCAAAAGCTTTATTCGGTGGCACTAGCTTTCGAAGTGCTTCATCAAAGCGCACAACCACCTGATGAAGACACAGCACTTCGAAAGCTCGTGCCTCCAAATAAACCTTTTGGAGAATAACCTGGTGTTATGCAATTTTTAACTTTGTCCACCCCAGTCCAACACCAACAACTCTGAATCACAAATATTGAGGGACACAGAACTGATCCCCGTGGTACACCATTGGACACTAGCCTCTCAAATAAATAAGCTGATGTTTTGTGATTTTAAACATTATCATAAAGGTTTCAGCTGTGAATATGGACGAGGGGGGGGGGGGGTGTCATAAGTAAGTTTGTGTTTGATACAAAGTTTTGCCGGTTAGTTGGCAGTGAGGAGGAAGGCCTTATGTTACAGGAAGATACAGATGGAATGGTCAGATGGTCACATCAATGGCAGGTGGACTGTAACCCTGATAAATATGAGGTCATGCACTTTGGAAGAAGGAACCAGGCAGGGGAGGACTCAATGAATGGCAGCACACTGGGAAACTCAGAGGGTGCTTCTCCACACATCCCTGAATGTAGCTGGACAGGGTAGCACACAATTTGAGAAAGCGTACTGGAGCGTAAACACAGCCTTCACACATTGAAGCATAGATTATAAGAGCTATGTGGAACTTTCGTTAGCCAAGATGGAATACTGTGTGTAGTTCTGGGAGCTACATTACAGGAAGGATGTGATTGCACTGGAGGGGTTGCAGAGGAGATT
Source organism: Chiloscyllium punctatum (assembly GCF_047496795.1). Classification (NCBI taxonomy): domain Eukaryota; kingdom Metazoa; phylum Chordata; class Chondrichthyes; order Orectolobiformes; family Hemiscylliidae; genus Chiloscyllium; species Chiloscyllium punctatum. Next base: position 317,873 of record NW_027309836.1, on the reverse strand, counting down.
CACCAGGATGTTCCCTGTGATGGAGCATATCAGCTATGGAGAGAGCTTGGATAAGCTCGGGTTGTTTAGTTTGGAGCAGAGAAGGCTAAGGGGGACGTGAATCAGGAGAATAAGATTACGAGGGACATGGACGGGGTGGGTAGACAGCAGCTGGTCCTTTTAGTCAAAGGGACACACTTTTAAAGTAAAGGTTTTGAGACTTAGTGAGGATTTGAGAACTGTTTTTTACCCAAAGTATGTTGGGTCTGGGATGCACTTCGTGAGAGGGGAATTGTCATGGTAACCTCAAAACCATTACAAAATACATGGTTGTGCACTTGAAATGCCATAAGATTTACAGCGACGGGTTTTGTGTTGGAAAGTGGGGCTACTGTAGACCGTGCTGTATTTCTGATCGTACAGAGTCTGTGCTTCTGTGATTGTATGGCTGTGGAAGGTCAATCATTCAGTAGCTCAAGATAGGAATTGATGGGTTTCTGAAGAATATCTTATCACAGAGTATATGAGTGAACTTGTAGTATCTTCTGAAAATACATTAATGGCAAAATTAAGAGAAAAAGGTGCAGCTTCCTTACAGTCTGATACCAGATAATTGAGGACAGGGAAATAGCAGATCAATGGAGCAAATACTTCAGTTATGCATTCACAGAAAAAAACCAAAAATAAGATTTCCTCGCAATACTAGGGAACTTTAGTCTGGTGAGAAAAAGGGAATAGAATAAAATTAGCAACTAAAACGTTTTAGAGAAAATATTGTACTGAAATTAATGGGCATAGACAAAGTCACGAGAGGTTTATGAAATAGGAATCATATTTGAGAAAGTGGCTTTTAGCAAAATTATGGAGACGGTATCAACGCAATACGACTGGAATCAGAAAGATTTTTGATAAAGCCCCAAGCCTTTTGTGCAAATTCGAATCCAGTGGGACTGGGGCTAATATATGGTCATGGTTTTAGATTGGGAGAGCTGGCAGGAAACAGTGAGTAGGAATAAAACCATGTTTTTTTGAATGGAAGGCTTGGAGGATATAAGAGGGATCGAGATTTGACATCCAGCTATTCCCAATACACATCATATCTTTGGTTGTGGGGCTCAATTGCAATATTCCCAAGTCTGCTGACAGTACTAAATGATGTCAGCTTCTGAGTGGATGAGGAGGTTGTAAGAAAGGCTCCAAGGTGATTGAGACAAGTGGAGTGACTGGGCAAATACGTGGTAGATGGAGAGCAATGGGAGAGATGAGAGGTTGTGTACTTTGATGGGAACAATAGAATGGCATCCTATCATTTGAAAAAGGATTGGTTGAAAATGATGATCTATAAATGAACTTTAGCTGCATTTTTGTTTATTTCTGCGAAGCTATCCGAGTCCATGTAGGTTAGTGAGTTCTGAACACGGAAGTCAATACTGGGAATGGCATTGGCATGCTGCATACAGTGTACATAGACCCAGCAAGTGGGGAGCTGTAACAGTGAAAAGAATCTGGATCTCCCTGTACACCAGTCACTGAAAGCAATATTGCAGGAGCAGAAAGCAGGTAGGAAGATAAGTGATTTATTCACCTTCATTTCAAGGGATTAGAATACAGGAGTAAGGGTCATTTACTGCAACTGAACAGGGTCTTGGTGGGACCCCATCTCGAACATTGTGCAGTGTTGTGTGCAGTTTTGGTGTCCTTACCTAATAAAGGGCAAACCTGACATTGAGGGAGTGCAGTGAAGGATGACCAGACTGATCTCTGGGATGACAGGTTAGTTGTGGGAGCAGAATTTGGGGTGACTGGGCCTGTATTCCATGGGCTTTAGGAAAATGAGTGGAGATCTCAGTGAGATATATAACACTCTGACAGGGTATGACAGATTGGAAGCAGGGATGATAGTTCACTTTGTAGAAAACAGTTCACGAATCGTATTGCACTCACATCGTACTTAATAAACAAGCGTTATCAAAGAACTCCCTATATATTGATGGGCCGAAGGCACTGTATTTCATAATGTTAAAACATATTTTGAGATATGAACATTGTGTGGGGAAAACTGCATTGAGGAGATGTTCGCCCATGAAATAGCATGGGGAAAGCTCAATGTGCTGAATGACCTCCTCCTCTCCCGATGTTTCTGTGCAGTCTGTGGGAAATCTCTGTAAATGTTGTCACAAGATCTCAGATGTTAGGAAAGATGTCTATGCAGGGACAACAGGATAGTACTTCCCATTCCCTTTTCTGATAACGAGATTGATGCCAGATGTTCTGTCAGGTCTTATCCTTTAAGACCTCAGAGTCGTTCGATACAATTCAGTGTCTCACGTGGCCGATTCAGAGACCATGTCTGTGTGTCTGGAGTCACTTTTAGGCCAGACCAAGAAAGCACGGGAGATTCACTTCCTGAAAGTACATTGGGGAAGGAGATTGATGTTTACAATCAACATTAGACACAAGATCACTATTAATGACACCAGATTTTAGGTCTCGATATTTTATTAATTATTTTTAACTTCCACCAGCTGCCAGAGCATTGGCCTGGTCTGGATTCATAATCCAATCATATGTTCATTACAGCACCATCTTCACATGGGGACCTATCGGAAACCCACACTGACCTGATTATTTCGGTGCTACTTGACAGCTCTGTCAAAAAGTATTCTCACCAATGTGACTGTCGTCATGGGGCTGAGGGGGTGGTAATTGGTCAGATTGTAATTATTCTCCTCTTCGGGGACTGGACATAGTTGAGGAATTTTCCACGTTGTAAGGGAGATGTCAGAGTTGGAGCTGGAATGAAACACCTTCCCCAGGGACACGGCTTGTTGTGCAGCACAAGTCTTCAGTCCTGTTGCAGGGATGGTGTCAGGGCCGATTGCCTTTGTCGTATCTACTGTTTTCAGCTGTTTCCTCATGACTATACAGCAAATCGAATTGCTTGAAGACTGGTATCTGCGATTCTGTGGGAATCATGATGAGTGTGAGGTGGATCATCCAGTCAACACGCCTGGCTGAGGATAGTGCAGACACCACATCCTTGACTTTTTTCACTGACGTACAGAGCTGTTCCGATATTTAGGATGAGGATATTTGTGGAGTCCTCTCCTCCAGCAAATTGTTTCATATTCCATCGACATCTATGTTTGGATTTGGCAAGACGGACAGAACTTAGATCTGATCTGTTAGTCTTGGGATCATTTCCCCTCTCCATCAGACATTAGTTCTGCTGGTCGGAATTTAACCAGTTAAGTGTGGTAGCTTTAATGGGTTGTCAACAGGTTTAGGTCCACGTGATTCCGACCCTGCAATGTTCACCCACACTCATCACTGAACCATGGATCGGTTTGATGGTAATGGTAGACTGATGAATTATCCTCGGGATAATGTTACAGATTGTCGTTGAATACAGTTCTGCTTCTGCTGCTGCTGTGGTCTACAGCATCAAATGATAACCCAGTTTGAGTTGCAATATCTACAATTCAATTCTACTGTCTGTCCCCCAGTTCACACCGAGACCCATTCACCCATCAGCCCTGTATTCTGTACCTAACCTGGTTTCTGATGCGGTAACACTTGCATTTTAATATTCTCATTCTGCTGAGGGCCTCTCCCTAGTGTCACGCCTCTAATTTGTTACTTTAATTCAATCTATTTAAAGTAATGATCGAAATCATTTCTCTTCCACAATGTCAACTTCTGTATTTGAAGTGAATGTGTCTCCCTCTGTTTTTCTCCCTGACCGTGATTAAGAACTCTGTAGTGTCAGTGATGCCAGACTTATGTAGTTTCAGAGTCAAGGAACTTGTCACCATGCGTTATTGTTCAGTCCCCAGTGTATGGCTCTCCATGTTAGACAGGATGTTTGAACATCTTTGACATACTTCTTTGGAAATTGTTCAAAAACAGAAATTGCTGAAGAAATTGCTGAAGATGTTGCAGCATCTTCTGGAATGAATGCAGTGTTAAACTTTCAGGTCCAGTGACCCTCTACAAAGCTCTCAGTTTCTCAAGCAATTTTGTTATTTTTATTACAAGTATCCATAGTTATTTGTTTTGTGAAAATTTTTCTGTGCCTATTCATTTCTGGAGAAACTCAGCAGGTCTGTTAGCATCTGCAGAGACAGTGAAACAGCGTTAGCATTTCAAGCCCAGTGTGACACTTCTTCATAACTGAAAAGCATTGGAAACTTGGCTTTTTAATAGCTTTCCAGAGGTGGGAGATCGGTGACAGGGAAAAGAGGGCGTGGTAAAGATAAACCGGCTTTTAGCAGTGATGAATGATAAGATGATATAAAATGGGTTTAAATTAAGGTGTGAATCGGGAAAGGGGTTCTCTCTATTGAGTGTAAGATAAAGAAGACACAATCACGCAAGGTCATAGGGAGGCCAGGAGGGAGAATGTTGACTCTGTGGTATTATAAAGATCTGGCCATAAATATGTTTTCACTGTCGGAATCATCACCTCGTTTAGACAAAGGCTATCGAGTGCTTGGCTTCTTATTGGCACTAGTAAGAGTTTCATGCTGCCTTAATTTTGTAATAGGGAGGAAAAACAAATCACAGTGTGAAGTTTGATCGAAGTATTGTTTATCTCTCATGTTTACTATAGTTTCAAATTTGCAGTATTTATCTTTAAATGCTTGTTCTTAAAGTTAGTATTGGGTGGAGGGTTGAGGGATGACATTATAGAAGTTTCTAAAATCATGAGAGGTATGGATAGGGTGAGTAGCCAAGGTCTTTTCCACGGGATGGGGGAATTCAGCTGTAGAAGGCATAGGTTTAAGGTGAAAGAGGGAAAATTTACAAGGCACGCAGGAGCAGTGTTTTTACACAGAGGGTTGTGTGGGTATGGAATGGGGCCAAAGGAAAGCAGCTGGGATGAGCATAATTTGGAAAACCTTGCCAGCATGGACATTTAGAAAAGCTTCACGCAGGTTCAGAGTGGTTTGGTGAAAGGGAAATTATACGTTGCCCTGTAAAATCATGCAAAGTATTTCTGGAGATGTCTGAGAATGCAACAAGCGGACTTGATAAAGGAGATCTGGTAGAAACCAGACTTTCTAGAGATTTTCCTCAAGGTATTACAGAACAAAAGTTATTACACAAGACAGAAGCTCGTAGGATGATGGAAAATGTATTAACATGTGATGATGATTGTTAGAAACGAAAATCGCTTCTCAATAATCGCTCTAGACAAATTCAGGAAAACAAAGTTTTATTAGCAAGTCTGCAGAGTTGGGCACCCTTCTGAGAAAAGGCGCCCTGAGGTTTACAAAGTTTCTCATTATATACAGCACAACTCCCTCCCCTCTTTGGCTCTAAAGAGTCACGAGGTTCACATTCTAAACCGTCAGTATTTTTTTCATTCTGCACCCTTGTCACAAAGTCTGCAGCGCGAGTTGTTTTTTTATTACCCTGTAGACTTATCGGTCAAGGACTTATTCTTTTCTGTCTGTGTTAGTGGTCTTATCAATCTGTAGCAGATGTCTCTTGAGTTGTTTTTCTATCCTGCAGTCTTATCAGTCAAGGACTTATTCTTCACTGTCTGTGTTAGTGGTCTCATCAATCAAGGACTTGTTTTTTTACTCTGCTCACAAAATGTCAGCATTTGCAAAATTTAAATTATCCCACTTTTAAGTATACAAAATGTTCTTACAAAAGAAGCATGTCTTGTCCTTTATTATAGAGAGGCCTGTTTTACCCCAACCCCTATGGCTCTATTCCCCTTAGTTTTTAGGGTCATGCACATTTTAATTGTTTGAACCGAAATCGCCTCTCACAATGATTGGTTAGCACAAAGCAATCGGAGAGTCAGGATCAATGAATCTTCATGATAAAGGTGTATCTGCTGGAGGACCACAGCTATCAGTCCGATGGCATCAGTTATTTACACTCTATACTGATAATCTGAAGGAGGGAGCTGAGTGCAATATACATCTGAGTTTGAGGATGACACTGAGAATCAAAAGGCAGGCTGTTATTTAATGGAGTGCGCTTCCAGAAAAAGAACAGTACAAAGGGATTGGAGTGTTCCTGTGTATGAAACATAAAGTCAGCATGCTGGTGCAGCAAGTAACCAGGTTGGTACATTAGCTGGCTTCCAGGGATGAAAGGGCTGTGATATTGAGAATCTCTAAAATGGTGAGGCGATTATTCATTGGGGTTTAAATGAATGAAGAGTGATACTGCTGAAAATTACAAGACACAGAAGGGATTTGAGAATGTAGATGTTGAGAAGTTGTTACCAGTCCTGAGTGGAGTCTCGAACTCGAGGACATAGATACCGAATATGAAATATCAATTTCTATCTGAGATACAAAATGATGTCTTCTCTCAGAAGGTAGTGAATGCCTGGAATTCCCTAACCCAGAGAGGTGTGGAGGGATACAAGGAGTCGGCAAGAAAATGGAGTTAGACCTGGAGTAAATCAGCCATGTTCGTATTAAATGACAGGGAAATCTTGAGGGGTCGAATAGCCTACTGTTGTTCCTATAAATTGATTTCACATGATATGCTTTTGCAAAGTAACTGGTTATTTTCCCCGAAGTTGTGTTGTGTAATGCTACATTTGGGTGAGCAGAGGATTTGTTTGAGTTAACGCTGGGTGGGGTATGGGGTCTGTATTCACAGTAAATCTGGGTCTGTAACACGACCCACATCTGAAGCAGACGTTGCGGAGAGGGGAAGCCTGGGAACAGGGTATAGGGGTGTGTGTCTCTTCCTGACCCAGCCTGGATTTTCCAAGTACATTTCCAAAACTGCACCTAACCATCGGAGTGGCCTCGATCTGCCACTGTGTAGCAGTTCCAAAGGGCTGAATGGAACTTTAGAAGACAGTGGTGAGGCACAAGAGCGGGCCTTTCGGTCCTTTGACACTACTCCACCAGTAAATAAGGTCGTGGCTCATCTCATTGTGGTCGCAGCTACACGTTTCTCTCCATGCACCATTATCCCTGATTCACCTGTCTATGGAAAGTCAGACGAAGCTAGCCTCGATATAATATAAAGATTCTGCCATCCCAAACTTCGGGGAAAGAGAATTCCCACTTGAATGAATTCCCACTTTGTGATTTTATTCTCACTCCAGATGTGACTGAGGATGGAGGGTGTCACTCTTTCCTTTTCCATTCCCACTCTTCCACTGTTCACAACAAATTTTAAATGTAACCAGGTTGGTGACGTCGCCGATGATAAAGGTCTCAGACTGGGTCAGGTTCAGTGATAAGAACAAGTCAGGCAGATTTCTTTAGTCCGCCACAAGTTACTAACAGAACTAACGGAGGAGTATGATGGATCTGTGGGTAGCACTGCTGCCTCACATCACCAAGGAGCTGGGTCCAATTCCAACCTCGGGTGAACCTCTATGTGGAGTTTGAACATTCTCCCCCTGCCTGTGTGGGTTTTCTCCCAGTGCTCCAGTTTCCTGCCACAGTCCAAAGATGTGCAGTTTATAGTGGAATTTCAATAGTGCCCAGGGATGCGTAGGTTAGGAGGGTTAGTTATGGGAAATGACGGCTTACATGGATAAGATTGGGGGGGCACGTCCAGTTGGGATGTCGCTTGGTGGGTCAGTGTGGACTTAATGGACGGAGTGTCCTGCCTCCACACTGTAGAGGTTCTATGACAATGACAGCAAATTTAGGCTATGCAAACATCCAGTGGGTATATACCTGATCCATTCTTCTCAAGGTCTTGTATGCAGTTTTCTCTCATTCCAAGAGTAACCTGTTAAAGCCTTCATAATATAAGCCTTTCACCCCAGAAACCGTGAAATGAAATATCTCTGAACTGCTTCCAATGTAATTATATCCTTTCTCAGATAAGGAGACACAAAAAACTAATCTCACACTCAGATCATAATGTTTATAATGTCTTTATAATGTCTTAGGAACACTCTTTCCCACGGAGCAATGGAGGCAGAAATGTTGAATATTTTTTTGAGGCACAGATGGAAGGTTCATGAATAACAGAGTCAAGGATTATCGAGGAATGGGCAGCAATGTGCAGAGTGGGGGAAAATGTAGACAATGGTATCTAATGACACAGCTTCAGAACCTCCAGGAATATCATGTAAAATGAAATGATAATATCGATAAAATTTTAAGGGTGAATACAAAATGGCAATGATCCAGTAGGTCTGCTTTGCTGTGCTCTGTATCAACACACGGGCAAAGTGTTTCTCTAACCCACCCCATCCCTGGCATTTAATTAAAATTCAACACTAAAAGAGCGATAGAATCTTTACCAATCCCGTTTTGTCGAATGGAAATGACAAAACACGGGAAAGGATCGAGTAAGTCCCAACAAGCGGTGAACCCGTCAGAAGCCTCCCGCCTCAGGCGACTGACTGTGTGGAGTTTGCACGTTCTCTCCGTGTCTGCGTGGGTTTCCTCCGGGTGCTCCGGTTTCCTCCCACAGTCCAAAGATGTGCAGGTGAGGTGAATTGGCCATGCTAAATTGCCCCTAGTGTTAGGTAAGGGGTAGATGTAGATGTAGGGGTATGGGTGGGTTACGCTTCGGCTGGGTGGTGTGGACTTGTTGGGCCGAAGGGCCTGTTTCCACACTGTAAGTAATCTAATCTAAGTAATCTAATCTAATCTAAAACATCGAGCATACCTGAGGCTGTAGCTACAACCCACTCTGCTCGTTGAATAGACCCAGTTCCTCACCAGGCCTTGGTCACTGTGTTCATCAAGTTACGTGAAATGATTGAAGCCATGATTGAAGAACCGTTCAGCCGTGGCTACAGCCGCTCTCAGCCGTGCTCCAAAAACGTGAGCAGCAACTTGCCAGCCTTGGAAACAGAACAGACGATGTCAAGGGCCGAACTGCAGTGACAGAGACCGTGATCGATTCCTCTCGGGAGAGGTTCCACGCCCATGAAAACAGGTCTGCATCTTAACTGAAGAAGATGACGACCTCGAGAACAAGGGTAAGATGAAGAATATTCACATCGTCGGTTTGCTGGAGTGGACAGAAGGTGGTCAGCTGGTGAGTTTTTTCAAGAACTGGCTGCAGCGATTCCTTCACTTCAAAACTGAGGAGAGACGGGTGAAGAGTGAGAAAGTTCATCGGGTTGTGGCACGGAAGTCAGACTCAGACCAACGCCTTCATCCTGTCCTTGCACGATTGCACAGTTAGGGAGACAAACAAAGACTGATGGAATCTTTCAGAACCCAGGGGTTCTGAAATCCACTGGGGTTAATTGACAAGAGCTCCAGGATTATGTTCTTTCAGGACTTTTCAGCGGCGGTGATTCAGGAAAGAAAATCTTTTGATGATATCAAGAGAAGAGTAAGGGAACTTGAGATTCAGTATTCCTTACAGTTCTCCGCTGTGTTCCATATTGTTTTGAATGGATCCTTGAACCCGTCTGACTCTCCAGAGAAAGCGAAAACTTTTAAAGTAAGCTGGATATTTAGATAATCATGTTTCAATCTTAAGGAAATTTTCTTTGATTTTTCTGCTATTAACCAGTGTTAAATTATAGCTGGGAATGGGTTGAGTACCCATTTTTAACTTCCTCATTAGTATTACTTCTTTTTTTCTTTCTTTGCTTGTGTCTGGGTTGCAGCTCAAGCTGGAGGGTGTTACAAAGGTAGTTGTGATGACTAAGTGCCGACCGATTTTTGTTGTTAATTGCCATGGATTCCATATTGGTAGTGGGCACAAGATAAAGTTTTGAGATATGTAAGCATGCCCAGTGGGCGGTGGGGGGTAAATTCTCCAATCGAGTGTCATTAGCATTTTGGATTTTATTTCGTTTTTTGGTTTTTTATGTTTAGCTTTGGAAAGTTTTGAGAGCTTGTTAGTTGTAGTAGTTTTAGTTTGTACAGTTTTTAGGCTCAATGAGTCTTTTTTTCATTCATTCTCAGCGATGTGTAATTCGATGTGAAACTCAAGGGTTGAAATGTTGCTACAGTGTGTTATGGATAATGATGGGCTTAAATGTTGTACCTGGAACATTAAGGGGAGCCATCTGCCAGTCAAGAGGAAAAATGTACTTTCTAATCTTCAAAACGAGAGAGTGGATGTTGTCCTATTGCAGGAGATGCACCTTGATGACAAGGAACATTTGACGTTACAGCAGGGCGGGTTTGATCGGATTTATTTCTCGTATTTTAATGCTAGGAGTAGGGGAGAAGCCATACTAGTGAAGAAGAATATTCCATTTAAATTACTAGATTGTATTAGACACTCACGGAAGGATCATCATTCCCAAAGTCTTGAGCTATGGGAAATAATACAGTATTTTGAATGTTTATTGCCACCCAGCGCACCCTCTTAAAATCCTGGTAGATGCATTTTCCAAATTAAGTTATGTTGCATCGTGGCACATGATTGTAGAAGGAGATTTCAACTGTCTTATGGATGCACGGTGGACAGAATGTCCAAATGTCCCCCAATACCCTTGTTATAATGTAAGCAATTAATGGATTTGTGCGCAGAACTAGAGCTGGTGGATGTCTGGAGGCAGATCCCCATCACAAGGAGGGATTTTATTTTCTCCTTTAACCCGCACAAATGGCACATGAGGGTTGATCTCTTCCCCATCCCTGCAACAATCTTAGATTCGGTGGCATCCTACACAACTGGGAATATTACCCTAACATTCCTGCCCCAGAAGTAAGATAGAAGTCACATAAGATTATATTGTATGCAGATGAGGGTCTTATGTTTTTGTCAAATCCCACAGTTTCGGCAGCTCACGTGATGCAATGCATTAATTCGCTTATCACCTTTTCGGGCTATAAGATTAATTTTACACATTTGTGGCCTTCTCTGTGGGAGGTCTCAGGGAAATACCTTATGTTGAAGGCAAATTCTGGTTTCCTTTCAAATGGTCACGGGGGTGGTTTCCCTATTTCATATATTCATTACATCCGTCTTTGATCATTTTTTTAACGTGAACTATGTCCATTTGTTTGACAAAATTAAACAAGACCGTCAAAGATGGGAGGCACTTCCAACATCCTGGCGAGGTCGGCGAGCTGTTCTGAAAATGAATGCCTCTCCTCATTTACTATACCCCGTGTGAATGCTTGAACTATGGGAAATAATACAGTATTTTGAATGTTTATTGCCAACTTGTGCACCCTCTTAAAATCCTGGTAGATGCATTTTCCAAAGTAAGTTATCTTGCATCGTGGCAGATTATTGTAGAAGGAGATTTCAACTGTCTTATGGACCCACACAGATATTTCCCAGACAGATATTTTGGAGACTCAATGGCTGATTTATCTCTTTTATTTGACACTATAGGCGACTCTTTATCAAGCTAACCAAATTGAAACTACCCCACAGAGTATGGGGAGTAGATCTTCCAGATTAAAAGCTATCAATTAAGCACTTTATTATCCTATGTTAGTGTGTGGACCACTGAGGACTTGGTGTCAATACGGTTAGATATTGAACCCTCTCAGACAAAGTGAAACCTTACTAGTCTGTTGTTCTTAGACAAAATGACAACATTTATGGAGTATTATCATAACCCAATGATTATCAATAAAGTTAAAGCATGAATGCCAATGCGTCAGGTCAAGGGCAATATAGCCAAAATCATGTTTCTTACCCCTATAATTGGTATACCGAATTGTCAACCGGGGATAATGGATTCCATGTTTAAACTGTGGGAAGCCATGGGTGTAACTTGCTTGAGTGATTTAGAATTAGTAGAATCCCTACAGTGTGGAAACAAGCCCTTGGGACCAACAAGTCGACTTCGACCCATCCAGACCCATTCCCCTACCATCCTATATTTAGCCTGACTAATGCTCCAACCTACACATCCCTGAACACTATGTGTGATTTATCAATAGCCAATTCATCTAACCTGCACATCTTTGGACCCTGGTGCTGTGAGGACGCAGTGCTATCTACTGAACCACCACGTATTATTTTAAAGAGAAAGAATGACATCATTTGATCAAATAACTTGTAAGTATGGACGACCTAGTAGAGGCCTCTTCTGTTTTTTTGTCCAGATCCGAGATTTGATTTTTAAAAAACATACCTTTAACAGACTCTTACAGATCCGATAGAGAGAAGTGGGTGCTTATTGCTTAGAATACACTCTCTGTGAGTACCCTTTTTCATTAGTTGGAGTTTGTCCCCTCAGACAAGACTGTGCAGCTTTGGGATGGCTGCGAGAGAGAGTTGGGGATTCCGAACAACTCGGAGAGATTGAGAGGACATTTGTGAAAATGCTCGAATGATTTTGATCTGTAATAGGACCCATTCCATGCAGTTGAAAATTCTTCATTGGGTCTATCTGACCCCAGATTGTCTCTCAAAATGCACAGTGGGATTATCTTCAGCATGTGGTAAATGCAGAATGACTACAGGCACTCTTACCCTTGATTGTTGTCCTGCTGCAGTCTTCATATATATTGGAGCACTGTGTTATGTGTGATAGAGTAGGTATTGGGGACTGAATTGGAGATGGACCCGGTTTTTCTTTTCCTGGGCCTGCTCAGGGAACCTGACGCAGATGCACACGAGGAAAAGCATTATATCCTTACTTTCTGTGCTAGGAAACATGTTCTGTTGTGTTGGATGTCTAAAAACCCTGGGTCTGTTAGGTCGTCGTAAGTTCTTCATGGAGAATATCCCTTTGGACTTTCTCACTAGTATGGTACATCAAAAAAAAACAGATTTTCATAAGACATGGCAGCCCTTTTTGGATTACCACGATGCAGGTTTATCTGTCACATTAAGAAGGGCTTTTATATATTGTCTTATGAATCTAATATCCAATGAGAAACAATTATGAACATAAAGATGCGTATCAGTTAATGCTCTTGAAGAACGAGAGCTATCGTTTTGTTATGCTGAGCTGTACTATGTATTCATTATTTATTTTTTATTTTTGTTTTTCTTCCGTCCATTTAACGTTTTTAACTTGTTTTGTATGTACATGCACATGAGTGTAATTCTGTTCAGTTATTTGAGTTGTGTTGTTATTGAGTTATTATAATATTAAAAATCTCTTTTCAATAAAATTATTTTTAAAAATTAAAATGCTAACATTGATGGAATAGAGTCCCAAAGAACTCTCATTAGAGAGACCACTTATGCTGGTTTACCCTGAGGGTCACCACATCTCGGGTGATGGGGTGAGGTTGAGGTTGAGACAGCTTCCCCTTCATGGTAACCTCTGTCAGTGTGAGGAACTGAACCGGCGCTGCTGGCCTCCCTCTGCAACACAAACCGGCCGTCCAACGAACTGACAGAACTGTTACAGACAGAAACAGTCACATGCAAAGGGCAAGAGAAACTTTCATAAAAATGAAAATGGCAAATTCTGATAACGGTCAAGATAACGGCTGAGGGCAAGATCGTTCTCTGCTCGAAATTGTATTTTATAACAAGACATGTTTAGAAGCTGTCTTTGATTTAATATCATTAAGGTGAGTCAAGTGAAATAACCAGAATTACTAAGTGTGATTGGAATCTATAACCATAAAATAAGTGTAGATTTCTTGCTTGGTCTGTGTAAAGCATGCTGACCATCGTATGAAAGTATAAAGGAAATGGAATATATTGTTAGTGCGTTCCATGGGAAATGCCCTTGAACAGGTACTTGAAGAGAAATGGGGTAAAAGTGCCGGAGTGCCGTCTGGTCAATCATGATGGGTGGGAGAATCGGGCTGGTATTGAATGAGAGGGACACCATGGGGTGGGGTAGGTAGCTAATGAGGTGAGTTCGATAAGAGAGCACCAGGAAACCAGCTCAGCTTCGTCCAGACAGTCCCTCTGTCACACTCAACGAAAATGAAACTGAGACAAATTACTGTTTTATACAGCTCAATGTAATGAAGATTCTGCAGTCCTTCCTCCCTCCCAGTTACAAAGTTGCAGGACAAACGCTCATTCAAAACTCTCCATCGCCTGAACTCACACTAATATACCATTCACTGATAATTCTTCATAATACTGACCCGTGTTGCATGATACTGTCGAAATGTCTTCACTTCAGCATTCTGAAACTAGTGAACATATCTTTCCATGACATTTTTTCTCGCTCTCCCCCTCCCTGTCTCTTTCCCAAAACACACGGATTTACAGTCACACGGTTCTACAGACGGAAACAGGCCCCTTCGGCCCAGATGGTCCATGACGAACAAAATGTCCATCCACACTCATCCAATTTCTCTGCCCTTGCTCTGTATCCCGCTAATCCTTTCCTATCTGTGTATTTGTCCAAATGCCTTTTCAATGTTGTTATTGTACCCATCTCAACCACTTCCACTGGCAGCTCACCCCATTAGTATACCATACTCTGTGTAAAAAAGTTGCCCCTACGGGTTAATTTTCATTTTATTCCTCTCGAAACATTAACGGATGTCCTCTAGTCCTCGATTCCCCAACCTTGCGAAAAAAATTCAAGTGTTTAACCCTATGCACGTCTCTCATAATTTGATAAGATCTACACTTCTTGTTGTGGTTCTGTTCGCCGAGCTGGGAATTGTTGTTGCAGACGTTTCATCCCCTGTCTAGGTGATATCCTCAGTGCTTGGGGGCCTCCTGTGAAGCGCCTCTGTGATGCTTCCTCCGGCATTTATAGTGGTTTGTATCTGCTGCTTCCTGTTGTCAGTTCCAGCTGTCCGCTGAAAATTCTGCAACACAATTTCCCAGCTCGGCGAACAGAACTACAACAATGAACACCCGAGCTACAAATCTTCTCACAGACTATCTACACTTCTTTAAGAACCCCCTTCAGTTTCCTAGGCTGTAAAGAAATAAGTTCTAACCTGTCCAACTTCTCCCTATAACTTAAACCCTTTAGCCCAGGAAACATCTCTGAAATTTCTTCTGCACTCTTTCTAATTCAATAATATATGTTCTATAGCAAGGTGAACAAAACTGAACCCAATACTCCAACTGCAGCCTTACCAACTTCCTGTATAATTGCAACATAACGTCCCAACTTCTATACTGAATGCCTGTGTGCCAACCGCCTTCTTCACTGTCCTGTGTATCTGTGACCCAAATTTCAGACAACCGTGCACCTAATCTCTAATGTCCTTTGTTCCACTACACTCCTTAAGGCACTCTCGTTCATCATTAAACACCTACCTGGATTTCACTTTGCAAAATGCAAGACATCACCCTTGCCTATGTTAAACTTCACATGATATTTCCCAGCCACTTCCACTGCCGATTAAGGTACTGCTGCAATTTCTGGTAATGTTCCTCATTGGATCCCTTCTGTTTTAGTGTCATCTGCAAACTTACTAACCTTGCGTTGTGCACTCTCGTCCAAATCATTGATATAGATAACAAACAGCAATGGGCCCAGGACCGACCCCTGAGACACTCCGCTAGTCACAGGCCTCCAGTCCGACAAGCATACCTCCACCATAGCCATTTGCTTCCTAACGCCAAGCCAATTGTGTTGCCAATTTGCCAGATCACCTTGGAGCCCATGCGATCTAACCTTCTCGATCTGCCTACCATGTGGAACCTTATCAAAGGCCTCACTGAAATCCATATACACTATGTCCATCACCCTGCCCTCGTCAACCTTCCCGGTCACTTCCTCAAAAAACTACGAACAAAATTTGTAGGGCATGATCTGCCATGCACAAAGCTATGCTGACTTCTCCAAATCAAACTCTTTCTTTCCAAATGCATACACATCTTATCTCTCAGAACCTTCTCAAGTGGATTACCGAAAACAGATGTGAAGCTTACTGGTGCATACTTCCCAGGCATTTTTTGCAGCCCTTCTTGAAGAAGGGCACTCCATTTGCTACTGCCCAGTCGTCCGGGACCTTGCCCCTGAACTGTCTTCTCTCGCCTCTTTCAGTGTTCTTGGATATACCTGGTCAGGACCAAGAGATTTATCTGACTTTATGCATTCTAATATGTCCAACAGCACTCTACTGTGATATTAACAGTACCAAGATATGACAACTAACCCCACCAAAGGTCACAGATCTTCACGAAATTCTTCATGGTAAACACAGAGGGGAAATTGGGGACCTTGCCCATCTGTTGTGGTTTTACACATGAATGCCCACTTTGCATTTTAAGGCACCCTATTTTCTCTCTAGTCGCTCTTTTTCTTTACTATACTGACAGCACATCTTTGGATTCCCTACTTTTCTCAGCCAAGGCAAGTCGTACCCCGTTTTCGCTTTGCTGATTTCCTTCTTCAGTAAACTCCTGCATCCCTTGGGTCTCTCCAGAGATTCCATTGATCCCAGCTGCTGAACCTGAGCCACGCCTCCTTTTTGCTGGTCAGAGCCTGATTATCTCTTGTCATCCAGGGTTCTCTCTTCCTACCTCACTTTCCCTTCACCCTCACAGGAACATATAGACTTTGAACTTGAAATATCTCACTTTTAAAAGCCTCCCACTTACCAGAGATCCTTTTGCCTGGAAACAAGCTACTCCAATCAACGTTTGCAAGTCCCTGTCTAATTCCAACAAAATTCGCCTTGCCCCAAATTAGAACTTGAATCTGTGGACCAATTCTGTCCCTGCCATAACTGTTTTAAAATTAATACAATCCAATCACCAATCCCAAAATGCTCCCCACTTTACCTCCGTCCCCTATCCTGCCCTATGTCCCAACAGTAGGTCGAGTTTGTCCCTTCACGAGTAGGACCCTCCACATGCTGCTTGTGGAAGCTTTCCTGAACACACTTAACTAATTTCTTTCCATCTTAGTCCTTAAACCTCTGGAAGTCCCAGTCGATGTTAGTATAATTAAAATCACCTATTATGACAACCCTATTGCTCCTGCAAGTCTCGCCAGTCTCCTTGCATATTTGTTTCTCTAATTCCCATTAATTATTTGGAGGCTTATAGTGCAACCACCATAACATCACCAACCCCCTTTTACTTCTTTGCACCATCCACAAAACCTCACTGGACATTATCTCAGTTATTTCATCTTTAAATACTGGAGTGGTATGCGCCTGAGTTGGAACTATTGGTATTTAAACTGTTTCAATTTACATCTCTCCTTCCCAGTGATTTTCACACCCACAGCACCCTTGTCAAGGCGCAATGGAGATACAGAGCTGTAAATGGATGGGAGCTGCACATCCTGTCACTTCCAGCATCGACTGCAAGCTTCCCCACACTGGGCAGTGATCTAACACAGTGCTGAACAATGCAAAAACCTGGGGTTATATATGGATGAACCAGTGCAGACTGCACAGTTCCTCCCGCTGGACATTTAGCCCAGTATTATAGATCAATTATTGGTGTGGGCTGAACAGAGTTCAACTCTGGATATTGCTGGGTTGCATTCAGCAGTTCGCTAGCTGGATCTACACTGTGCTCCATCCTGAATATATAATGGATGGGCCGGTTAGGTGAGTTGGATTGCGAATGTGAGAGAACTAAACTTCTGGCAATGCCTTTATTTTGTGTTTTCATTCTTGTGATTGGACCCTTCAAATCCTGACTCCTCAGATGAGACCCGACCCTCTGGATGAGTGATGGTGACTGTTGTTACAGCATCCGAGTCGGCAACATGGCCAACAAATGGAGCAGAGGCTGCAGAGAAGGGGGTCTTCGTAAAATGGGATGAGGAAATCACCATCAGATGAGCCATGGTCTTAGTGAATGGTGGGGCAGGATTGTGTGGACTACGAATGCAATTTATTCATATATTTCTGTTTGTTAGAGGCAAACTCCCCTTCTCTCCCAGTGCCCAAAGCTGGTGGGGAGTGAGTCACCTCCTGCTATCCCTGAGTAACAGGATCCTGGGGACTCACAAGCCTCTAGATTTCCCAGTGATGGTCTCGAGCAGTTGAGTGACTGCCTCCTGTTCCTGTGTCCCAGTCTCGAGCAGTTGAATGACACCCTCCTGTTCCGCTGTCCCAGTCTCGAGCGGTTGAGTGACTCCCTCCTGTTCCTGTGTCCCAGTCTGGAGCAGATGAATGGCTGTCTCCTTTTCCTGTGTCCCAATCTCAAGCAGTTGAATGACACCCTCCTGTTCCTGTGTCCCAGTCTCGAGCGGTTGAGTGACTCCCTCCTGTTCCTAGGTCCCAATCTCAAGCAGTTGAGTGACTTCTTCCTGTTCCTATATCCCAGTCTATAGCAGTTGAGTGAGTGCCTCCTTTTTCTGTGTCTCAGTCTCGAGCAGTTGAGTGACTGCCTCCTGTTCCTATGTTCCAGTCTCGAGCAGTTGAGTGACTGCCTCCTGTCCCTGTGTCCCAGTCTCGAGCAGTTGAGTGACTGCCTCCTGTCCCTGTGTCCCAATCTCGAGCAGTTGAGTGACTGCCTCCTGTTCCTATGTTCCAGTCTCGAGCAGTTGAAGGACTGACCAAACAAACTGACTGACAGAATTCAGAACCTGAATAGCCTCTTCCTGTTCCTGTGTTATACACTCAAGAGTCAACAGAGTCTCAGTGATGTACAGCACAGAAAAAGACCTTTCGATCCAGTCGTCCATTCTGACCAAATGTCCTAAATTAATCTCGTCCCCCTTGCCAGCACTCGGCCCATATCCCTCTAAACCCTTCCCATGCATGTACCTATTCAAATGCCTTTTAAATGGTGTAACTGGACCTGCCTCCACCCACCTCTTTTGGGTGCACAGTCCATAAACACAGCAGTCTCTCTTTGAAAGTGTTGTATCTCCTTTTCCTTTATAAATCTTTCTCCTCTCACCTTAAACCTTTGTCCTCTAATTTTCGACTCGCCGATGCTGGGGTAAAGAAGTTGACTGTTTACCTTATCTATGCCCCTCATGACTTTATAAACCGCTATAAGGTCACCCCTCAGCTTCAACACTTGAAAATAGTCCCAGCCGATTCAAACTCTCCCTGTAGCTCAAACACTGCAACACCTGCAACATTTAAAAAAATCTCTTCTGCACTCTTTCTAGTTTGACAACATCTTTCCGACAGCAGGGAGACCAGAATTAAAGGCAATATTACCAAAGTGGCCAAATCAATGTCCTGTACATATTTAACATGTCACGCAAATACTTCGACTCAAAGCATGCACCAATAAAGGGAAGATCACCAAGTGCCTTCTTCACTGCGCTGTCTACCTGTGATGGCACTTTCAAGGAACAGAGAACCTTCACCACAAGGTGACACAGTACCTCAGTGGCTAGCATTGCTACCTCACAGCACAGTGATCTGGGTTTAATTCTATCCTTGAATGAGTGCCTGTCTGGTGTTTGCACATTCTGTCCGTGTCTGCGTGAGTTTCTTCCGGGTGTTACATTTTCCCTCCACAGTACAAAGATACACAGGTAAGGGGTAGATTGGCCATGCTAAATTGCCCCAGGTACCCTGGGATGTGTAGGCTAGGTCAATTAGCCATGGGAAATGCAGGCTCGGGGGATAGGGTAGGGGTGTATCCAGTGGGATACGGTTCCGAGGGTCGATGTGGCCTCGATGGGCCGAATAGCCTCTTTCCTCCCTGTAGGGATTCGATAATTTCAATGGAGTTTTCTTTGATTAGCCACTTTTGACAGGACTTGACCTACATGTCTTGCCCTGATTTATCTTGCAAAATGCAACACCTCACATTTATCAAATTAAACTCCATCTGCCACCGCTCGGTTCACCTAACCAAGTTTCCACTGTGTTCTGAGATATCATTCTTCACTGTCGACTACACCACCTAATTTGGTATTATCTACAACCTTACTGATCATACTTCATATACTCAAATGTAAATGATTTGTATCAGTGACAAAAGGCAGTGGACCCACTATTGATCTTTTTGGCACGCCACTGGTCACAGGTCTCCAAGTTTAATGAACAAATGTCCACTGTCACGCCCTGTCTCCAATATTCAAGAAAAAATTGGATCTAAATGGCGAGCTCTCCCGGGATCCCAGGCAGTCTAACCTTGTTAACCAGGCTACCATGTAGAACATTTGATGAGAAAGTGAGGACTGTAGATGCTGGAGATCAGAGCTGAAAATGTGTTGCTGGAAAAGCGCAGCATGTCAGGCAGCATCCAAGGAACAGGAGAATCAACGTTTCGGGCATAGCCCACAGTTTGGTTTTCTAACTGAATTCCATAAAGACAACATCCACTATCCCGCCTCATCAATCATCTTCATCACTTCCTCAAAAATTCCACCGAGTCAGTGTGACATGATCTCCAATGTACAAAGCCCTCTTCAGTCCTTATCGTTCCAAATGCATATACTTCCTTTCCCTCAAAATCCCCTCCAACAATTTAGCCACCATTGACGTCAGGCTCACCAGTCTATAGTTACATGGTTTTTCCTTCCTTTCTTAAATGATGACACTACGTTAGGAGCCCTCCAGTATTTTGGCACCTCACCTGTGGAAATCAATGATACAAATATATCAGCAAAATGCAGAGCAATCTCTTTCGTAGCTTCCCACAAACTTGTGCGATATAACTGATCAGGTCCCAGGGATTTGTTCACCTTTATGTGTTTTAAAATAGAACATAGAACATAGAACATAGAACAATACAGCACAGAACAGGCCCTTCGGCCCACGATGTTGTGCCGAACTTCTATCCTAGATTAAGCACCCATCCATGTACCTATCCAAATGCCGCTTAAAGGTCACCAATGAATCTGACTCTACCACTCCCTCGGGCAGCGCATTCCATGCCCCCACCACTCTCTGGGTAAAGAACCCACCCCTGACATCTCCCCTATACCTTCCACCCTTCACCTTAAATTTATGTCCCCTTGTAACACTCTGTTGTACCCGGGGAAAAAGTTTCTGACTGTCTACCCTATCTATTCCTCTGATCATCTTATGAACTTCTATCAAGTCACCCCTCATCCTTCGCCGTTCCAACGAGAAAAGGCCGAGAACTCTCAACCTATCCTCGTACGACCTACTCTCCATTCCAGGCAACATCCTGGTAAATCTTCTCTGCACCCTCTCCAAAGCTTCCACATCTTTCCTAAAGTGAGGCGACCAGAACTGCATACAGTACTCCAAATGTGGCCTAACCAAAGTCCTGTACAGCTGCAACATCACCTCACGACTCTTGAATTCAATCCCTCTGCTAATGAACGATAATACTCCATAGGCCTTCTTACAAACTCTATCTACCTGAGTGGCAACCTTCAAAGATCTATGTACATAGACCCCAAGATCCCTCTGTTCCTCCACCTGACCAAGAACCCTACCATTAACCCTACCAAATGACCAACACCTCCTTGTATACAGATACTTTTCAAGCTATCACTATACATTTCTTCATTCTCTTGCTCTTGTAACTCCCTCCACATTAAATACTGAGGAGAAATACTCGTTTCATATCCCTCCCATCTCTTGTGGTTCCACACATAGGTAGCCTTCCTGATCTTTAAGGTGCCCTATTCTCTCCCTAGGTAATCTTTTGCCATGAAAAGATTTGTAGAATTTCTTCAATACCTCGTTAACCCTATTTCTAATTTTTGTGGCCCGATTTCCGAGTTGACTATATACTTACTGCCCTTATACTCCTCTGGGGATCCACTTGATCTCAGCTCTGTTTACCTGACATATGCCTCCTTCCTTACCTTGACCAGAGCATCAATATATCTAACCATCCAGCACTCCCTGCACCCACCAGCCTTGCCCCGCTCACTAATAGGAACACGTTGGTCCTGGACTCTCTGAAACCAGGTTTTGATGGCCTTGCATTTCCCAACCATCCCTTTACCTGTGAATAGGGTATTCCAATCAGCCTTTCACAGGGCTCGCCTAACACTTTCAAAATTGACCTTGTTCAAAGTTAGAACTTTAATGTTTGCATCAGGTCTTTCCTATTCCATAATAAAAGTAATATTTATGTGTAACAGACTTGAATGTTAAATAAATACTTCCTGCCCCTCTGTAATAGGCTCGAGAGGCGGAATGGGATTCTCCTCTCCCTGTATAAAAGCCACGAGACTTTAAATGATACATCAACCCCTGGATTACGAGCAGCCAATAAACTTTATCTGATGGAGGTCCATCCCTTCTCGGTTACAGAAACAAATGTACTCCAGGTGTCATCTCAGTGACACCTCATACAGCTGCAGCGACAAATCCTTTCATTTTGAATGATTTTGTTGGCAAAATGTACTAATATTCCAGCGTTCCACCTTTTCAAGTAGCAACAGGCTAATATGGACTGAATGGCCTTCTCCTATCCTTCTGTAAGAGGCCCATAGGGACAGAATTGCTTCGGCCTGTTCCTGAGCAGTAGTCTCAGTGCTCTGTCTAAAGGTTATGAAAGGATTTGAAAACAGGGCATTTAAAACCCGGAGTAGCCTCACACTGGTCAATAAGTACCATACTGAAGGTTGAGGCATCTAGAAACATGCCCATCCGTCGTTATTTTTTATGCAGCCGATCTGTTATTTTATTTCTGCCTCCTTTCATAAACAGAGTGAAACATATATAGAGCCCTGCAGTGTCCTGTTAATGCTCTCATATACAAGGCCAAAAAGATTTAAAAGATTTAAATGTTTATGGTCCATCCCTCAGCAACCCTCATCCATTCCATCCAAACACAATAAATGTTCCCTTTTATAGTGATATGAAAAGTGATGTATGGAACTGGTGAACTGATCCTACTTGTTCAGTGACTGTGATGAATGCCAGTCTCCATGGATTCTAATCATCCCAGTGGAGGGTTTCCCTCTTTCAATCATAAATGGGCGCCGTTCAATGTGTTACCCCATAACATGAGCAGAGCATCACCGACAGCACTGACAGGGATCAGCAGCTCCAGAGAAAAGGGGAGGAGAGATCAGAATCTGAGAACATTAGACTGGAATGTTACAACAATGGATCAGAATCTGAGAACATTAGACTGGAACATTTCAACAATGGAACAGAATTTGAGAACATTAGACTGGAATGTTCCAACAATGGATCAGAATCTGAGAACATTAAACTGGAATATTCCAACAATAAAAAGGAGTTTGTGCGATTATGTTTGTTATCTTTCTGCATTTGATTGGTTGCCATTATCATTGCAGATCTATTACATTCTTCGCATTATTCAATATTTATATTATCCCTTCCTGGCTATCGTTGGTGTTCCTGGTAAGTGTCACTGTCCTTTTTTTTCTATAAACTTGTTATGACTGATTTTCTGTTCTTTCATATATTCTACACTTCTACCCACTATTATTGTTCCTGTTGAAATTCTGAATCCAGATATTCACCATCCAGACCACTACTAACTACATCAATGAAGGTGTTCAATTCCTGTCTCCCTCTGCTCTGGCAATGTTACTCATGGGTCTCTATGTTGAACTACTCAGTTTCAGCGGAGAACGACAATTTATTGTATCATGGCCTTCGTTATTTAAATATTACGAGCATGGAGGTCAATCTCCACTGTTCTGTTTACAAACTCCACTTCCTTCCACTGTTTCCATCCCATTCCTGGCCAATATCTGCTGCTGAAGCTGACGAGTCACAACTGTGGGTGATCCCTTTGACCATGAGCTGATTCCTGACACCATTCCCTGACCATTTCTAACTTGAAATACTCCCCACTCCAGAATATATCTAAATGGTTTATTCCATCTGCTGTTTGAACCTTGAGCTATGAAATACAGTCTTAATGAAGCTAATAATCTGCTGCTGATGCTCCCGGCTTCAAACCTGCCAAAGCAAATCTGATTCGACCTCACACCAAAATCCCATCCATCTGTCATTCATGTACACGCCGATATATATTGCTGTTTTTTCTGGCAATACCTTTATTTTGACATTTTCAAACACTTTATCTCATCTGTCCATGAAACTTCTCTCATTCTCTCTCTGTCGATTATCCAAAAGCCTGCCAGTTGTTCATGTTTAAAATAGTTTCCTCCATGTGCGCTTCTTCTCAAACAATGAGTTTCGCATTCAACCACGCCAATCGCGCACACACACGGACTCTCTCTCTCTCACTCTGATGACCACACACACACATACACACAAACATACACACACACACACACACACACACACACACACACACACACGCAGAGAGAGCAAACCTTCCCGCTGGAGACGGTAATCTGATGCGAGTATAGTTAGCATGATAGTAAAGTTTGCAATACTCTCTATGCTGGGAAGATAGTGCCGTTTACTGAGCAACACACTAGCATGGTGTGCACAGCTCTCCATGTTGGGCTGTCATCTTGTCCCAGTTTATGTTGTTTGTGGTGTTCTGTGAAGCAGATTCAGAATTTGATATAACAAACCATTTCAGCCGATCTGACAATGCCTTTATTCAATGTTCTCATTCTTGTAATTATATTCTCGAAGATCTCACTTCTCCAGTTAGTCCCAATGCCCTGTCTTTTTCCGCATATTCCACAATCTCCTCCCAGTTAATTAACTGTCTTTTTTCTGTCTTTAATGTGAATCTCTCTGTCCCTCTGTATCATTCCCGGGCCTTGGGTTTTGTCTCCCTAGTGTATCGAGTGCTGGCATTGTGTAGCTCAGAAATAATGAAATGGCGTGTGTCAGGCTGTTTTTCACTTCCCAGTATGTCCCATGTGATTGCCCATGGAGAGGCGTGTTTCAGAAGTTATGAGACACATCCTTGTAACTTGGACTGTACCTGTATTTGCCAACTCAGGTGACCTTGCGATCAGTAACACGGGGAAGCTCATTGAGTAAAGTACCAGGCATCTAAATTGTGTGACAGTGCTGTCACGGTTTTTTAAAAAAGGTTATTTCCTCTTTTCTTAACAAGAGATCTTAAAGTCCAAACTGCCTACTGTAAACGGCTCAAGTAAATAACTTTTAGGGTTTTAGGGTTTTTAATAAATAGTAGTAACAATGGCCAGCTCGCACAGACCAGGCTTTCTCGTTCTTTTTCCTTACCAGGTGCTTGTGTCCCAGAAGGGTTGGAAGTTTTAGTAAATTATCCCTAGCTGCTGTTCTCTCTGAAGCTTCACTTGATGCTGTTTCCTCCTGGATTGGAGAACTGTATGTCTGAATGCTCCTTTTTACCATGGAGTGTGTTTAGGTGATGTTAGTATATTGGAACAGTTCATTTGTAGAAGGTATTGTTTCCATTATTCAGTTAAGGTTTCCAATAGTTAAGTTATTCTAAAATCCTCTTCATTTTGTATGGATTATGATTAGAGTGTTTAAATTATTATGTTTTAATTAATGGTGAGTGGTTCGGCGAGTAGCATCATATCTGGAAATTCCACTTCGCATCTGCCTTTAAAATAAGAAAATGTTGGCATCCAAGCTACGTTCTTGAAATAGTTTGAGGCAGTCTGGTTGGTCTATAACAAACTGGGGACTCTTGTCTGGTTCTAAATCGATAATACCATATTGGGTGTAGAATTCCAATCCCTACAGTGTGCAAACAGGCCATTCGACCCAACAAGTCCACACCGACCCTCCGAGGAGTAACCTACCCAGACCCATTCCTCTACCCTATTATTACACATTTACCCCGACTAAGGTACCTAACCTACACATCCCTGAGAACTATGAACAATTTACCATGACCAATTCACCTGACATGCACATCTTTGGATTGTGGGAGGAAACCAGAGAATCCAGAATAAGGTCATGCAGACACTGGAGAGTATGCACCGGGAGACTATTGGGTTCAAAGGTCGCGTATGGTAATTGTTCCGGATGTTGAATTCGTTTGGTTTAAAATGCGTTTTGTGTATAAAGATTCTTTCAGTCACTGAGAGTTCTCTGGGTGTGGAAAAGTGAAGTTGGGGGGTTTACAAAAGGTAATGAAGGCAAATATGTAGGAATTGGCAGACAAGCTGGAGTTGGGGTTGTGTTTGTCTGTGAGAAAATGAGAGATAATTACAGCTATAGCTCAGCAATTACATTTGGTGAAACTGCCATCAGACTCTTTGGAAATGGTTCGAATTCAATTTCAAATGAGGCACCTTGAACATGAGAAGGAATTGAAACCATTTAAATTAAAATGAGAAGTAGAAATAAAAGAAAAGAAAATGAAGAAGAAAGAGAGAAAAAAGAGAGAAGAAAATAGAGTTTCAACTTCAATATTTAGCAATTAGAGAGGAAAGTTGACATAAAAGGCGGAGATGAAGGTAGACGGCAGGCTGGATGAGGAGGATAGTCAGGATGAGCCACCCTTTAGGAGCCAAAGGCTTGATGGGGATCTGTTTAAGTATGCCCCAGGCATTATCTAAATTTGATTAGAAGGATGGGGAAGCCTTTTTAATTTCATTTGAGAAAGTGGCTAAACAAATGCAGTGATCAGTTACCGTGTGGACTTAGTTGAACCACACAGAGCTGATAGGTATTTGCATCCCGAGTAGTAGAGGTATCTGGCCATTGTGGGGTGGTGAACAAAGCCATCTGAAATGCATATAAGCTTGGGCCAGAAGCCTACAGACAGCGTTTCTGGAATGCAAATCAAGCTGCCTCATTAAACGCACATTGAGTTTGAAAGAATCAAACAAAGTAATTTTGAAAGGTGCGGAAGGGCATTAAAAACAGAGCAAAACTATGGCACACGTAGAGAGATTCTTCTTTTGGAGAAGTTCAACAATTCACTTCCTGCAGTCGTGAGAACTCGTGTGGAAGAGCAGAGAGTTACAATGGCAAGATTAGAAGCTGAAATGTCTGATGATAATAATTTGGTTCAGAAATCAAAGTTTGGTTTCTGTGAGAGATTGAGAAGAATGTGCGAGATCTTCTTAAAACATATCCCTGTGAGAGTAAGGCTTACTTGCCAAGGCCAGGAGTAGCAGGTAAAGGGTTTTCAGCATTAAGAGACACAGAAGCATATAATTCTTTAATGCTGAGACATGAGGAGCTATGTCATTCAGAAGGACTATTGGAGAGATGAGAAGTGCTCCATTATGTAATCAGTGGTTGGAGTGTCCAGTAGAAACATCAACAAATTAATTCCACAATGGGGAAGGAGGCCTTGAGCTCAGTGTTGGCATTACAACATTTCAGCATTTAAATTGCCACTAACATACCTGAGACAAATCTTTATCACTGATCGTGACCCCTTAACATTTTTGGAGACGTTCAGGCCAAAAAATACCAGTCTGTTGCGATTAAAACATTTACCTGTGAAAGTAAGGTTTATGAGTATAGGCCAGGAGTAGCAGGTAAAGAGGTTAGAGCATTAAGAGGTACAGAAACATGTAATTATTTTATGCTGAGAAATAAGTAGCTATGTCATTCAGAGGGACTATTAGAGAGATGAGAAGTGCTCCATTATGTAACGTGTGCTTGGAGCGTCCAGTGGAAACATCAACAGATTTATTCCACAATGGGGAAGAAGGCATTGAGAAGGTGTTGGTGGTACAACATTTCAGCATTTAAATTGCGAATAACATACATGAGACAAAACTTTATCACTGATCGTGGAACCTTAACGTCTTTTGGAGAAGTTTAGGGAGAAGAATACCAGTCTGTTTCAATTGAGCTTATTATTGCTGCCATTCAATTTGAAATTATACAGGTGACAGGGCGAGAAAACCTAAGTTTTGACACATTCTGGAGACTTGGATGAAGAAAGACAAAGGCATTCTATGGCAGGAGTAAAATGTCTGAAATCTAATCTCGTTGAGAACATTTATATACTCAGAGTCAATATAATATATATGCATTGCAGTCATAGAATCACAGAGTCAGAGAGATGTACAGCATGGAAGCAGACACTTCAGTCCATCCCGTCCATGCAGACCAGATATCCCAACCCAATTTAGTCCCACCTGCCAGCACCCGGCCCATATCCCTCCAAACCCTTCCTATTCATATCCCCATCCAAATGCCTCTTAAATGTTGCAATTGTTCCAGCCTCCACCACATCCTCTGGCAGCTCATTCCATACACGTACCACCCTCTGGATGAAAAAGTTGCCCCTTAGGTCTCTTTTATATCTTTCCCCTCTCACCCTAAACCTATTCCCTCTAGTTTTGGACTTCCCGACCCCAGAGAAAAGACTTTGCCTATTTATCCTATCCATGCCCCGCATAATTTTGTGAATATCTATAAGGTCACCCATCAGCCTCCGACGCTCCAGGTAAAACAGCCCCAGCCTGTTCAGCCTCTCCCTATAGCTCAAATCCTCCAGCCCTTGCAACATCCTTGTAAATCTTTTCTGAACCTTTTCAAGTTTCACAACATCTTTCCGATAGGAAGGAGACGAGAATTGCACGCCATATTCCAACAGTGGCCTAACCAATGTCCTGTCCAGCCGCAACATGACATCCCAACTCCTGTACTCAATACTATGACCAATAAGGGAAAGCATACCAAGCGCCTTCTTCACTATCCTATCTACCTGCTACTAATAAAGGAAGATTAGGAGGTCTAAAATGAATCCATCTTTGTATAATGATAGATCATTTTATTAAAGGTGGAGTTGTGAGGATGCTATCACTATAAAAAGGTTATTTTCTCTTGTTTTTTTAAGAGACATTTTAAAGGCGGAGGTGCCGAACTGCTGTCTGAACACAGTTTAAGGAAATAACTGAGGAGGCCTTTAGGTTTCATTAAATGGTGGTAACAATGGAAGGGCAGTGCCCAGCTCTCCCAGACCAGGTTTTCTCGTTTTGTTTTTAGCTGCAGCATTCAGAAGCTGCTGGAGATCCCAGCAGGGTTAGAAGTTCCAATACATGATCCCTAGCTGCTTTTCTCTCTGAGATGGTTGTTGATGTTGATTTCTCCTGGATCAAAAAACTGCATGTAAGAATCTGTATTTGAATATATCTTTGTGCCGAGTCGTGTATACCAAGAAGGTACGGTATCTACTGTTTGTGTAATTGTTCGACATATAAGCTATCCCAAAATGTTATTTTCTTTGATTGTATTTTTACTAAAGCATTTGAATAGATTATGTTCGGCTAAATGTCGAGTGCTTTGACCAGTCAGAACATATCTGGGAAGCACACTTCACATCTATATTCAAAATAAGGAAAGGTTTGGGTCTAAGTGGCCTTCTTAACATATTTTACGGGGATCTGGTCTGGTCCACAACACTTGTAGCCGAGGGGTTTCTGACTGACTCCTGTTATTCAAAAGTTAGTGGAAGTGCTGGGGATGGTGTGCTGGAGCTTGTGCTGTGAGCTGCCTCGGACATTCAGAGATTTGGTGGCCCAACTTTGGTTGGAGCCTGGGGACTATGGTAACACCATCTGGATGTGTAACATGAACACCAAATGGAACAGAGGCTGCAGACAGGGAAGCTCTGAAACCACAGAGTGAGTGTGTGTGGGGAAAGGGATCTGCTGTATCCACCCCGGATTTTCCAGGAACAGCTTCCCAAGCTCCACTTAACCCAGGAGCAGAGTGTGAGGGGACCCTGACTGAACAAGGACCTGGTCACAGAGCGGTGTCACCTCCTTAAACACGACCCACAGCTTCACGCCAGGGTGAAGACGGTGCTGCCAGTGGCTGTTAGGGTCACAGTTTCATTCAGCTTCTGTGATCCGAAACTTTCCAGGCAGGACGAGGTGACAGCTCCATCATCTCCCAATATCTCAACATCAATGTCACCATTCGGTGACAGAGGATGTATATGGTGGATGAGGTCAATACATTGCTTCTCCCTCAGCGGGAAGCTGCCAGGTGTATCCTTATTTTCCCAGTATAGTGGGATTCCCAAGATGTACATGGTATCCGCAGAGTAGCCATTACATGGGGAGAGGTAGAGGAACTGAAGGAGCTCTCACTCTATTAATGTTAAAGTGTGTACATGTACATTACATCATGTTGGTGAATACCCCTATCCTGAAAGCAGCCACAGTTCCTTCATTCAGAAGCAGGCAGCCATTCCCATCGTCTATGGGTTTCCATGTCGAAAGGAATAATTGTGTCTTGGATAAAAGCCGTCCCCTTGATACACGTTTCAAAACACCATCCCCACCACCAACCAACTACAACAAAATATTCCATGTGTACGGAGAGCAATGGGGTCACTTGCAGTGTCAAGGAGCAGACGATCAGGGATGGAGCAAAACCTCCCATGTCTGAACGGGTCTGAGTGAACCCCCCAGTATACAGTATCATTAAGTCCTGTAATCCCTCTCCATTTCAGTAACATACTGCCTTCTATTACTCCTGTAAATGAAATTACAGGTTATATTTTGTTGTATTGCACCTGCCAAATGATTATCCATTGCCTTTAACTTTCTGTATCTATTTGCAGACACTCCACCCTCTCTTGATAATTTAATCTCTTGCTTATCCAAGCGACATCACGAAACTCAGTATCTGTATATCTGTTCCAACCTCCTGATCATTGATATAGATTGTAAATAGTGGAGGACCCAGCACTGGTCACTGTGTGACTCCACTGGTGACGTTCTGTCAAACTGATTAAGACTGACTTATCCGGAGTGCCTCCTTCCTGTTTGATACACCGTCCTCCCCCTTTACAGTGTCACACGGTCGAAATGCTGAGTATGGACGAGGAGCATCAGTCAGGAATACAACCCCTCGAATCTGCTCCGCCATTGAATATAATCATGGCTAATGTCATCGCGGCCTCTGTTCCACTTTCCTGCTATCTCCCCATCCTAAGATACCTTCTTTGCAGGAATCAGTTGAAGGAACCATCTCTGCACTCCGTCCAATGTAACAATACACCTTCTTCATTGAGTAGAAAAAATCTTTACACACTACTCCAATGTGATCTCACTATGATCCTGTACAAGAGGTAGCAAAATATTTACCAGGCTGCTGAAAGGTTCCCACCCAGTTTAGAGTAGTCTCAGCTCTCTAGGGTAATACACAGCATTGTTGAAAATCATTGTCCTTCTCTACTCCACATGCATAACGGGAGATCTGGAGAAAATCTCACAATGATGCTTGAGAAGAGCATAAATAAAGTGGCGAGATGACCTCTAACATTAATTTTAATTAGAATCTGACCTTCGGGGAGGTGTCAGAGTACTGGAGAACAATTAATACCATTCCACTTCACAGTAATCATGATTTGGAAATGCCGGTGTTGGACTGGAGTGTCCAAAGTTAAAAATCACGCAACACCAGGTTATAGTTCAACAGGTTTAATTGGAAGCACACTAGCTTTCGGAGAGCTGCAACTTCATCAGGTGATTGTGAAGGATAAAATTGCAAGGCACCGCATTTATAGCAAAAAATTACAGTATCATGTAACTGAAATTAGACATTGAAAAAGACCTTGATTATCTGTTGAGTATTTCATCTGTTCGAATACCATGATAGTTTAGCTTCTTCTGTGTGTAAATCAAAAAAAAACTTTTTAAAAAAGTTGCATTCTAAGGTTAACTGTAACAATTGGGTTAGCTAGACAATATGTCGAAGGTGTTAGCACCCTGTGTTCTCTGTCTACGCCATGATGTTAAGATCAATTCTAATCTAAAAAGTCAGATAACAGAGTTTTACTGTATTCATGCAGTTTTTGAGCAAAGTACAAAAGTAACTCTGCAAGTATAAATTCACCCCCCAAAATGTATGTGTGCCCCCCTGTGGGTCTTTGTGTCTGTCTGTGCGTATGTCTGTCTGGCTTGGGGGTTGTGAGTGTGAGGGAGTTTGTATATGTGTGTGTAGTGAGTGCAGTGTGCCTTAATTATGTGAGGGGGTGCACGTGTGAGTGTGAGAGTGTGTGTGTGTGTGGGGTGGGGATTTGAGAGTGTCTGTCAGAAAGGATATATGTGCCTGCATGAGTGTAGAGTGGTCTAAATCTCTGAGAGGATGCATGTATGAGTATGGGAGCATGTGTGTCTGTAAGGGTGTGTGCGAGTGTCTGTGTGCGTGTCTGTGTATATGTGTGTCCGTGTGTGTGTATGTGTGTATAGGAGTGCCTGTGTGTGTGTGTGTGTGTGTGTGTGTGTAGGTGTGCCTGTGTGTGTATATAGTGCAATGGTGATCACCTGTAATGTGACATGAACTCAAGGTCCAGGTTGAGGCCCTCCCTATGGGTACCGAACTTAGCTATCAGCCCCTGCTCGACCACTTTTCGCTGTTGCCTGTCCCGAAGTCCACCTTGGAGGATGGTCACCCGAAGGTCCGAGGCTGAATGTCCTGGACCACTGAAGTGTTCCCAACTGGGAGGCAACACTTCTGGTCTGTTGAGTGTTATGCGGTGCCCAATCATCCATTGCTGTAGTCTTTGCTTGGTTTTCCCAATGTACCATGCCTCAGGGCATCCTTGCCTGCAACGTATAAGATAGACAACGTTGGCTGAGTCACATGAGTACATGCCACGTACATGGTGGGAAGTGTCCTCACATATAATTTTGATACCCATGTCTACATTCTGACACGTCTTGCAGCGCCTACCGTGACAGGGTTGTATGGAGTTGTCCTGAAAGCTGAGCAGCTTGTTATGAACAATGATCTGTTGGAGGTTTGGCGGTTATTTAAAGGCAAGCAGTGGAGGTGTGGGGAAGGTCTTGGTGAGGTGCTCATTCTCATTGATAATGTGTTGCAGGTCACGAAGAACATGGCGTAGTTTTTCAGCTCCTGGGAAATACTTAACAACGAATGGTACCCTGTCGGTTGCCACAGCAAGGAACCATAATGACCTCCTCAGGAGACAGACACGTGCTGCAACCGACAGGGTACCCTTCATTGTTCAGTAATTCCCAGGAGTTGAAAAACTTCACCATGTACTTCTTGACCTGCAACACATTATCAATGAGAATGAGCACCTCACCACGACCTTCCCACACCTCCAAAGTTTTCCTTTAAACAACCGCCAAACCTCAAACAGATCATTATTCATAGCACATTGCGGGGCTTTCAGGACAACTCCATACAACCCTGTCACGGTAGGCGCTGCAAGACGTGTCCGATTGTGGACATGGATACCACCATTACACGTGGGGAAACCTCCCACCATGTACGTGGCAGGTACTCATGTAACTCAGCCAACGTTGTCTATCTTATACTTTGCAGGCAACGATGCCCTGAGTCATGGTACATTGGGGAAACCGAGCACAGGCTATGGCAATGGATGAATGGGCACCGCACAACAGTCAACAGACAGGAGGGTTCCCTCCCAGTTGGGGAACACTTCAGTGGTCCAGGACATTTGACCTCGGACCTTCGGGTGACCATCCTCCAAGGCGGAATTCGGGAGAGGCAACAGCGAAAAGTGGCCGAGCAGGGGCTGATAGCTAAGTTCCATACTCATAGCGAGGGCCTCAACCGAGACCTTAGGTTCATGTCACACTACAGGTGACTACCATTTCACTATACACACACACACACACTCACACCAACATAGAGCCACTCCTGTACACACATATACACATGGAACACACACACTCCCACACTCAGACATGCATCCTCTCAGAGACTTAGACCACTTCACACTCATGCACACACATATATCCTCTCTCTCATAGACACTCACAACCCACACCCCAGACACACACACATGCCCACACTCAAACATGCACCCCCTCACAGATTTAAGACATTCTACACTCACTACACATATATATACACTTTCTCTCACACTCACAACCCCCAACCCAAATAGACACACACACACACAGACAGACACAAATATCCACACACACACCAATTGTTACATTTAACCTGAGAAAGCAACTTTTAATTTTTTTTTTATTTACAAATGAATGAATTGAAACTATCATGGTATTCGAACAGATGAAAGACTCAATAGACAATCAAGGTATTTTTCAATGTGTAATTTCAGTTACATCACACTGTAAATTTTTGATATAAATTCTGTGCCTTGCAATTGTGTCCTCCACAATCACCCGATGAAGAAGCGACGGTCCGAAAGCTAGTTTGCTTCCAGTTAAACCTGTTTGACGAGAACCTGGTGTTGTGTGATTTTTAACTTCACAGTATGGGTAGTAGAGATAGACCAGGGAACTATAGGCGAACGAGTATTAAATCACTGTTAAGGAAACTACTGGAGAAAATACAGAAGGAGAAAATTGAGCTCCAGTCAGAGTAGCAAGGTTTGATCAGGGATAATCATCATGATTTTATCAGAAGAAAGTCACATCTAATGAATTTGATTGAATTAGTTTGAGGAGGTCGTTTATTTAGTTTTGCAGCAAGGTCTTTGAGAAAGCCCAATATGGGAAAATTTAAAATAAAATAAAGTCTCATGCAATCAAGGCTAACATGACAAGTAACAACGAAAAGTTTCTTAGTGTCAGGAGACAGAGGGTGGTGGGATAAGGCTGTTTGTGTGACTGGTGACCAGTGTCTCCTGGTGTACCACGGGGATCAGTGCTGTGTCCCTTATTATTTGTGGTATTTATAAATGGTGTAGATGTGAATGAAGGGGGTGGGTGAAGGGGGTGGGGTTTGTGATAAGTAAGTTTGTGTTTGCCCGGTTGGTTGGCAGTGAGGAGAAAGGTCTTATGTTACAGGAAGATACAGATGGAATGGTCAGGTAGTCAGATCAAGGGCAGATGGAACGTAACCCTGATAAATATGAGGTGATACACTGTGGAAGAAGGAACCAGACAGGGGAGTGCTCAATGAATGGCAGCATATTGGGAAGCTCAGAGGGTGCTTCTTCACTCATCACTGAATGGGACTGAGCAGGACTAGTTAAGAACTGGACCTTAGGTGTAGCGTTTATCAATCGGGGCATAGATTATAAGAGCTATACAGGGCTTTGGTTAGGCCAAGATGTAGTACTGCATGTAGCTCTAGAAGCCACTTAAAAGGAAGAATATGGTTGTACTGGATGGTATGCAGAGAAGATTCACCAGGATGTTCCCTGTGATGGAGCATATCAGCTATGGAGAGAAGCTGGCTAAGCTCGGGTTGTTCACATTGGATCAGAGAAGGCTGAGGGAGATGTGATTCAGAAGGAAAAGATTATGAGAAGCATGGACATGGATGGGTAGACAGCAGCTGTTCCTTTTAGTCAGAGAGTCGAGAACAAGTGGGCACACTTCTAAAGTGAAGTGTTTGAGAATTAGAAGGAATTTGAGGATTCTCGTTCGCCCAGAGGCTGTTGGGGTCTGGAATGCACTTCCTGAGAGCGGAGTTATCACAGGTAACCTCACAACCATCAAAAAGTCCTTGAACGTGCACGTGGACGTGTCATAACATTCCCTGCTATGGGCCTGGCGTTGGAAAGTGGGACTAATATAGATCGTGCTGTAGTTCTGTTGGTCTATGCTCTTGTGAGTGTATGGTGTGGAAGGTCAATTATGGAGTAGCTAAAGGCAGAAATTGTTGGGTTTCTGAAGAGTATATTCACAAGGGTTATAAGAGTGAACTGTAATAGCTTGTCAAATCATATCAATGTGAGAAGTATGAGAAAACAAGTGCGGATTCCTTACAATCTGAAACCAGAGAATGGGCAAAGGAGAACAGGGAAATGGCAGTACTATGAAACTTCAGTTCTGTCTTCACAGAACTTTCTAACAATACGAGAAAAACCAAATCGGGTGTGGAAAAGGGTTCTAGAACATGGAACATAGAACATAGTAAATCAAAGATTTCGGAGAAATTATTGGGACTGAAAGTAATGATCAGAAACAACAGTAACACGGAGTTAGGAAATGGGGATTATGTTTGAGAAACGGTCTGGGAGACAAGTATTTTGTTTTTCAGGAAAATTTTGGGAAAGCTAATTTGCAAAAGTGGATTGGGGCGAATATATGGCCATGTTTCTAGAATGGGACAGCTGGGAGGAAACAGTGAATCGAAATAAACAGACTCATCAAGCAACAGCCTGACATTGTCTGTAAGGTACGATTCAGTGAGTATGACTATATCCCAGACACACCATCACCTTCCCCGGATATTTCCTGTCTCACCAGCAGAAGAGACAGAGAACAGCCAGGGAATTCCTAGAGGAATGGCACTCATCCTCAGATTCAAACATTAAGCACATCGACATGGACCCAATATACCAACCACTGCAGCGGACAGCTGGAACTGACAACCGGAAGCGGCAGATACAAATCACTATAAATGCCGGAGGAATGATCACAGAAGCGCATCACAGGAGGTCCCCAAGCACTGAGGATGTCACCTCGATAGGGGACGAAACATCTGCAACACAAATCCCCAGCTCGGCGAACAGAACCAAAACAACGAGCACCCGAGCTACAAATCTTCTCACAAACTTAGAACAGACACAGCAGAAGTGGCAGCGCAATCGGATACAATTGGAAAGGAATTGCTCTGGGAGTCCTCAACAGTGAATCCGTATCCCATGAAGTCTTATGGTGTTAGTTTACCTTTGTGAAAGAAAACCTCCTGCTGATTACGATGTACCAACCTCCCTTAACTGATGAATCAGCACTCCTCCATGCTGAACAACACTTGGAGGAAGCCCTGAGCGTAGCAAGGACACAAATTTGTACTCTGGGTGGGGGATTTCAATGTCCACGACAACGTGGGGCTCAGCTGCAGCATTACTGATCGAGCTGGTGGGGTTCTAAAGGATATAACTGCTAGACTGGGTCTGCCACAGTTGGTGAAGGAACTAACAAGAGGGAAGAGACATATTTGACCTCATCCGTACTAATCTGCCAGTTGCAGAAGTATTTCTCCATGACAGTATCTGTAAAAGTGACCACCGCATAGTCATTATGGAGACAAAGTCACACCTTCACATTGAGAATAGCCTCCATCATATTGGGTGGCACTGTCTCCGGACTAAATAGGACAGACTTCGAAGAGATCTAACAGTTCAATTCTGGGTTTCCATAAGGTGTTGTGAGTCATCAATTGTACAACCCCATGGCCTGGCATATCTCCCTTGCAACAATTACCATCAAGCCAGAGGATCAACCCTGGTTCAATGGAGTGTGCAGGATGGCAGGAGCAGCACTGGGAATACCTGAAAATGAGGTGTCAGCCTGACGAAACCACCACACAGGACAACTTGTGCGCCAAACAGCATAAGCAATCAGTAATAGAGAGAGCTATGTGATCCCAAAAGCAACGGATCAGATCTAAGATCTGCAGTTCTTTCACATCTCGTCGAGGAATGGTAGGGACAATCAAACAAGTCATTGGAGGAGGAGATTCCACAAATATCCCCATCCTTAATGATGCAATAGCCCAGCACATCAGTGCAAAAGATAAGGTTGATGCATTCACAACAATCTTCAGTCAGAAATGCTGAGTGGATGATCCATCTTGGCCTCCTTCAGTGTTCCTCAGTAATTCAGTTACCAGTCATCAGCAATTCCATTTAGTCGACGCAATGTCCAGAAACGGTTGTAGACACTGGATACTTCAAAGGGTACATACGCTGACTACATTCTGGCTATAGTACTGAAAACCTGCGCTCGAGAACTTGCCACGTCCCTAGCCAAGCAGTTCCCATACACTTGCAACAACAACATTTACCTGATTGTGTGGAAAAGTACCCAAGAATCTCCTATACATAAAAAGCAGAACAAATCCAATCCAGCCAATTACCAACCCATCAGTCTACTCACAATCATTAGTAAAGTGATGGAAGGTGTCAGTCCTTTCAAGCAGCACCTGCTCAGCAATAACCTGGTCAATGACGGACAGTTTGGACTCTACCAGAGCCACTCAGCTCCTGACCTCATTACCTCAAACATGGACAAAAGAGCTGAATTCCAGAAGTGGGGTGAGAGACACAGGGCTTTAAATCAAGGCTGCCTTCGACCAAGTGTGGCATCAAGTGGCCTTAGCAAAACTGCAATCAATGGGTATCCGGGTCAAACTCCTCGCTGGTACGAATCATACCTGACACGTAGGAAGATGGTCATGGCTGATGAAGGTCAGTCAACTCATTTCCAGGACAAGTCTGTCGGAATCCCTTGGGCAGTGGCTTAGGCCCAAGCGTCTTCAGGTCTGCTTCATCAATGGCTTGCCTCGATTATAATGTCAGAAGCGGGGATGCTCGCCAATGATTGCACAATGTTCAGCAACATTTGTGGCTCCACAGATACTGAAATAATCCATGTCCAAATGCGACAAGATCTGGACAGTATCCAGGCTGACATGTGGCAAGTAATATTGAAACCACACAAATGCCAGACTCTGACCATCACCACTAAAATACAATCTAAAAACTGCCCCTTGGCATTCAATGGTGCTACTATCACTGAATCCCCCAGTATCAAAATCCTGGGGGGTAATCATTGCTCAGAAACTCACTGGACTCGCCCACAGTAACTACAAGAGCAGGTCAGAAGCTATGGATACTGCGGTGAGTAACTCACATCCTGACTTCCAAAAGTCTGTCCATCATCTACAATGCATTAGTCAGAGGTGTTATAGAGTACTCCCCATTTTCCTGGATGATTGCAGCCCCAGCAACATGAAGAAGCTTGATACCATCCAGGACAAAGCAACGAGTTTGAGTGTCGTTTCATCCACAATGCTCCACCATCAACGCCCAGCAGCAGCAGCAGTGTTTTACTAACTACAAGTTGCACTGAAATGATTCACCAAAGATCCTCAGACACCATCTTCCCAACTCATGACCACGTCTATCCAGAAGGACAAGAGCAGCAGCTGTATGGGAACACCACCATCTTCAAGTTCCCCTCCAAGCCAATCACCACCCTGACTTGGAAATCTATCAGCGTTCCTTCACTGTCCTCCTCCTTTACCGGTGTTTCTGTGTAGTCTGTGGGAAAATTGTCACAAACTCTCAGATGTTAGGAAGGAGGTCTCTGCAGGGGCGACAGGATTGTGTTTACCGTCCCTTTTCCAATACCGAGGCTGCTGCCGGGTGTTCTGTCTAGTTTTATCCTTTAAGACCTCGGATTAGTTTGATACAATAGAGTGTTTTGCTTGGCCGTTTCAGAGACCATTGAAGAGTTTATCACATCTCTGTGTATCTGGAGTCACTTTTAGGCCAGATCAGGAAAGCACGGGAGATTCACTTCCTGAAAGTCCATGGGAGAAGCAAATTCGTGTTTACAATCGACATTGGCTTCAAGGTCACTGTTACTGACACCAGATTTTGCATCTTAATATTTTATTAATTATTTTTAATTTCCAGAATCTGCCAGAGCATTTGTCTGGTCTGGATTAGTAATCCAGCGACATCTCCACATTAGCACCATCTCCGCATGGGGACCTATCAGAAACCACACTGTGCAGGTTATTTCTGTGCTGCTTGACTACTCTGTCAAAAATAACTCCCACCAATTTGTCTATCGTGACTACTGAGGCAGTAGTAATTTGTCAGATTGTAATTATTCTCCTCTTAGGGGACTGGACATAGCTGAGTAATTTTCCTCATTGCCAGTGAGATATTCGAGTTGGAGCTGGAATGAAACAGCTTCCCCAGGGACACGACTTATTGTGCAGCACAGGTCTTCAGTCCCATTGCAGGAATGGGGTCAGGGCCCATTACCTTTGTCGTATCTACTGTGTTCAGCTGTTTCTTCATCTCACGTGCATCGAATAGAATTGATGAAAGACTGGCATCTGTGATTCTGCGGGCATCATGGCGATGATGAAGTTGATCGTCGACTCAACACTTCTGGCTGAGGATCGGGCAGATATTACATTTTTGACTTTTACACTGATGCGTTGGTCTGTTCCATTATCTACAATGGGGATGTTTGTGGAGTCCTTTCCTCCAGTCATTTGTTTAATGATCCATTACCACTTATGACTGAATGTGGCAGGACTGCAAAGCTTCGATCAGATCTGTTGCTCAGGTGTGATAACATTAATGGGTTAGCATCAGGTTTAGGTTCACATGGTTCTGACCCTGACATGTTCACCCACAGTCATTACTGAAACATAGATCGTGTTGATTGTAATGGCAGACTAAGGAGCTTATCCCTGGGCAAAATGTTACAGGTGGTGGTTGAATAGTGTTCTGCTTCTCCTGCTATTGTGGTTTACAGCATTCCGTGAATACGCAGTTTTGAGCTGCAATATCTGAAATGCAATTCTAATGTCTGTCCCCTAGTTCACATCGAGACTCTTTCACCCATCAACCCTGTACTCAGTGACCGACTCTGGTTTCTGATGTGGTAACACTTTCATTTTCATATTCTCACTCTGCTGAGGTCTTGCTTCTAATCTGACACAATCCATCAAAAAAAACTAATTTTAATTTAATTGTTTAATTCATCTGAATCTTTTTCCTTGAGTAATACCATCGTCTGTGTTTAAATTGAATGTGGTTCCATCTGTTTCTCTCCCTGACCATGATTAAGAGCGCTGTCGTGTCACTGATACCGGCCTTATGTATTTTCAGAGCCAAGGAACTCTTTGGATTCCCAATCATCTTCACCACATTGTATGTTTTTCTCATTTGTTTTGATGCCTTATCACTCATGGCTGGCTTGTCCTCCCATGAGTACATTTCACCCTTTTTGGGAGAGTTTCATATATCCTCTGAATTATCCAGCATAAATTCCTGCCATTGCTGCTCCATGGTCATCCCTACTCGGCTCCCCTTCGAATTTACTCTGGCCAGTTCCTTCCTCATGTCTTTGTTGTGACATTGCTCAGTTATAATCACATTACATCAAAAAGAGAGCAATAGATATAAACTGAAAGAAGAATTTTTGAGAGATGGGACATAAAGAATAATTGGCAAATTTCTTAACTAGATACAAAGAGAGAACGAGAGAGAGGATATAGACAGGAAATGTGAAAAATTAGAAAACTAGATTATTGAAAGAAGTAGATGTACATCCCTCAATGTTTTGGTAATTCCAGTGTGCTGTAGTCCTTTGTACAGTACATGTACAACATAGGAATCTGTTCAAATGCTGGGTCTGATGCCAGAATTTTAATCTCCAATAATACGACAGACACTAGCTTTGGAAAGAACCCAGCAGGCCAATATACTGAATTCCCTGTTGAAAATGGATTAACTGAAGTACGTTGCGATACCACAAGCAAGAATTTAAAACACACTTCCTGATAAGAATGAGAGTATAGTGTAGAGAATTCCAGAAAAAGGAGGGAACATTGAGAGAAGGGGAACATATCACATTAGCTGAGCATGAAGTAATGTTTCATCAATTTTATACATCATGTGCATCATTTTTTGATAACTGTGTCTCTGTTATTCATTTAGAATGTGTTGTGCACACATGAAAAATATCTGCACACACACTGATTAAACAATGTATACAAAATCATTTTTTCGACATTGAAATGGTCCTGTTGTCATGCTACGAGGATGCATGAACACCAACTGGTCACCAAAAGACACGACCCACTATCACTATGTTCCATAATACAGAAAAGGAAGGGCACCATTTTGACTGTAACAACACACACATACGAAGACACGCCAGGACGTTCTTAGAGGAATGGCATTGTAACCAGAAGTCCATCAGTAAAAACATCAATTTATATCCTATCGACCTTATCTTGTAATAAAGAAAACTGGAAATAACATCACCCACCTTAAGAAACTAAGGCCTTTTAATAGAGAGGCAGGACATACCACCAGCATTTCAGCGGAGATGCTCACTGATGATGTCACCTAGTCATGGTGACGAAACGTCCGAAAGCAAACCTTCAAGTTCAGCGAGCTAACATGCATACATAAAAATTGTTATTTGTAATTAATTAGTGGAATTTAGGAGTTCTCTGTCACCCACGTTTCAAAAGATTATGATGTGAGATTAGCGTTTCTGGGTGTGTGGTTTTAATTAACAGAGGGGTTCGACATTGATGTCATAACAGTTTGGGGCCTTGCCATATGGGATTTGGACCGACTTGAACAGATTTGGGGTACAAAAGGTCCCAGCAGATTCCAACACGTGGCAATTATTGAACTAGATCTTCAAATAAAACCGGTGAGAAAATTCATTTAACTCTGTTAACTTGTGGTCGGTTCAATTAAAACTGAGAGAAATGGCTTTTAACATTACTAAAGAGGTTCCCAAGTTTGCCAAAGAAGTTTAGAAAGGCAGAA
Organism: Chiloscyllium punctatum; assembly: GCF_047496795.1. Lineage (NCBI taxonomy): Eukaryota > Metazoa > Chordata > Chondrichthyes > Orectolobiformes > Hemiscylliidae > Chiloscyllium > Chiloscyllium punctatum. The sequence continues at coordinate 276,143 of NW_027309836.1, read as the reverse complement.
GACGGAATATATTTAGAATTAGCAAATAAATTAGAATTGGGTTTAACCAGGGACAAAAGGAAAGCTTTAATTGTAATGGAGATGGTCAAGTACTTTGGTGTGTGAGAGAAACAGGCAACTGCAGTAGAGTTAGAAAAGACTTAAATAACAAATGCACGGTTTGTGAAAATTTGTAGCTCAGGTTGAGTTTTAGGGTGTAGGTTTGCTCGCTGAGCTGTAGGATTGATATCCAGACATTTCATTACCTGGCTAGGTAACATCATCAGTGGCGACCTCCAAGTGAAGCGAAGCTGTTGTCTCCTGCTTTCTATTTATATGTTTGTCCTGGATGGGGTTCCTGGGGTTTATGGTGATGTCATTTCCTGTTCGTTTTCTGAGAGGTTGATAGATGGTATCTAGATCTATGTGTTTGTTTAGGGCGTTGTGGTTGGATCTATCCTGGGACAGGCTAAGCAAAGACATGCCAGAGAATTCCTAGAGGCCTGGCACTCCAACCATTTGTATTTTCACTCTTTCTGACATGTTACTCAAGAGCGAGATAATTTGTGGAATTAGGACAGAAATTAAGGTTGGGGACAGAAACATCAAGATTGGAGAACTAACAGTAAGAGTGAGTGACAGAGTGTCAGTCCCAGGAATACAGTGTGTTCTTGTGAATGATTTAATAGGATCCAATGTGGGAGAGTCACCCCTTGTGGTGGAGAAGTCAAATAAAAACTAGGGAACTGAGGAGTTAAAGGAAATATACCCAGGAATTTTCCAGACTGTGTAGTAACAAGATCCCACTGTCATAAGCAGAATGGACAAACGAAAGAAAAAGACAAAAGAGTTGATGTTCAGTTAACTGACCCCCTGTTTGATGTAACGGTGCAGGATAAACCTGAACGTGGAGAAAAACGGTAGGTTAGTGCAGAAGGGAAATGGGCCGAAGTGCACCAGATTGTGTTATTGGTCGCATACCGTGTTACGGGTAGCACATCAACTAACTGCAGGTGGTCACCTAAGTTTACGGAAGACTGAAGATAAACTACATAAGCAATTCTAGTGGCCTGGAATGCACAAGGACGTGGTTATTTTTTGTTGTACATGTAACACATGCCAAATGGTAGATAAGTCACAGGCAGTAATAAAACCAGCACCTTTGTTGCAAATTCCTGCATTCGAAGAAGCTTTCACGTGGGTTGTGATTAATTGTGTAGCTTCCCTTTCTAAAATAAAAATAAAAGAAACCAATATTTGCTGAGCATAATGGATGTGTCTATCAGATTTAAAGAGGCAATTCCATTATGGAGTGTTAAGGCAAAAAGTGAAGTGCAGGAGTTGGAAGCTTCTTTTACTCGCTGTGGGCTCCGCAGAGAGATTCAGTCAGACCAAGGGTCTCATTTTACCGCTCAGCTGTTTTAGGAAGTCATGGATAGCTTAGACATACAGCACTTTAAATCAAGGGCGTCCCATCCTGAATCCCATTGAGTATTGGAAAGTTAGCGTCATACGCTGAAGACCATGTTAACATCGTACTGTCAGTATTGGCCAAATGATTGGGACAAAGGTGTCACATTAAATTGCTTATCATCAAAGATACCCGAAATAAATCTACTCAGTTTACTTCCTTTGAATTAATTTTCGTACATGAAGTGAAGTCTTTTGAATTGAATTAAATCTAAATTGACAGGACCAAAGTCGGAGATCTCACACTTGGACTATGTATGTGAGGTGAGGGAGAGATTAGATGGAGTAGGTGAGTTAGCGCAACAGCACCTGAAGAGGGCACAGCATTGAATAAAGCAGATATAAAACTCTGAAACAGCGGAGAGTGAAGCAGGTAGGGATGACGTATTAGTAGTTTAAATAATGCTCAGGATACCAGAAGCCAACTGAATTTGAATATTATTGTTCCGACACCTGGAAAGCAATCAAATTATGAGAATTATTGTACCATGGGGAGGATATAAACCCAGCATTTTGAACACTAGGGGAAGAGCCACTGCCATCCAACAGCAGAGTAACTGCTGCAGAGCAGGAGTGCGAACTGTCCCTCTCAAAAGCACTCTCTATCAAAGATACATGTTCATGTGAAACCGACTTGCAGTAAAACAAAACGTGATTTGGGGATCAGCGGCTGGAAGAATGAACACAACGGGGAAGATAGAGACTGTGTGGTCTTGAGATTGCAAGGTTTAATATGTGGGTTGGTAGAATAGCATATTTTTATGGAGTTGGAAACAGATAGTAAGTTGCTAAGAAAAGAGGGTCTTGTATTTTTGAACAGCTGTTGTTTAGTGTTCACTCTTGACGTTAGCAAACTAATTTGTGAATGTTTGTTTAAATAGTGGAAGTAGGAGATATGTGTCACTCATATTTTAACAGATTACGAGGTGAGGCGAGCTTTTCTGGGTGTTTGGTTTGAATTAACAGAGAGGTTCGATTCCACCTTGTAAATGTCCATCCAAGCTAACCCCATTTCCCTGCAGTTGGCCCATATCCTTCTCGTCCTTTCCCATCCACATATTTACCCAAATGCTTTTTAAATGTTGTTAATGTACCACCCTCAACCTCATCTGCTGGTAGCTCATCCACGTACCAGCCTTCTGTGTAAAGAAGTGGCTCCTCAGATTCCCTTTTATTCCTTCCCCTCTCAACGTAAACTGATCCCCTCTAATCCTTGATTCTCTAAAGTTTGGAAAAAGACTGAGAGCATTCGCCCTATCCATGCCCCTAATGATCCTGTGCAGCTCTATAAGGTCCCCCCTCAGTCTCCTACACTCTATTGGAAAGGTCCTAGCTTGTCCAACGTCTCCCTATAACTCAGACCATGGGGTCCTGGCAACATCCATGTTAATTTCTTCTGCACGCTTTCTAATTTCATTAAATGCTCCCTAATACAAAGTGACAAAAACTGAACAGAATGCTCCAAGTGCGGCCTTACCAAAGTTCTGTATAACTGCAGCATAACTTCCCTACTTCCATATTCAATGTACGGCCTGTTGAAAGTCAGTGTGTCAAATGCCTTCGTCACTGCCTTGCCTACCTGTGACTCCACTCTCAGAGAACCTTGCATCTGAACGCCAAGGTCTCTCTGCCCACTACACCCCTTAAGGTCGTCCCATTCACCATGAAACTGCTACCTTGAGTTCAGTTTCCAAAATACAAGACACCATGCATCTATATTAAATTCCATTTGCCATTTCTCGGCCCATTTCCCACCTGATTAAATTCCTGCTGCAATTTCTGATAAACTTCCTCACTGATCACACTACCAATTATATTAGTGTCATCTGCAAACTGACTAATCATGCCTTGTACATTCTCAACCAATTCATAGATAATAAACAGCAATGGACCCAGCTCCGGTCTGACAAGCATTCTTCCATTAAACCCCCTGCTTCCTACCATCAAGCCAACTGTGTATTCAATTGGCCAGTTCCCCCAGAATTCCACGTGATAGAACCTTCCAGAACATGTGGAAACATATCAAAGGTCTTACTGAAACCCATAGAGACTACGTTTACCGTTCGGCCCTCATCAACCTTCTTGGTCACTTCATCACCAAACTCTAACAAATTTGGGAAGCGTGATCTCCAACTCACAAGTCTATGCTGACTGCTCCAAATATAAGTAATGGGTGTAAGTAATGGGTGCAGTCAATGGTATGCTGTCCTTCATTGTAAGATGATTCAAGTTCGTAAGTAATGCCATCTTCCTGCTGTTGTAGAGCCTTGCTGAGAGAGTGGTTGGGACACTCTCTACAGATTTGATCTCCTTTGTACCGAATGATCTCCTTACCACAGACACGCATGATGGTATCACGAGGATAGAGTGAAGAAGCTGAGTGTTTAATCAGTAGAGCTTTGAAAGAAGAAGAAATGGTGATGCTAAACACGAGAAGTGGCAGCGATCACTTATTTCCAAAAGTCACATTGATCGGGTGAGAAATTCCATACTTTACCCAGGATTGATTGGTTTGATTTATTGTCACATGTACCTCAGTACAGGGAAACACTTTATTTTTGAGCAGTGGAAGCAGGTCATAGTAAGCATGGCCAGACAGATCATAGGGTGGAAATAGACTTGGACAGAGTAAGGCACACAGGTTACACTGAATAGGACGTGCACTAGACAAGATCAACACGAACAAGATCTGCATTATTTGAACTTAGAGAGTCCATTCATCAGTCTAACGTGACTTTCCTAATAGTTTATATGCCTAAATTAACTCGCCCCTCGTTATTGGGCAGTCGGCGTGTAAACCCTGTACTCAACGTCATGTTGCTCACAATCCCCAACAGCAGCCACAATACCTTCCATCTGAAACAGGTAGCCATTCCCACCAGCTTCCGCCCTACATAGAGAACACCAGGCTGTCTTTTCAGAGATGATTATTGCCTTCTTGTGACTTCAAACAAGATGTATGGCTTCCCTCCTCACCACTGAAAAACTACGTTAAAGTCCCACGTGTGTATCATGACTGACGGAGCTACGAGGAACAACGTGGAGCAGTCTGTCTGTGCAGCCTCTGCTCCACTTGGTCATCATGTTAGAGCATCAATTAGGAGACAGCGAGGACTGCGGTTGCTGGAGATCAGAGTAGACAGTGGTTTGCTGGAAAAGCACAGCAGGTGAATCGACGTTTCCGGCATAAGGTATTCATCAGGAATCAGTATCAATTACCTCATTCTGCCCCTTTGTAAGTGCATTGAGGTGGGAATGTCCTCCTACCGTTCCTGTGTAAGTGAGTCAAGGGACTGAATGGCTTCTTCCTAGTCTGATTGGACAGGGCCAAAGGCCTGACTGGGTTATCCCTGGTTCCTGTTTAACGGCTCGATGTGCCGACAAGTGTGATGATGCTGCAGCTTTAAGAGGTTATTTTGTTCTGGTTTCTTTTAAGCGAGAGATTGAACGATCGTTACAAAGCTGGTTAGTTAAGACCACTTGAGTAACAGCTAGGGAGGCCTTGGGTTTATTTTAATGCAGCCTGAATGAGTGTGATAAGCTCTCACATAATAGGATCTCCGGGTTTTGCTTTGTCAGTAACATCAGAAACTATTGGGGTCTCCACAGAGTTGGAAGCTTCAGTGACTATCTCCTGGCAGCTAACCTTGCTGACATTTCTCTTGATGCAGTTTTTAATTTCTGGACTGGAGAGATATTTGTGACATTCTGTGTCTGAATTTTCCTTTTTGCCAAGGGCTGTGTTTAAAGGATTTTCCTATATTGGAACAGTTCATTAGTAATAGTTGATGTGGTTCTTTTCGCCCAGATGGGAACTTGTGTTGCAGACGTTTCGTCCCCTGTCTAGTTGACATCGTCACATTCAATCAATAAGCACATCGATCTGGACCCAATATACCGGCCAGTGCAGCGGACAGCTGGAACTGACAACCGGAAGCAGAAGATACAAACCACTATATCTGCCGGAGGAAAGATCACAGAATTGCTTCACAGGAGTCCCCCAAGCCCTGAGGATGTCACCGAGACAGGGACGAAACGTCTGCAACACAAATTCCCAGTTCGGCAAACAGAACCGCAACAACAAGCACCCAATCTACAAATCTTCTCCCAAACTTGAATTAGTAATAGTTCCTAGATCTGTTATTCTGTTAACTTGTCCAATAGAATTACGTTATTCTGAATTCCTCTTTCTTTGGTTTTATTTCATCTTTCGTGTTAAAGTAAATGGCATTTTGCATCACACCGAGTAGTTTGACCAGTCACTCTCTATCTGGAACCAACAGTTTACATTTTCTTTAAAATAAGAAAACGTAAGAGCCTCGGCTACGCCTTCAAATATTGTTGAGGAGCTTTTGTGCGGTCAATCACACTAGACTCCTTCTCTTCATGAGTAATAGGCTGGAGGCACTGAATGGGCTGTCCCTGTCCTTCTCCAATAGTGTGAATGGGCCGAATAACTTACTCATATTCCTGTGAAACCAGCGTGAGGTGCGGAATGAACTCTTATTTTACTGGGGCAATGTGCAGTGACAGGCAATCTTTTTACATGAATGTTATTGACTCTTTAAAAGCACAAGCCTCAATAGAGTTTGGGTCCTGCTGCACATGGACACAGACCAGTTCAGGACCTGACGGGGGCGTCAGATTATTCTAAACATTGTGGAATCTTCAGTGACCATCCCCACTTCTGATCTTATGGTGGGAAGGGTGAGGGTGGGGAGACATTGATGAAGCAGCTGAAGATGTTTTTGAAGAGGAAGCTACCCTGAGGATTTCCCACAGAGGTTAACCGTGGACTGAGATGATGAACACCTTCCTTTGTGCCATGTTTGACCCCAAACACTGGAGAGTTTACTCTGATTCCCATTAAGTCCAGTTTTGTTAAGCTCCTTGATGTCAACAGAAGGCAACCACTGCCTTGATATCAGGGCCAGTCATTTTTACCGAAACCCTTGTGTCAATCTCTTTTGTTCGTATCAATAGGCCATGATAAAGGAGCATGAAGTGTTTTCTTCAAACAGGTGGTATTGAATGTTAGGATTTCTCTCCTCAAGGGTGTTCGGGGAGTTAGATGACTAAACGTATTTGAAGAGGAGGTAGATGGATATTGACCTGTCAGAGAGTTGAGGGCTATGAAAAATTGAGTATGAAAGAGGATTTGCGAGCAAGAGCAGATCAACCACGATCTTAGTGAAGGACAAGACAGGCTTGGGGACTGAACGCCCTGCTACTGTTTCTGATGTTCTCACGTTCTGTAATTGGAAAGTTAGTGGGTGTAATTTTCATGCATGTGCAATTACTGCATATTGCAGTCAGGAGGCCAGAGGATTCTATGATCCATCACTGGGTGAGGTATGGGGGCTGCATTCACAATGAATCTGGGTCTACAACATGATCAACAAATGAAACACAAGTTTCAGAGACGGGAAGCTCTGTAAAGAGAGATGACGGGCCTCTTTCATACCCAACCTGGGTTTTCCAATTACATTTCCAAAATCACTTCAAAGCGTGGTGACAGCTCTGAAGGGCTGAATGGTCTCCTCTGTTTCTATGCACCAGGTTATAGTTGTAAGTAGCCTCCAACTGCCCCTGCCTAGCAAGTTTGAGGGGCTGAATGGAACATAGGAACATGGGACTGAGGAGCAGGAGTGGGTCATTAGATACTTTGAGCCTTCTCCACCAGACACTAAAATTGTGGTTGATCAAGTTATGGTCTCAGCATCACTTTCCTCTCTGTGTTCAATTATCTGTGCCTCACTTCCCTGTCAAATAATTAACTAACGCAGCTTTGAGTCCATGAGAACATAGAAGCACGATTAAAACTTCCAGTGAAGAGAATTCCGTCGTGAAAGGTCCTTTCAGAATTTTTCATCTTCCCTCTTATAGAATCAGAGAGTCATGCAGAACGGAAACAGACCCGTTAGTCCAATCTGTTCACTCCGATCAGTTATCAAATCTGATTTAGTCCCATTTGCCAGAATTTGGCCAATATTCCTCCTTTATCAGAGACTTTTTAAATGTGTTATTGAACCCCCTTTGACCACTTCCTCTGACAGCAATTTCTGTACACACAATACTCTCTGTTTGAAACGTTTATCTTCAGGTACCTTCTAAATCATTCGCCCTCTCGCCTTCAACCTATGCCCTCTTGTTGTGGACTCCCCTATCCTGGGATCAGAACATGGCTATTCAGAATATCCATACCCCTGATGATTTTATAATCCTCTATTATGTCACCCCTCAGCCTCTGAGGAGAAAGCACCTCAACCTAATCGACTTCTCCCTGAAGCTCAAACCTTCAGTTCTGGAACGTCTGTGTAAATCTTTTCTACAGACAATCGAATTGTACACAGTATTCTTAAAATGGCCTCACCAACATCCGGTACAGATGCAACATGCCACCACAACCCCTATAGTTAGTGCTCTGACTGATTAAGGCAAATGTGCCAAATGTGTTCTGCACCAGTTTGTCTACCTGCGACTCCACTTTCAAGGAACAATGTACCTGCAGCCCTATGTCCCTTTGTTTCACAACACTCCCCAGGACGTTACCATTAAGTGCATAACTTCTGCCCTGAAATGCCTTCCCAAAATGCAATTTATCTAAATTAAACTTCATCTGTCAGTCCTTGCCCCTTTGTCCCATCTAATTGTGGCCTCGTTGTACTCTGAGGTAATCTACGACACCACCTTTCTGATGTAATCTGTAAACTTACTAACTTTCGTCCCGATATTCACATCCAATGATGAAATGCAGTGAACTCAGTACTGATTCTTACAGCACACTGCTGCTCACAAGCCTCAAGTCTGAAAAATACCCCTCTTCCTTCAAGCCAATGTGACTAGCTTCCCCTGTATCCCATGTAACTGAAACTTACTAATCTGTCTGCCAATCGGAATGTTATGAACACCTTGCTGAGGTCCATATAGACAATGTCTACCAAACTGCCTTCATCAATCTTCTTTGTCATCTCTTCATAAAACTCAATCAAATTAATGAGACATGATTCCCCATGCAGGAAGCCACGTTGACTACCCTGATCAGCCCTTGCCTTCCCAAACGTATGTCAATCCCATTCCTCAGAATCCCCACCAACAACCTATCCACCACTGACATCGGGCTCAGTGGTCAATAGTTCCCCAGCTTTTTGGGTCACTGTTTCCTTTTCTAGTCCCACTCCTCCACTGCTCGCAACAAATGTTAAATGTAACCAGTTTGGTGATATCAGTCTCAGACTGGGTCAGTGTCAGTTTTAGGGACACGTCAGGCTAGTTTCTTTAATCTGCTAAAATAGCACGTTTATGATCCAGAGCAATGTTACTCAAACTACGGGGGAAAGATCCTCGATGTTGAGCCGACCGAAGCCTACCTACCCTACACTAGCTCAATAACCTCCATATGCTTGTCCAATGCCCGCTTAAATGACCACAAAGAGGGAGAGTCCACCACTGCTACTGGCAGGGCATTCCATGAACTCACAACCCACTGAGTAAAAAATCTACCCCTAACATCTGTCCTATACGTACCACCCCTTAATTTAAAGCTGTGTCCCATAGTAACAGCTGACTTCATACGCGGAAAACGGTTCTCACTGTCAACCCTATCTCAACCCCTAATCATCTTGTGCACCTCTATCAAATCTCCCCTAAACCTTCTTTTCTCCAATGAGAAAAGCCCCAAGTGCCTCAGCCTTTCCTCATACGATCATCCTACCATACCAGGCAACATCCTGGTGAACCTCCTCTGCACTCGTTCCAATGCCTCCACGTCCTTCCTATAGTATGGCGACCCAAACTGCACACAATACTCCAGACGAGGCCGCACCAGAGTCTTATATAACTGCAACATGACCTCAGGAATCCAGAACTCAATTCCTTTCCCAATAAGAGCCAGTACACCATATGCCTTCTTCATAGCACTATTTACGTGGGTGGCAACTTTCAAAGATCTGTGTACATGGACACCAAGTTCCCTCTGCTCATCCACACTACCAAGTAGTCTACCATTAGCCCAGTAATCCATCTCTTTGTTACTTCTACCAAAGTGAATGACTTCACACTTAGCTACATTGAATTCCATTTGCCACCTTACTGCCCAGCTCTGCAACTTATCTATATCCCGCTGTAACCTGCCACATCCTTCTTCACTGTCCACAACTCCACCGAGATTCGTGTCATCCGCAAACTTGCTCACCCAGCCTTCAAGCCCCTCCTCCAGGTCATTTATAAAAATGACAAACAGCAGTGGTCCCAAAACAGATCCTTGTGGAACACCGCTAGTAACTGCGCTCCAAGATGAACCTATACCATCAACTACTACCCTCTGTCTCCTTCCAGCCAGCCAATTCCTAATCCAAACCTCTAATGCACCCACAATGCCATACCTCCGTAGTTTTTGCATTAGCTTGCCATGGGGTACCTTATCGAACGCCTTGCTAAAATCCATATACACCACATCTACTGCTTTACCCTCGTCCACTTCCTTGGTCACATTCTCAAAGAATCAATAAGCTTTGTGAGGCACGACCTGCCCTTCACAAAACCATGCTGACTATCCTTGATCACATTATTCCTATCCAGATGTTCATAAATCCTATCCCTTACAATTCTTTCTAAGACTTTGCCCACAACAGAAGTGAGACTCACTGGCCTATAGTTACTCGGGCTATCCCTGCTCCCCTTCTTGAACAAGGGGACCACATTCGCTATCCTCCAGTCTTCTGCCACTATTCCCGTAGACAAGGACAACATAAAAATCAAGGCCAATGGCTCCGCTATCTCCTCCCTAGCTTCCCAGAGGATCCTAGGATAAATGCCATCAGGCCCAGGGGACTTATCTATTTTCATCCTTTCCAGTATTCCCCAGACCTCTTCCCTACGTACCTCAAGGCCATCCATTCTAATCACTTGTGACTCAATATTCACATCAGCAACAGTGTCCTGTTCCTGAATGAATACTGACGAAAAGTATTGATTTAGTGTCTCACCAATCTCCTCCGCCTCCACACACAACTTCCCACTACTATCCTTGACTGGACCGATACCTACCCTAGTCATCCTTTTATTCCTGACATACCTATAGAAAGCCTTTGGGTTTTCCCTAATACTACCAACTAAGGACTTTTCATGTCCCCTTCTCGCTGCTCTTAGCTCTCTCTTTAGATCCTTCCTGGCTACCTTATAACTCTCAATCGCCCCAACTGAATCTTCACGCCTCATCTTTACATAGGCCGCCCTCTTCCCTTTCACAAGGAATTCCAATTCCTTATTAAATCACGGCTCCCTCACAAGACCCTTTACTCCCTGCCTGAATGGTACATTATTATCAAGGACACCCATTAGCTGTTCCTTGAACAATCTCCACATATCATTTGTGTTCTTCCCTTGAAGCCTATTTTTCCAATCCACGCATCCTAAGTCATGCCTCACCGCATCATAATTTCCCTGCCCCCAGCTATAACTGTTGCCCTGCAGTGCACACTTATCCCTCTCCATCACTAGAGTAAAAGTCACCGAGTTGTGGTCACTGTTCCCGAAGTGCTCACCTACCTCCAAGTCTAACACCTGGCCTGGTTCATTACCTAGAACCAAATCAAGTATAGCCTCACCTCTTGTTGGCCTGTCTACATATTGTGTCAGGAAACCCTCCTGCACACATTGGACAAACACCGACCCATCTAATGAACTCGAGCTATAGCTTTCCCAGTCAATATCTGGGACTCTTTTGACTCCGTCAAAATATTTTAAGAAGGCAGCCTGGACACTAACGTTTCCTTTTTTACGACATAGATGCAAACTGTTTGTTCCAGATGTTGCAACTGGTCAACCCACTCAATGTTAAGCAAAATGCAATCCATTCAAATGCTCCAATTAAAACACAATCAAAGAGAAGAACAATTGGGGAGAGCTTCTCTACTGGAACAACTATGCAAACAATAGATACAGTGCCTTCTACTAATTAACTGCGCTAATACGGAACATCCCATAAACATACCCCCGGCATAAAGATAAATTCAAACACAGAATCTTATGTGCAGTCCTCCAATCCAGGAAGATGCAACTTTCAGAGAGTTTTCAGAGAGAATAGCAACTGGGATCATATAGTGAAACTTCCACCCCTTCTGGAAACCCAAGCAGCCTCTGAATGCTGCAGCAAAAACAAAACGAGAAGACCTGGTCTGGGGAGTTGGCCACTGCCCTACCATAGTTACCAACGTTTTAGTCCAGCCTAAAGGCCTTCTCAGTTATTTACTTAAGCTATTTTCAGATGGCAGTTCGGCATCTCTGTCTCTAAGACGTCTCCTAAAAAAAAAGAGAAAATAACCTTTTTAACGTGACAGCACCGTCACAACGTTCCGTTTGAAAAAAAAACACCGATATACAAAGATGGCCTCCTTTTCAACTCTTTATTCTTCCTGATTTTGTAGACTACAATACATATATGTTGCATTGACACTAAGCATGCAAACATTTACAACCCGATTCTATTTCAATCCGTTTACTTCTGCTACAGAACGTCTCAGTTTTTCTTCATCCTATTCTCGACAACTTGGCAGCAAGTACGGTTTCTTGTCCTGTCATCTGTGTAAGTTGGAATTGAATGTAAGTTGGAAGGCTTTGTAGACTGGAAGATTTTTTTCCCTAAATTCCTCTAAAAATGTTCAGACGTTGTCATCAGTACAGAGATTTGTCTCAGACACGTTATAGGCAATGTAAATGCTGAAATGTTGTAACGCCAACACCAATCTCAAGGCCTCCTTCCCAGTTGTGAAATATTTCTTCTGAACCCTCTCCAGCTTAATAATATCAAGGTCAATAATATGAAAGTGAATAGTCGAGGTATTTTCGAAGGGTACGGGAGTCCAAAACTAGTGGACATATTTTTAAGGTTAGAGGGGAAAAATTTAAAAGTGACCTAAGGGGCAGCTTTTTCACCCAGAGGGTGGTGTGCCTATGGAATGAGCGGGCAGGGTGACCAGACTGGACACAGTATTCCAGAAGAGGTTTCACCAATATCCTGTATAACCTCAACATGACGTCTGAATTCTGATACTCAAAGGTCTGACAAGTGTGCTGAACATACTTTTGACCACACTATCTATATGAGATGCAAATTTTAAAGAATTATACCGGACGGCCTAGGTCACTGTCCTACAACACTGCCAAATACCCTACTTTGAATTGTATAGGCGCCGCTCTTGTTTGATTTACCAAATCCAATTCCTCGAATGAATCAAATCTAAACACCAACTGCCATTCCTCAGCCCAGTGTGTGATATTACTACCTCCTCACCTTCCCTGTTTAATTTTAAAATTCCCCCCCCATCTCCAGGAGGCCTGCACACTCCGGCCTTGATTTTCACAAAGACCCTGAGCTTGGTTTACCTTGTGTGGTTAGGGGGATGAGGGATTGATTGCAGAAAAGGTCAGTGGGGCGGAGAGGCTGGACAGTAATCAGCGGCCTGGTATCATTTCATGGTTTTAGGAAGAGAGCAGTCACACACGTTTTTGGTGGTAATACTGGTCAGTGCTTTGGGGCCAGAAATTATGCTCTTTCTCCGTCTCTGGTGTTCAGTAATAAATATCTATTTGAGACCCTTCATTGTGCAGAGTGTATCTGCAGGAATCCTTTCCCTAATATTGTAGATTACAGATAAAGCAATTAAAGGTGTCATGGTTAATTTCGGTAGCATAGCACGTGCACTCAACATCCTACAGTTGAGACAAATGTCTTGCACTTGTTTAACAATACGAAGAGTTTTGTGTAGTTCATAATGGTAACCTGATTATAATAAATCCATACCGAGCTGAAAGCTGGCACTTAACATATGACCCAAAATCTGGGTATGGTAGTGTAGTGCGTAGTGTCCCTGCCTCTGAGCCAGAGCTCTCGATTTGAGTCCAATTCCTGAACTTGTGTGGTAATGTTCCTATCTCTCGACTAAATGGTCTGAATTCAAGTTCTGCCTGTTGCAGACGTATGTCACAGCGTGTCAGAACAGACTGATGAACAAACACACAGGAGAATAATGTTACAGCTTTATGGGTATTGCCGAGTGGTGCTAGTGTCCTGCCTCCGGGCACAAAGGCCTTGGTGTAAAGCCGCAGAAGGGTCTCAGGATGCATCTGAACAAAATGATTAAAATTGTTTTAGAATTCTGACCTGATGGAGACAGATGAGGTGTCAGTGTTGAATTTGAGAATTTAGGCCCAGGATGACTGAAAACACAGCCATTCGTGTTGATTGGAGTCACATTTCGTAGCATAAGATGTTTATAAAATCGGAACGTTCATGGATAGGGTGAGTAGTCAGGGTTTTCCCCCAGGTTAGGAGTGTCCACAACCAGAGGGCATTGGTTGAAAGTGAGAGGGGAAAGATTTTGAAGAGGCCTAAGGGGCATCTTTTCACGCAGAGGGTGGTGTGCATATTAAATGAGCGGCCACAGGAATGACGGAGGCTGGAAAAAACTACAGCATGTAAAAGGCATCTGGATGCTGACAGGCCTGCCGAGCTTTTCCAACAATTTCTATCTTTGTTACAAAATGCATTCATTTTGACACAGGTATTCTGAATACATTAAACATTTTATTTTTTAATGATGCAGAGATATCTAAACCTATCTTCAAATCGACCGAGACCATTTTCTGCTCAGTGTATGGCTCTGTGTATGATAACGGCAATGATGCACCTACAAACATCCAAACATCCAAACACCCAACTCTGGACGGAGCCTGGGGACTTAGTTACAGCATCTGGGTCTGTAACATGAACAACAAATGGAGCAGAGGCTGTAGAGAGGGGACGCTCTGAAACCATGGAGTGAGTGTGTGTGGGGAAAGGGGTCTGCTGGATCCACACCGGGTTTTCCAGGAACAACTTCCCAAGCTCCACTTAACCCAGGAGCAGAGTGTGAGGGGTCCCTGACTGAATAAGGAGCTGGTCACAAAGTGGTGTCGGATCCTTCAACACGACTGCAGCTTCATACCTGGGGGAGGATGGCGCTGCCAGTGGCTGTTAGGGTCACTGTTTCATTCAGCTTCTATGATCCAGAACTTTCCATGCTGGAGTGTTTGAAATATTCTTCATCTCCCAATATCTCAACATCAATGTCACCATTCGGTGACAGAGAATATATATTGAGGATGAGATGAATGCTTTCTCTCTCAGCAGAGAGGTGACGTATGTATCCATTTTTTCTCAATATAGCAGGATTTCCAGTGATGTACATGCCTGTGTGGGGTCCCCATGTCAATGAGGAGAGCTAGAGGAACTGAAGGAGCTCTCACTACATTAATGTTACAGTGTGCCCATGCACAGGACATCACGTTGGTGAATGCTCACTGTCCTGGCATTATCCAGCTGTGATGCCAAAGGGCAAGTGCTGAAAAACGGGATCAGAATAGTTGGGTGGTTGATTTTGACTGGCTCGGTGGTAATGGGTCCTAGCTATTCGTAAACATCTCAAACATTTGGTTAAATGAATCAATAGACAATAGACAATCGATGCAGGAGTAGGCCATTCAGCCCTTCGAGCCTGCACCGCCATTCAATATGATCATGGCTGATCATTCCCAATCAGTATCCTGTTCCAGCCTTATCTCCATAACCCTTGACTCCACTATCTTTAAGAGTTCTATCCAATTCTTTCTTAAATGAATCCAGAGACTGGGCCTCCACTGCCCTCTGGGGCAGAGCATTCCACACAGCCACAACTCTCTGGGTGAAGTAGTTTCTCCTCATTTCTGTCCTAAATTGTCTACCCCGTATTTTTAAGTTTTGTCCTCTGTTTCGGCACTCCCCCATCAGCGGAAATATGTTTCCTCCTGCCAGAGTGTCCAATCCTTTCATAATCCTATACGTTTCAATCAGATCCCCTCTCAGTCTTCTAAACTCAAGGGTATACAAGCCCAGTCGCTTCAGTCTTTCCGTGTAAGGCAATCCTGCCATTCCAGGAATTGACCTCGTGAACCTACGCTGCACTCCCTCAATTGCCAGAATGTCTTTCCTCAAATTTGGAGACGAGAATTGTACACTGTACTCCAGGTGTGGTCTCACCAGGGCCCTGTACAGCTGCAGAAGCACCTCTTTGCTTCGATACTCAATTCCTCTTGTTATGAAGGCCAGCATGCTATTAGCCTTCTTCACGACCTGCTGTACCTGCATGCTTGCCTTCATTGACTGGTGGACAAGAACACCCAGATCTCTCTGAACAGCCCCTTTACCTAATTTGATACCATTGAGGTAGTAACCTGCCTTCCTGTTCTTGCCACCAAAGTGGATAACCAGACATTTATCCACATTAAACTGCATCTGCCATGCATCTGCCCACTCACCTAACTTGTCGAGGTCACCCTGTAATCTCCTAACATCCTCATCACATTTCACCCTACCAACCAGCTTTGTATCATCAGCAAATTTGCTAATGTTATTGCTGATACCATCTTCTATATCATTTACATATATTGTAAAAAGCTGCGGTCCCAGCACGGATCCCTGCGGTACCCCACTGGTCACTGCCTGCCATTCCGAAATGGAGCCGTTAATCACTACCCTTTGTTCCCTATTAGCCAACCAATTCTCTATCCAATCTAGTACTTTGCCCCCAATCCCGTGCGCCCTAATTTTACTAACTAACCTCTTGTGTGGGACTTTATCAAAAGCTTTCTGAAAGTCCAGGTACACTACATCCACTGGATCTCCCTCGTCCATCTTCCGAGTTACATCCTCAAAAAATTCAAGAAGATTAGTCAAGCATGATTTCCCCTTCATAAATCCATGCTGACTCTGTCCTATCCTGTTACTATTATCCAGATGTGCCGTAATTTCATCCTTTTTAATAGACTCCAGCATCTTTCCCACCACTGAGGTCAGAGTAACTGGTATATAATTTGCTGTTTTCTCCCGCCCACCCTTCTGAAAAAGTGGTCAACATTTGCCGCACTCCAATCCTCAGGAACCGACCCCGATTCTATTGAACTCTGGAAAATAATCATCAGCACATCCACGATTTCCCGAGCCACCTCCTTCAGTACCCTGGGATGCAGGCCATCAGGTCCCGGAGACTTATCAACCTTCAGACCTAACAGTCTCTCCAACACCAAATCCTTGCAAATATAAATTCCCTTAAGTTCAGGTCCTTCAGCCACTGTTACCTCAGGGAGATTGCTTGTGTCTTCCCCAGTGAACACAGATCTGAAGTACCCATTTAATTCCTCTGCTATTTCTTTGTTCCCTGTTTCTGTCTTCAAGGGCCCAATTTTTGTCCTAACCATTTTTTTGCCTTGGACATACCTAAAGAAGCTTTTACTATCCTCCTTTATATTCTTGGCCAGTTTACCTTCGTACCTCATTTTTTCTCTGCGTATTTCCTTCTTATTAATCCTCTGTTGTTCTTTAAAAGCTTCCCAGTCCTCAGTTTTCCCACTTATCTTCGCTAAGTTATACTTTTTCTCTTTTAACTTTATATGTTTCTTTACTTCCCTCGTCATCCACGGCCGCCCATGTCTCCTCCTGGGATCCTTCTTCCTTTTAGGAATGACCTGATCCTGCAACTTCTGCATTATACACAGAAATATCCGCCATTGTTCCTCCACGGTCTTCCCTGTTAAGGTATTGCACCTTTGAACTTTGGCCAGTTGCTCCCTCATAGCTCCATATTTCCCTTTATTAAACAGAAATATTGTCACTTCCGATTGTACCCACTCCCTCTCAAATTGCAGATTGAAGCTTATTGTATTATGGTCACTACTTCCCAATGGCTCCTTCACTTCGAGGTCACTGACCAATTCTGGTTCGTTACACAATACCAGATCTAGAATCGCCTTATCCCTGGTCGGCTCCAGCACCAGCTGCTCTAAAAATCCATCTCTGAGGCACTCTACAAAGTCTCTTTCTTGAGGCCCGATACCATCCTGATTCTCCCAGTCTACCTGCATGTTAAAATCCCCCATAACAACTGTAGTAACATCTTTGCGACAAGCCAATTTCAGCTCCTGATTCAACTTACATCTGACATCCAGACTACTGTTTGGGGGCCTGTAGATGACTCCCATGAGGGTCTTTTCCCCCTTAGTGTTTCGAAGCTCTATCCACACTGACTCTACATGCCCTGACTCTAGGTCCCCCCGCGCAAGGGACTGAATATCTCCCTTACCAACAAGGCCACCCCACCCCCTCTGCCCATCAGCCTGTCCTTACGATAGCACGTGTAGCCTTGAATATTCATTTCCCAGGCCCTGTCCCCATGAAGCCACGTCTCAGTTATCCCCACAATATCTTATCTGCCAATTTCCAAAAGAGCCTCAAGCTCATCCACCTTGTGTCTAATGCTTCGTGCATTCATATATAGAATTTTTAATTTGTTACTGCTCTCACCCTTCCCCTCAACCCTTATTTCACTCAACTTTACAGCATGATGCCTTTTCCAGTTTTCTGCCTCCTTGATACAGTTGTCTTTCTTGACTTCTCTTGTTCTAACTACCCCTTCAATTTCCTTTTTAAACATCCAGCTTGTCCCCTCCCCCCCGCTACTTAGTTTAAATGTAGCGGTGTTGCAGCAGAAAACCTGCCTGCCAGAATGCTGATCCCTGATCTATTAAGGTGCAAGCCGTCTCTCTTGTAGAATTTATGGTTACCATAAAATATACCCCAGTGATCCAAGAACTTGAAACCTTGCATCCTGCTCCAGTCCCCCAACCACACGTTCAAGTCCATTATCTCCCGGTTTCTGGCCACACTAGCCCGAGAAACTGGAAGCAAACTGCAGATAACCACCTTGGACGTCCTGCTTTTTAGCCTTCTTCCTAGTTCTCCGAAGTCTCGCTGTAGTATGTTCCTCCCCTTCTTCCCGACATCATTTGAGCCGACGTGTACCACCACCTCGGGCTCTTCACCCTCGTCGTTGAGGATGTCCTGCACTCTGTCCGCGATGTCTTTCACTCTAGCACCAGGAAGGCAACACACCATCCTTAAATCCCGTCTGCTGTCACAAAAACCTCGGTCAGTTCCTCTCACGATGGAGTCCCCTATTACCACGGCTCTGTGCGATGTCCGACTCTTCCGCTCTGCTTCTGCGGCAACTTTTGATTGACAAACATGGCTGCCTTGCGAACTGTTCCCCAGTTCACACCGAGATTCATTCACCCATCAGCCATGCACTCAGTGACCTACTCTGGTTTCTGACGTGGTACACGTCCAATTTTATATTCTCATTCCACTAAGGGTCTCTCCATGGTGTCACACTTGCAGTTTGTCTCATTCCCGCTTTAATATATTCATCTGAATCCTTTCCCTTCCAGTATGTGCTACCTTCTGTGTTTAGAGTGAATACATCTCCCGCCAGTTCTCCCCCTAAGAGTAAGAGGTCTGTAGTGTCAGTGATGCCAGCCTTACATAGTTTCAGAACCAATGAATTTGTGCATCTTTTTTTATCTTGCACTTCCTGGTATATGGCGCTCCAGGTTGGACAGAGGGTTTGAGCAATGTTGACGCTCATCTTTGAAAAACATAAATTGCTGGGGACGTTAAGCAGGTCTGGCAGCACCTGTGGAGTGAAAGCAGAGTTAATCATTGGTTCCAGTGATCGTTCTTCAAGGCTCACAGATTCTTTTTTTGTTCTGGTTTCAGATTTCCGGTATCAACAATCATTTGTTTAATTGAAAATGTGTTTTGTTCATTTCTGGAGAAACACAAGCAGATCCGCAGCATCTACAGAGACAGAGAAACAGAGTTAGCGTTTCAAGTCCAGTGTGACACTTCTTCAGAACGGAAAAGGATTGGAAAAAGGGCTTTTTAATCCCTTGTCAGAGGTAGTGGAAGTGTGATGGGAAACAGTGTGGAAGCGCAATGCCACTGACGAATGGACTTTTGTTTGTTGTAAAAGAGAATCAAATGTAAAATAAGTATACATTAGGTTGTAAAGGGGGGCATTGGGTTCCTTAATTGAGTGCAAGACAAACGATTCATAAACAGGGCAAGTTCAGTGGGAGACCAAGTGAAGGAATGTATGAAGACTTGAGAACAGCTATAAAGGCGTCATGCTGTGAAGTTATGGAATTGAATACCTACTCCTACAGGCTGTAACGTACCAAAGTGAAATGTGAGGTGTTACTCGAGCTGGGTTGTGCTTCATTTGAACATTGCAGCTGCCCAGGACTGAAATGTTAGTATGAGAGCAAGGTAGGTTATTGAAATGGGAAACAATGAGACGGTCAGGGCTCTTCCTACAGACAGAATGGGAATGTTCCTCAGTGCAGTCTCTGTTTGCTCTCCCCAATTTAAAGGAGACTGAATTGTGAGCAGCAATGACAGGAGATTGAATTGAAAGATTACAAGTGAAATGCTGCTTCTTCTGGAAGGTATGTGTTAGATTGTTAAGAAATGAGGAAAAAGTTTACGATCTTTTCAAATGTCCAACTGTATTTCCTATTATATATAGACTACATAGTTTCGCAACTTGGAGGGAGTAAGCACTACAGATGCGAGAGGACAGAGTTAATAAACTTGGAGCTTGAGAAACACAGAAGACCAGACAGAATCAGAGGAGCAAAAAGGCAATATTTTGATATTGGACCTTTCGTCAGGACTGGTGAGGGGGAGGGGAGCACAGAAATGGAGTGATGGGATATGGCAGGGCGAATGGTTGGCATGATGGTGGCGTATTCATGCAGGTATGAGGTTACTGTGCTTGGTCAGTGAAAAGGGTGGAGCGGATATATGAGTGAGAAGATGGGCAGGTGGGTCTGGTCAGGGAGAAGGGACGTGGGATAAGGCTGCGTGTGGAGGGATTTTGAAGCTTCTGCAGTCAATATTGTGGCCATTGGGCTATCAGCTTCAAAGGTAAACTCTCAGGTGGTGTTCCTCTGACAGTGGACAGGCTAAGGATGAGCATGTGCTGAAAATGTGTTGCTGGAAAAGCGCAACAGGTCAGGCAGCATTCAAGGAACAGGAGAATCGACGTTTCGGGCATAAGCCCTTCTTCAGGAATTCCTGAAGGAGGGCTGATGCCCGAAATGTCGACTCTCCTGTCCCTTGGATGCTGCCTGACCTGCTGCGCCTTTCCAGCAACACATTTTTCAGCTCTGATCTCCAGCATCTGCAGTCCTCACTTTCTCCTTAAGGATGACCATGTCCCCAGATGAGTTGGAGGGCGAATTAAAATGGAAGGTAACTGGAAAGTCGGGTTGGTTGTTGTGTTCAGAGCACTGGTGCTCCATACAGAGCCTGATCCTGCCCCACCAAGCACGTCTCCAACTCCCAATGTTGTCTCTTCTCTATCAGGGAGACCAAAGGGAGTTTCGGGGACATAGCCATGGAGCATATGCTCTCTGCACGCTTTAACCAACCCTACATTCCAGTTGCCATTCATTTCAATTACTTGCTCACACCGCCCCCGCCCGCTCATCCAGCGACAGGTCCATCCTTGGCCTCCTGCACTGTCAGAGTGAGGCCAAATGGAAACTAGGGATCACAACCTGATCTTTCAGCTTGAGAGCTTACAGTTCACTGGTCTCAATATTGACTCACTGGCTTCAAAATCTCTCCACCCACAGCCTTATTTCATGTTCCCCTTCCGTGACCTGACCTAAGCTGTCCCTCTTCCTATTCGCATATCCACTGTACTCTTCCCACTGACCAATCACAATATCCCCTTACTTGCATCCCTTTTCGTCATCCCATCTACGCTTCCTTCAGCCCCACGCCCCTCTCTCTATTTACTTCCCAGCTCCCCTTCCCCGGCCCAGTCCTGATGAAGGCTTTCAGCCTGAAAAGTTGACTTTCCTGTTCCTAGTATGGTGTCTGACCTGCTCTGCTTTTTCAGCTTCATATGTATTGCTATATCCGCAGCAACATATTTTGTTGTGCATTTTATACATTTTATTTTATTTTAGCTGTTTACTGACAAGCGTATCTCAACATTCTCACTACAGGGTCAAGGAAACAGTCTCTTTGTCACGAATGTTCCTGTTTGCTTCGAAATGATTTCCTTTGTTTTCACCGTACTTTCAAGTCTGCTGTTCGCAATAGCATTGTAAATGTAACTCTTGTTATGCTGAAGCTTAATCACACCATGTCTAATGTACTTCAGAACTTCCTTGTTCTTATACTCCACACATCTATTCATAAACGTAAGGATCCATTAAGTCCTTCTATACAACAGTTTCAACTTGCCTGGCCATTTGTAATTTCCTGTCTTCTGTGTCCCTCTCTCCTTACATTTACCAGTCCTCCCACTCTCCAAAATTTCCAGAAAGCTCACCAGCAATGCCTCCACAATCACCTTTGGCATTTCTTTAGAACTACGGGGTGTTCTCCAACTAGTCTCACTGATTGATCCAACTTCACCTTCCCAAGCTCCTTCTCCTTACTGGTGGTCGCTATACTCACCTCTACCCTCTGACTGTCTTGAAGTTCTAACATTTTGCTGGTGTCTTCCACCGTGAAGATTGTTACAATGTATTCAATTCCTCTGCCATTCCATTGCTTCTCATAACTATTCAAGCTTTATTTTTCAACATTGCTTTGTTTGTTCTTTACTCCCTGTATTCCTTGTTATCTGTCTAAAAATTTGTTTCAACGTTCTTTTCCATTATTAAAAAGCATAATATCATATTTCACCCTCTGCTGCCATTTGCTGTTGTTAGTTATCCCTGCTGGAATTTATAGGCTTCGTAATCGTCTAGATTCCCATAAATCTTCAGCACATTGTACGCATTTTCTTTTACTTTTGTCCTGTCCCTGTTTCGTTATCACGCACGGCTGCCTTGTCTTCCGCTGAATATCTTTATTCTTACTTTGGGATGAATTTCTGACGTGCTGCTGAATTATCTCCAGAAACTCCTGTCATTGCTGCTTCACCATATTTCCGTGTTCAGCTCCCCTTTCAACTAACTCTGGCCAACGCCACCCTCCTGTCTTTTTATTTACATTACTCAATTATAAGCCATCTCATCCAAAAGTGAGCAATAGATGTAAACTGAAAGAGGGACGTTTGAGACTTGTGACACGAAGAACGATTGGAGGATTTATTAACTGGATGGAAAGACAAAGACAGAGAGAATGAATATAGACGTGAAGATGTAAAAATAGAGACGTCTACATGATTGATAGAATTAGATGTGCTTCCCTATTTGGTTTAACAATTCCTGTGTGCAGTGGTCCTTTATGCAGTATATGTGCAACAGATTAATCTGTTGAAATCCTGGATTTGATGCCAGAACATTTATCTCCTTCAATATGAGAGGCACCAACTGTTGACAGAACCCAGCATATGTTTCCTGGTAGAAAATGGATTAGATTAGATTAAATTACTTACAGTGTGGAAACAGGCCCTTCGGCCCAACAAGTCCACACCGACCCGCCACCCACCCATACCCCTACATCTACCCCTTGCCTAACACTACGGGCAATTTAGCATGGCCAATTCACCTGACCTGCACATCTTTGGACAGTGGGAGGAAACCCGCGCAGACACGGGGAGAATGTGCAAACTCCACACAGTCAGTCGCCTGAGGCAGGAATTGAACCCGGGTCTCTGGCGCTGTGAGGCAGCAGTGCTAACCACTGTGCCACCGTGCCGCCCACAAACAAGTTGGAACACCAGAAGCACGAATTTATAACAGCCATCCGATAAGAATGAAACATTAGTTCAGGGAATGCCAGAAAGGGGCAGGAGGCAGACGGTACATTGAGAGAAGGGGAACAAAACCTCTCAGCTGAAGAGTAAATAACATATTAATATTTTATAAATTTTGTATATCACATGCATCATGTTTGTTAAGTATGTCTCTCTTGTTCATTCTGAATATGTTGCACACATATGAACAATCTTATCTATCTGCACACACGCACAGACACAGACACACACACACACACATACGCACGCACACACCAATGACTGTTCAGCCATTCTATTTGAAATGATTCTGTTTTGTTTACACTTTCATTTGCCATTCCTTCTTCCGAATAAATTATGTTTCTTTCACTGCATTTTATTTTATTCTGTTTGTCAAGAAGACATTGGGGAATGGTGGGGATGTCACTTTACTCCTCATCAGTCTCCACAGCCACTGTCTTCTATTCCTTTCTGTTTATTAACCCATGAAAAATACGTACTGTATCTGACCCCTGAATCCCAATAATCAGGTCAATTTTAAACAGGACACTTACTTTTGCGCTAAGGCTACAAAACATCTCAAAAGGATAATGCATACAAATTGTGCAATAAGATGTTTGCATCTTTACAAACAGATTATAGAATTGCCTTATGTAAACGATAAACAATTAACTGGTAAGAGCGGTGAGAGTAAAATCCAGGGAAATCCGTATTTCTTGTGTATGTTCGGGGCAGTTGTGCCCAGAAGCAGTTTTAATGTTGGAAGTTGTTGTGGTGGAGGACACTTCAGTGTAGTAACAACATCTCGATTGATGCTGTGTAATGATGACTATTCAGGCAGGTTACTATCCCATCCTCGCTATTGTTGGTATTCCTGGTGAGTCGATCTCTGCCCATTTACTAATTCTCTAACCCGTTGTGAATGTCATCATTTTCTCTGTAGTGTATATTTGGCAAAGATCCAAAATATTGTCTTCGCTTTCAATCACAATTTCCATTTCTATACCATGAATTTCATATCCCTCGCTTACAAGCATCTGAGGAGAAACTAAAGTATTCATAACCACCATTACCCCATTTTATCCTGAACTGATTTATATCTCAATATTCCATCTACCACAAAACCTGCCCAATCCCACTCCCACCTTCACAATATCCCCAGTCTTCACTTCTGCCTCAACACTGTTTCTGAATAAACCATCATCCACATCTTTCCAGTTACAATTCTCTTCGGGCACCTCTTCTCGTTACATATATTTTGATCACAAACTTTTTCTTGCCTCGACTTGGATCTATGTGAGGTGCAAAGATTGAAGACAGTTTGATTCTAAAATGACTATCAGTATAACCTGTAACCTCAAACGAGGGAGAGGACTATGCTATCAGTGACCAGGAAGTGACCGTTTCATTGAACTGTCTTGATTCTAGAACTTTCTGACCAGGAGTTGGTGTCACGTCCATCATCTCCCAATTGCAGTGTTCTAATGTATTCACACAGTGACGGAATCAATCTCTGCCTGCTGCTGAGGGTAATACCTTCGTCCTGTCTCCATAATGGAAGGTCCGGAAAATCTTCTAGAAATAATATGGGACAGATTGACTGGTAAAAATAAGAACATGATTAGAATTAATAAAGTGAACTTTCTCAAAAACTAATTGAATTGAAGGTTGGCAAGTTACTGCACCAAATGAGTTCCATCCGAGTTTTCAGAGAAGTGGCATTGCAGCTAGTGAATGAGTTATAGAGACATACAGGACAGAAACAGACGCTTCGGTCCAACCAATCCATGCTCACTATTCCAATTCCAAACTAACTTAATCCCACCTGACCGCGCTTGGCCCATATCCGTACAAACCTTTCCTATTCATGTACATATCCAAATGTCTTTTAAACGTTGTAACGACAAGAAAGAAGTATTGATTACCCTCCAAATTTCTTTAGAATCTGCAATTTATCGTTCCTGCAGACTGGAAAGTAATTATTGTAATTCTAAATATTTAAAACCAGCGCGGGAGGGAAACGAAAAAAAAATGGGTACCATGATGTTAGGTCTGAGGAAAATATTAGAACTTTTTATGAGAAATTTTACAACTCGACGTTTGGGAAATCATGATGTGACTTAGTACAGTCAGCTTAGACTTAGAAACCGGAAATCATCGTTGAGAAACCTGTGGAGTTTGTATTAGTTGATACATCCACAAGAGAGAAAGAGTGCGAGTGGTGTATTTGAATTTGCAGAATACATTTTTTACATTGTTGTTAACAAGTGAGCAAAGGAAGTTGGAGAACATTGGTAAGTTGCAGACGGGGTGATCTGGATATACCACATGGATTGAGAATTGGTCAGTGGAAGCAATACAGTGCTTCTTGCACTTTTATGGATTGAAGGCAGTTACTCATGGGATATCACAAGTTTCAGTGTTTGAACCACAACAATTTGCAAGGCATAGAAATGATTTGGCTATGAGAAATAAACAGAATGCATCTCATTTTGTATTGATTAAATCGTACAAGTTTGAGAAATGTTGTTTTTCAAAAGGACCTGAATGTCCTTGATCATGAGTCACCAAAAATAGCACATCCAAGGCCGTAAGTATTGGCATCTTATATTGTATGCTGCCCTTCATTGTCATATGATTTATGTGCAAAACTAAAGCCGTCTTCCCGTATTTGTAGGGCCTTGATTAGAGATTATTTGGAGCACTGTGTAGAGGTGTGATCTTCTTTATAAGGCACGATGTCATTAACACAGACACTACTGAAGTAAGTATTAGCAGTCTAATCCATGAGATGATGACTCCATGAGGAGACAGTGATGGAACTGAGTATTTAATCTGTCGTGCTAGGAGACAAAGAGGGATGATTGCGCTGAAACGTGAGGATTAGCGACGATCACATATTTCTGAAAGAGACACTGTTAGGGTGAGAAATGATTAATTTATTAGATTTATTGTCACATGTGCCTAAGTCCAGTGAAAGCTTTATTTATGAGCAGTACAGGCAGATGACAGTAAGCAAGGACGCACAGATCATAGGGTGAAAAATAAATGTGGACATAGTAAGGCGTGCAGGTTACAATGCGCAGAACATTGAAAAAACATGATCAACATGAACAAGATCTTTATTATTTGGAGTTACAGAGTCCATTCATCAGTCTAATATAGCATCCCTGATACTTTATGTGCCTGAATGATCTTTCCCCACATTAATGTGCCATCGGCATGAGGTCCTACAAGAAAAAGCTAGGGAGTTAGGAACCAACTTAACAAAGTAGGACCTCGGAGGATTGCTACATTGTCAAGTACTAGTCAGTGTAGGAATGATTAAATAATCAGGAAGAATGTGTGGCTTGAGAGATGGTGCAGGAGGGAGGGGTTCCGATTTTTGGGATATTGGGACCGGTTCTGGGGGAGGTGAGACTATTACAAATTGGACGGTCTACATCTGGATAGGACTGGAGCCAATGTTCGATGGAGTGCATTTGCAAACGCTGTTGGGAAGGGTTTAAACTAATGTGGCAGGGGATCGGGTAAAAAATCTGTTTAGTGAAATGAAAGGAGGTAGTAACTAAAGCCTAAGTAACTCGATAATGAATTCAACATGACTGAGGGGAAGAGGAGGCAGGAAGCGGAGGATGAACACAGAGGGACTTGTCGTTTTAATGCAAGAACGTAAGGCAGGTGAACGTAGGGCTTGGAATAGTACCTGGGAATATAATGTTATTGTTGTTACTGAACTTGGTTGAGGGAATGGCGTGATTGACAACTAAATATCCCAGGACATTAATGCTTCAGGCGGGGTAGAGAAGAAGGTAAAAGGGGTGGATGACAAGCATCACTGGTCAAAGAAGATATCACAGCAGTGCTGACGCAGTGCCCCATGGAAGATTCGAGCAGTGATGCAATATGGGCAGAGCTCAGAAAGAGAAAGGGCGCAGTAACAATGCTGGGATTGTACTACAGGCCTCCCAACACCGATCAAAGTACAAATGTGTAGATAGATCACAGAAAGATGTGGGAGCAACAGGATGGTGGTGATAGGAGATTTTAAGTTTCCTAAAATTGACTGGGATTCACTTAGTGTTAGAGGTCTAGATGGAGCAGAATTTGTAGGACCATCCAGGAGCGTTTTCTAGAGCAGTGTAGAAACAGTTCAACTCTGGAATCGGCCATGCCAGACCTGGTGTTGGGAAATGAGCCCGTCCAGGCAGTGGAAGTTACAGTGGGGGATTACTTTGGGAATAATGATCACAATTCTTTTAGTTTTACAATATTCATGGAGAAAGATAAGAGTGGTCCTAAATGAAGAGTGCTAAACTGGTGGAAGGCCAACTATAGCAAAATTCGGCAAGAGCTGGGGAACGAGGATTAGGACCAGCTGTTTGAAGGGAAATCCGCAAATGATAGGTGGAAGGTTTTTGAGGAGAGGTTAATTAGTGTTCAGGAGAGATATGTTCCTGTGAAAATTATGGATAGAAATGGCAAGGATAGGAAACCATAGATGACAAGTGATATTGTGACACTAACTAAAAGGAAAAAGAATGAGTACATAATATCTAGGTGAACGAAGATATACGAGGCCTAGGAAGAATATTGTGAATGTAGGACCAATCTGAAGTGAGGAATTAAGAGGTCGAAAAGGGGTCATGAGATATCCTTAGCCAGCAGGATTAAGGAAAACCTTAAAGCATTTTGGTCACATAAAACGCGAAAGAGGGTAGCTAGAGAAAGGGCCCACTCATGGACAAAACAGGAAAGATATGCTTGGAGGCAGAGAAATCGGGAGAGATTCTTAATGAGTACTTTGCATCGATATTCACCAAGGAGAGGGGCTGGGTGGATGTTGAGGTTAGGGATAGATCTTTGATTACTCTTTGTCAAGTCTGCATAAGGAGGGAGGAAGTGGTGTGTTTTCCAAAAGACATCAAGAAAGACAAGTCCCCAGGTCTGGATGGGATCTTCCCAAGGTTACTGAGGGAAGCGAGAGAGGAAATAGCTGAGGCTTTCACGGATATTGTTGCAGCGTCCTTGAACACGGGGGAGGTCCCTGGGGAATGGACAATTTCTAATGGTGTCTCCTTGTTTAAGGAAAAATCCAGGAAATTACAGACCTGTGATCCTGACGTCAGTGGTAGGGATGCTACTGGAGAAGATACTGAGGGATAGGATATATACCCATTCAGAATACAATGACTTCTCCGTGCGAGGTAGCATGGTTTTCTGCAGGTATGGTAATGGCTTACAAACTTAATAGAATTGTTTGAAGAGGTGACAATGTTGATTGATGAGGGAAGGGATATAGATGTCATACAGATGGACTTTAGTAAGGCATTCGATAAATTTCCCCATGGTAAATTGAAGAAGAAGGTGAAGTTGCATGCGTGTTCTAGCTAGATGGATAGAAAACTGGTTAGGAAACAGGAGACAGAGAGTAACAATGGAAGGGAGGTTATCAAAATGGAGATCTGTGACCAGTAGTGTCCCACAGGGGCCCTTGCTGCGACATTGGTTTTTGTGGTAGACATAAATGATTTGGAGGAAGGTGTAGCTTGTTTCATTAGCAAGTTTTCAGATGACACTAAGATTGGTGGAGGAGCAGACAGTGAAGGGGACTGTCCGAGAATACAGCAGAATATAGATAGATTGGGGAGATGGGCAGAGAAATGACAGATGGAGTTCAATTTGGACAAATGTGAGGCGATGCATTTTGTCCGATCCAATCCAAGAGCAAACTATACAGTAAATAGTAAAGTATTGGGGAAAATTGATGTACAGAGACATCTAGGTGTTCAGGTCCATTGTTCCCATTGAAGGTGGCAAGGCAGATCAGTAGAGTGGTGAAGAAGGTGTTCGGCATGGTTTCCTTCATTGGATCGGGTACTGAATATAAGAGTTTGCAGGTCGTGTTACAGTTGTATAAGACTATAGTTCAGCCACATTTGGAATACTGCATACAGTCTGGTCGCCACACTAGCAAAACGATGTGGATGCTTTGGAGAGAGTGCAGAGGAGGTTCACCAGTATGTTGCCTGGTATGTAGGGTGCCAGCCATGAAGAAAGATTGAACAAATAAGGATTATTTTCATTAGATAGACGGTGGTTGAGGGGGATCCTGATCCTTGGATGGCGAGGCATATTGAGGATCTGGTAAGGACATTAAAGAAGGCATACATTGGGTTTAAGATATTGGGCTTAAGTGAATCCTTAGATGACTACACAAAGTGTAGAAGCACCCTTAAGAGGGGAATCTGAAGCCTGAAAAAAGGACATGACATGGATCGCTCAGAAAAGGTGAAAGATAATCCCAAGAGGTTCTCTAGTCATATTAAGAGTAGAAGCATGATTCAGGATAGAATAGGTCCCCTTACTGATGAGCATGGCTGTCCTTGTGTGTGTGTGTTTGTGGGGGGTATTGTTTAATGAATATTTCTCCTCCATGTTTAATCAGGAGCAAATGATGCATACTAAGGAAATAAGGAAAACAAGTGGGAATGTTTTGCTCTGCATGCATATTACTAGAGTGGAGGCATTTTCTACCTTAAAGCACAATAGGGTGAATAAATCCCCTGGGCAAGAATATGTCCATCGTCGGATGTTATGGGAGGCTAGGAAAGAAATTGCACAGGCCCTTGCACAGATTTTTGCTTCATCGTTTGCCACTGGAGTGGTTCCATTGTTTAAGAAAGGTAGCAAAGACAAACCAGGGAGCTCTTAGTCAGTGAGTGGAACATCAGTGTTAGGCAAGTTGTTGGAGATGATAATGAGAGACAGGATGAACTAACATTTGGAAATTCAAGGTCTGATTAGAAATAGTCAGCATGGATTAGTGTGCAGGAAATCATGTCTGAAAAATCTTTTAAATTGTTTCAAAGAGATAACCGTGAGAATACATATGGGAAGGACAATGGATTATCTATATATGGACTTTAGTAAGACGATTGACAAGGTCCCATACGGCAGGTTAGTCAGTGAGTTTAGGTGATTTGCGATCCAGAGAGAGCTAGCTAATTGGATTCAAAATTGGCTCAATGGTAAGAAGCAGAGGGTGATGGTTGAAGATTGTTTCTCTGACTGGAGGTCTATAATTAGTGCCACTGGTGTCAGTGCTGAGAACTTTGTTATTTGTTATTTACATAAATGTTCTGCATGTGAATATACAATGCATGATGAGGGCCATAAGACATTGGAACAGAAATTGAAATATTCAGCCCATCGAGTCTGCTCCACTATTCAGTCATGGTTCATAATTTTCTTAACACCATTCTTCTGCTTTCTCGCCATAATCCTTGATCCCCTTGACAATCAAAAACCTGTCCATCTCAGTCTTATATATACTCAGTAAGCTGGCCTCCACAGCCTTCTGTGGCACTGAATTCCATGGATTCCCCACTCTCTGGCTGAAGAAGTTTCTCTTTATCTCCGTTCTAAAAGCTGTTCCATTTACTTTGAGGCTGTGCCCTCGGGTACTAGTCTATTTTACCAATGGAAATATCTTCACAACATCTATTCTGTCCAGACTATTCAGTATATTTCAATTAGATCTCCTCTCATCCTTTTAAAATCCATTAAGTAAAGATCCAGAGTCCTCAAAGTTTCCTCATGTGTCAAGCTTTTCATTCCTGGGATCATTCTCGTGAAACTCCTCTGAGCACATTCCAAGGCCAGTATAAATCTTCTGAGATAAGGGGCCCAAAACTGCACAACATACTCCAAGTACTCCCAAGAAGGTTACTAGATTTATGGATGATACCATTAGGAGGTATCGTTGATAGCGATGAACATTATCAGAAATAATAGAGGGATTTTAATCTGATGGGGAAGTGAGCTGAGGATTGGCAACTGCGATTAAATACAGATAAGTCGGAGGCGTTACACTTTGGAAAGTAAAACAAAGATAGGGGTTATACAGTAAATGGTTAGATTCTGAGGAATGTTGTGGAACAGAGGGACCTCGGATCACAAGTCCATATTTCACGGGAAGAGGCGTCACGGGTAGAAAGGGCGGTAAAGAGGGCGTTTAGCATGCCGGCCTTCAACTATCAAAGCATTGAATATAGGAGTTGGGACATTATGCTATCTTTCTGTAAGTCGTTGGTGAGGCCACACTTCGAGCATTGTGTACAGGTTTGGTCATCCTGTTAACCTGAAACGAGTGCAAAGAAGTTTGACAAGAATGTTGTCAGGACTAATAGGCCAGCGTTATAAGGAGGGGTGGGCCAGGTTCGGATATCATTCCTTGGAATGTAGGAGAATGAGGGGGTGTTTTTATGGAGATGCATAATATTACGCGGACCATAGATAGGGTGAATGCATCGAGTCATTTTCCCAGAGATTACAGACTGAAAACTACAGGGCATTCTTTTATGTGAGGGGGTAAGATTTAAGAAGGACCGGAGGGCCAGTTTCATTATGCAGAGAATGGTTTTGAAATGTAATGGGCTGCCAGAAAAAGTGGTTTAGGCAGGTACAATAGCAACATGTAAAACAAATGAATTGATACATAGATGGGAAGGGTTGAGAGTGATATGGTTCAAATGTGGGTACTTTGAATTAGTTGAGTGGGCAGCATGGTCAGCACAGACCAGTTTGGGCCGAAGGGTCAGTTCCCATGCTCGATCACTCTATGATTCAATGACACGCCAATCAAGTCAGTGACACAGTGTCACTCCGGCTTATACCAGCCCACACCATGTCACTGTCAGGGGGACACTCCGGGCTACACCAGCCCACACCATGTCACTGTCAGGGGGACACTCCGGGCTACACCAGCCCACACCATGTCACTGTCAGGGGGACACTCCGGGCTACACCAGCCCACACCATGTCACTGTCAAGGGAACACTCTGGGCTATACCATCCCACACAATATTACTCTCGTGGATAGAGCAGCCCACATCATCTCGCCATGCAGTGGCTTCTATCATTTGATTGTCAAAGTTGCAGATCTTATCCACCTGCTTGGTAATGTTCTCGAGGACGTCAGTAATCCCCATCATACACTTGCCCTTTACTATGTAGCAAGCCCGAACCTCTTTGCCGTTTAGGTAGTCGAGGATATACCGGTTTTGCTGAGGGGATAGACGTAATTCTAAGAGCATATCCTTACTTCCTGCTAAGTCCAAACGGTCTCCTTGCCCAAGCGGGTTAGACCATAAATAAGATAGTTTCAATTTGGATGGCTAATAATTCCTGCAGATCCTCCTCAGGAAAACGTGCTGAGAAATGTGTAAGCCAGAAACGGGACTTTACTGTTACCCAAAGAAATACCACCCCTCCAATGCGTGCAGAATACAGGTCAAACTGAACGTTTAGTAGGGAAACCCCAGCCCCATTCCCACGTAGTTGGGCAGGGAACAGAAGTTATGAAAACTGCCCTATCAGCTACAGCACAGAAATTACCTATTTCATTAAGAACAATGAAGTTAGTCACTTTGCCTTGGCTGACAAAAATAATATCCAGGTTTAGTTTAGATAATGGAGGGGCTTCCCAATATGAAGCAGGCCTGTCATTGTGACAACCCTGAAAGTATAGTTAGTCCATAGCTGCAAAATATGGTCGCACTGGGCTCTTAGGGTGAAAGCGATTCAATAAAAAAGTGATGGGTCTTTCAGTAAGAGATGTGATTACTGTCCCAGATTGGTTCATTCCACCCCACAATTGAGAAGATGGAGGTGCTGTTAGGGGTCTCATAGTAAGGTGTGTGCCATTAAATACCACAAAGAGCCTGAATATCCACAATAATAGAGACACACTCCTCCAGTAGGCATATGCATGAGATGTGAGGCGCCACAGGGAAGCAGTAGTAGTTCGTACATTGGACAAAGGCACATGGAATAAACAGTCACATTCACTTAAATGCTTCCCCATCCTGTACAGTTGTAACAAATTCGATAGGCTTCCCCGGATTTATTATAGGAATTCTACAAGTTATCAGGTGGGGATAAGTAATAATCAAAGGGAAGATTATATCCGATAAATGCCTAACAGGTATTCCATACTCTGTATTTGGGATTCAGGAGGGGGAAAGGGGTCAAAGAGTCCTTTGCTGATGTGAGGACGTAATGCACCACTTCATGCTGGCTGAATATTTGATGATGACTTTACAAAAGCAAATTGTTAGTGAAGGACAACATCTCCCCCTTTCTCTTTTGCGACGGGCCGATTTAGGCCTCTTGGAGTAGAGGCAACGCTTACCAGAAACACCGAAAGCACAACTGAAATCAAACTGGCTCAAAACACCTTGACAGGGTAAAGCCCAATGAACTTTTCGATCTTCTTGGTGCAGTTGACCATTGCGGCAGTCATTCTTGGTAACATTCCCTACATCAAAGGAATCAGTTTCTCGGGCACGTAAGGACATATTTTCAGCTTAAACGGTACACAGTTTCTGGTTGTTCAGGATCACACAGGTAAACAGCCCCCTCTTCAGCACTAATGCAGGCGACAACGAGTCCACATAACAGGGTAAGTTCGATCTTCATCTTAATGGTCGTTCTGCATTAATGTAAAACATTAGAAGAATTACGATTCGAAACATGCAGCTATATCATAGTAGTCTGGTTTGTTATCGACTGATTCCGGTTCGTTTTCCAGTTCCCCATCGTCAACATCTCCATCATCACCACCACCACAACCACCCCACCATCCCCACCCCGGAATGGCCTCATCTATTGACCTTGGAATGATGAAGGTGAACCCAGGCGGAATGCACGGCGACCTTTACAGCAGACAGGCTGGTGTGGAGACCCTGGAAGGGCCCTTGCCATTGAGGTTGGTGGCTGCAGCTTGTCCAAATCATGATGAGAATAAAAGAGTTGGAAATTTAATAATTGGGATATTGTTGAGGGAGGGGAGCAGCACCGACCTTAGACTGAAGATCTCCCAAAACTTTGGTCAAAGAAAGAACACAGGAGGACATATCCTCAGTCATGTGTTTGAAATGAATACGGGAGGAGGCATCATTCCAATGTGAGAGGACAGCTCGACTTCGGATGATTTCGGCTGGGGACAAGCGAGGTTTCCCCACAGGAGTTTACTGTAGGTGGAACAACACCAGAGGCACCAACCTCACCCAGGAAAGACCTGTATCAGAAGTCCATTTGGTAAGTTTAGTTTTCAGAATCTGGTCACCAGGCTCCACGAGCCCTGCAGCCTGTCGGCAATAAGCACAATGAAGTTGGTGGTGGATCCCAAAATGAGAGCATAATTCCTCATTAATATCTACAATAAAATGGGGGGCATTGTCAGAATGTAGACAAAAGCAAATACCAAGGCAGGTAATAATCTCCTTGAGTAAAATATTTTCAACAATTTTAGCAGTAACGTTGGAAGTGAGGTAAGCTTCAACCCACCAAGGAAAAAAAAATAACAATGACCAAAACATACTTATAGTGCTGACAACTTTGCAACTCAATGAAGTCTTTAAACATCTTTTGCAGTTGGCATTAGTTTGTCAGAGGTCGACTCACACTTGTCAGAGAGCATAGAACATAGAACGTACAGCACAGAACAGTCCCTTTGACCCACGATGTTGTGCCGAGATTTAATCCTAATGTAGAATATAGTAACAACCTATGCACCCCTCAACTCACTGCTATGCATGTGCATGTCCAGCAGTCGCTTAAATGTCCCCAGTGACTCTGCTTCAACCACTACCACTGGTAACGCATTCCATGCATTCACAACTGTGTAAAAAAAAACCCTCTGACATCTCCTTATACCTTCCTCCTAATATTTTCAAACTATGAGTGCTAATACCAGTCATTCCTACCGTGGGGAAAGTTCTCTGGCTATTGACTATCAGTTCCTCTCATTATTTTGTACACCTCTGTCTGGTCACCTCTCTTCCTCCTTCTCTCCAGAGAGAAACGTTCGAGCCTATTCAACCATTCTTTATAAAGCAAGCCCTCCAGTTACCATCCTGGTAAACTTCTTTGCACCCTTTTCCAAGCACCTGTATCTTTCCTATAGTAGGACGACCAGAACTGGACACAACATTCCAAGTATTGCCTCACCAGGGACTTGTAGAGCTGCAGCAAAACCTCATGGCTCTTAAGCTCTATCTCGCTGTTAATGAACGCCAAAATACCATATTCTTTCTTAACAACCCTATCCACTTGTGTGGCAACTTTGAGGTATATATGTACTTGCACACCAAGATCCCTCTGTTGCTCCATACTGCCAAGAATCCTGTCTTTAATCCTATATTCAACATTCGAGTTCCAATTATTCAAAATGCATCACCTCGCATTTATCCAGGTTGAACTCAATCTGCCATTTCTCAGCCCAGCTCTGCATTCTGTCAGGCTGCAGCCTGCATTGTCCTCTATATTATCAACGACACCTCCAAACTTTGTGTCATCTGCAAATTTACAAACTCACCCCTCAACCTCCTCATCCAAGTCAGTTATAAATACTACAAGGAGCAGAGGCCCAAGTACAGAGCCCTGCGAGACCCCACTGAACACTGTCGTCCAGGAAGAATACATTCCATCTACAGCCACTCTCTGCTTTCTGTCAGCTAGCCAATTCTGTATATACCTGTTTAATGCCTGGAAACAGAGTGTTGATGGAGGGTTGTCTGTGTATGTCTGATTAATGGTTGGTGATCGGGTGGTGGTGCAGGGTTAGTGTGTGTTTTCTGTACATATCTGTTTAATGACTGGAGACTGACTGGTGGTGGTCGAAGGTTGTGTGTGTATTTCTGTGCATATCTGCTCAATGGAAAGAGAATAGGGTGGTGGTGGAGGGTTGTGTGTGTGTGTGTTTCTGTGTATCTCTGTTTAATGAAAGCAGATAGGGTTATCGTGGAGGGGTGTGTGAGATTCTGTGTTTATCTATTTAAGGGCTGGAGACAGGGTGGTGGTAGAGGGTTGTGCGTGTATATTTCTGTGTATATCTGCTCAATGGCAGGACAACAGGGTGGTGGTAGAGGGTTGTGTGTGTGTTTCTGTGTATATGTGCCTAACGCCAGGAGAAGGGTGGTGGTGTGTGTTTCTGTGTATATCTGTTAAATGGCAGGAGACAGGGTGGTAATGGACGGTTGTCTGTGTCTTCCTGCATATATCTGCTTAATGTCAGCAGGCACGTTGTTCATGGAATATTGTGTGTGTTTCTGCATGTATCTATTTAATGGCAGGAGACAGGGTGGTGGTGGAGGGTTGTGCCTGTATGTGCGTTTTTGTGTATATCTGTTTAAGGGCAGTAGGCAGGGTGTTCGTGGAAGGTTGTGTGTGTGTGTTTCCGTGTATAACTATTTGATGACAGGAGACAGGGTGGTGAAGGAGGTTTTAGTGAGTGTGCGTGTGCGTTTCTGTGCATATGTGCTTAATGGCACGAGACAGTTTGGTGTGTGTGTGTGTCATTGTCTGTGTGTTTTTTTGTTGTGTGTATGTTTCTGCATATATCTATTTAATGGCAGGAGACAGGGTGTTGTTGGAGGGTAGAGTGCCTGTGTCTGTGTGCTTACTGGCAGGAGACAGGGTGGTGGTGGAGGGTTGTGTATGTATGTGTGTTTCTGTGTATATCTGTTTAAGGTCAGTAGGCAGGGTGTTTGTTGAAGGCTGTATGTGTGTTTCTGTGTATATCTGTTCACTGGCAGGAGAGAGAGTGTGGTGGTCGAGGGTGGTATATGTGTTTCTGTGTATATCTGTTTAATTGCAGGAGACAGGCTGGTGGTGGAGGGTGGTATGTGTTTGTTTCTGATTATATCTGTTTCATGGCAGGAGGCATGGTGGCGGTTGAAGGTTGTGCGTGTGTTTCTGTGTATATCTGCTTAATGGCAGGCAACAAGATGTTCTTCGGGGGTTTGGTGTCTGTGTGTGCGTTTCTGTGTATATCTGTTTAATGGCAGAAAACAATGTGGTGGCTAACAGTTGTGTGTTTGTGTATTTCTACGTTTAGCTGTTTAATGGCAAGAGACAGGGTTGTGGTGGAAGTTTGTGTGTGTGTTTTTCTGTGCATGTCTGTTTAAAGGCAGTAGACAGGGTGATGGTGTTGAGATGTGTTTGTGGCTCTGTTTATATCTGCTTAATCGCCAGAGAGTGTGTGATGGTGGAGGGTTGTGTGTGTGTGTTTGTATGTGTCTCTGATTAATGGCAGCAAACAGGGTGGTGGTGGAGGGTTCTGTATATGTGTGTGTGTTTATATGTATATCTGTTTAGTGGCAGGAGACAGGGCGGTGGTTGAGTGTAGTGTGCGTGTATGTGCGTATATCTACTTAATGGCATGAAATAAGATGGTGGTGCAGGGTTGTGTGTGTGCTTCTGCATACATCAGTTTAATGTCGGGTGACAGGGTGGTAGTGGAGGGTTGAGTGTGTGTGTTTCTGTAGATATCTATTGAATTTCAGGATACAGGGATGTGGTAGAGGTTTGTGTGTGTTTCTGTGTATATGTGATCAATGGTAGAAAACAACTTGTTGGTGTAGTGTCGGGTGTGTGTTTCTGTGTATCGCTGTTTAATGGCAGGAGACAGGATGGTAGTGAAAGGTCGTGTGTGTTTCTGTGTATAATTGATTTATGGAGGCAAGCAGGGTAGTGGTGGAGGGTTCACTATGTGTATGTTTCTGTATATACCTCTTTAATTGCAGGAGACCGGCTGTTGGTGGAGGATGGTATGTGTTTGTTTCTGAGTACGTCTGTTTCATGGCAGGAGACATGGTGGCGGTTGATGGTTGTGCGTGTGTATCTGTGTATATCTGCTTAATGGCAGAAAACAAAGTGGTGGTGTACGGTGGTGTGTGTATTTCTATGTATATCTGTTTAATGGCAGGAGACAGGGTTGTGGTGGAGGGTGGTGTGTGTGTGTGTTTGTGGATATCTGTTTAATGATAGGAGACAGTGTGGTGGTGGAGGCTTGTCTGGATATTTCTGTAAATATCTGTTTAATTGCAGCAGACAGGGTGGTTTTGGAGGTTAGTGAGTGTGTGTTTCTGAATGTTACTGTTTAATGAATGTAGATAGGGTGGTCGTGGAGGGTTGTGTGTGTTTCTGTGTGTATTTGTTTTATGGCAGAAAACAATGTGGTAGTGAAGTGTTGTGTGTGTGTTTCTGTGTATCTCTGTTTAATTGCAGCAGACAGGGTGGTGTTGGAGGAATGGGTGTGCGTGTTTTTGTGTATATCTGTTAGACAGGAAACCGGGTGGTGATGGAGAGTTGTCTGTATGTTTCTGTAAATATATGTTTAATTGCTAAATGACAGTAAACAAATTGCTGTTCAAGGGGTGTGTGCGTGTGTAATGGCAGGAGACAGGGTGTTGGTGTCGAGCTGGGTGAGTTTCTGTTTAATCACCGGAGAGTGTGTGAGAGGGGAGGTGTGTGTGTGTGTGTGATTGGGGAGGTGTGAGGTGTGAGTGTGATTGGGGAAGTGTGAGGTGTGAGTGTGATTGGGGAGGTGTGAGTGAGTGAGAATGTGTGAGTGTGTGAGTGTGTATCTGATTAATGGCAGCAAACGGGTTGGTGGTGGAGGGTTCTGTATGTGTGTGTGTTTCTGTGTATATCTGTTTCAGGGCAGGAGACAGGCTGGTGGTCGATGGTTTTCTGTGCGTATTTCTGTGTATATCGGCTCATTGGCAGGAGAACAGCGTGGTGGTGGAGGGCTGTGTGTGTGTTTCTGTGCATATCTGTTTATTGCCAGGAGACAGGGTGGTGATGTAGGGTTGTATGTGCGTGTTTCTGTGTCTATTTGTTTAATAGTAGGAGACAGGGTGGTGATGGAGGGTTGTGGGTGTATTTCTGTGTCTATTTGTTTAATAGTAGGAGACAGGGTGGTGATGGAGGGTTGTGGGTGTATTTCTGTGTGTACCTGTTTAATGGCAGGAGGCAGGGTGTTCGTGGAGTGTTGTGTGCGTGTTTCTGTATACATCTATTTAATGGCTGTGCACAGAGTGGTGGTGGAGGGTAGTGTGTGTGCGTGTTTCCGTGTATAACTGTTTAATAGAGAAAGTGAGGACTGCAGATGCTGGAGATCAGAGCTGAAATGTGTTGCTGGAGAAGCGCAGCAGGTCAGGCAGCATCCAAGGAGCAGGAGAATCGACGTTTCGAGCATGAGCAGCAATCAATTTATTGAAGAAGGGCTCATGCCCGAAACATCGATTCTCCTGCTCCTTGGATGCTGCCTGACCTGCTGCGCTTTTCCAGCAACACATTTTCAGCTACAACTGTTTAATGACAAGAGACAGGGTGGTGCTGGAAATTAGTGTGTATGTTTCTGTATGTATCTGTTTAATTGCAGGACACAGTGGTGGAGGAGGGTGGTATCTGTGTGTGTTTCTGTGTATATCTATTTAATGGCAAGAGACAGTGTGGTGGTAGAATGTAGAGTGTCTGTGTTTCTGTGTCTATGTGGTTACTGGCAGGAGACAGGATGGTGGCGGAGGGTTGTTATGTATGAGTGTTTCTGTGAATATCTGTTTAAAGGCAGTAGGCAGGGTCTTCGTGGAAGGTTGTGTGTGTGTTTCTGTGTATATCTGTGTAATGGCAGGAGTCAGGGTGGTGGTCAAGAGTTTGTGTTTGTTTGTTTCTGTGTATATCTATTTAATGATAGGAGACAGGGTGATGGTTCGAGGATTGTGGGTGCATTTCTGTGTATATCTACTCAATGGCACAGTTCAGGGTGATGGAGTCGAGATGTGTGTGTCTGTTTATACCTGCGTATTAATCCCCTTCTTCAGCTCCCTCCTGGCTATCCTGTATTCCTCCAACGCTCTGTCTGAACCTTGTTTCCTCAGCCTTATGTAAGCCTCCTTCTTCCTCTTTACAAGACATTCAACCTCCCTCATCAACCAAAGTTCCCTCACACGACCATCTCTTTCCTGCCTGACAAGTACATACAAATCAAGGACACGTCGTATCTGTTCCTTGAAAAAGTTCCACATTTCAATGACATCCTTCCCTGACATCTATGCACCCAACTTATGCTCCTCAGATCCTATCTTGCAGCATCGTATTTACCCTTCCCCCAATTGAAAAACCTACCCTGTTGCATGCACCTATCTCTCTCCATAACCAATGCGAAAGTCACAGAATTGTGGTCACCATCACCAAAATGCTCACCCACTAACAAGCCCATCACTTGCCCTGGTTCATTACCGAGTACCAAATCCAATATGGCCTCCCCTCTGGTTGGACAATCTACATACTGAGTTAGAAAAGCTTCCTGGACGCACTGCACAAACACCGCCCCGTCCAATCTACTTGATCTAAAGAGCTTCCAATCAATATTTGGGAAGTTGAAATCGCCCATGACTACTATCCTGTGGCTTCTGAAACTTCCCAAAATCTGTTTCCTAATCTGTTTCTCCCCATCTCTGCTGCTATTGGGGGGCCTATAGTAAACACGCAACAAGGTGAATGCTCCTTTCCTATTTCTGACTTCAGCCCATACTACCTCCAAAGGCAGATCCCCCTCGAACTGCCTTTCTGCAGCCATTATACCATTTCTAATTAGCAACGCCACACCCCCTCTTTTTTACCACCCTCCCTAATCTTACTGAAACATCTGTATCCAGGAACCTCCAACAACCATTCTTGTCCCTCTTCTATCCATGTTTCCGTCATGGCCACAACATCGTAGTCCCAAATACCAATCCACGCCTTAAGATCACCCACCTTTTTTCTGATACACCTTGTGTTGAAGTATACACACTTGAACCCAACTCTGTGTCCGCAAGTATTCCCTGTCAGTGCTACCTTCTCCACAGCCTCCCTACATTCTTGGACATCCTGAAAAACAGCTAACCTACTTGCTGGACTACAAGGATGGATCCCATCCCCCTGCCAAATTCGGTTAAACCCCCCCCCCCCCCCGAAGAGTTCTAGCATAACTACCTCCTAGGATATTGGTGCCCTTCTGGTTCAGGTACAATCCGTTTTGCTTGTACAGGTCCCACCTTACCCAGAATGCGGTCCAAATACCTGAAGCCCTCCCTCCTACAGCATCTTTGCAGCCACGTGTTCAATTGCACTCTCTTCCTATTCCTTGCCTCACTGTCATGTGGCACTGGCAACAACCCAGAGATGACGACTCTGTCCGTCCTAGCTTTTAGCTTCCAGTCTAACTCCCTGAGCTCTTGAATGACCACCCAACCTCTATTCCTACCTATGTCGTTGGTGCAAAAATGCACCATAACTTCTGGCTGCACACCCTCTCCCTTAAGGATTCTGAAGACACGGTCCGAGACGTCTCGGACCCTGGCACCCGGGAGGCAACAAACCATCCGAGAGTCTCGCCCATGTCCACAGAACCGCCTGTCTGTCCCTCTAACTATAGAGTCTCCTATAACTAGCGCTCTCCTCCTCTCCCCCTTTCCCTTCTGAGCCTCAGAGCCGGACCTCGTGCCAGAGACCTGGTCACTGCAGCTTACCCCTGCTAGGCCGTCCCCCCAACATTATCCAAAGTGGTATACTGATTGTTGGGGGGGACGGCCACAAGGGATCCCTGCACTGCCTGCTTCATCCCCCTCCCACTTCTAACTGTTACCCAGCTACCTCTGTTCTCTGGCGTAATTATGTCCCTGTAGGTTCCATCTATCACCCGCTCAGCCTCTCGAAGAAGGCTCAGTTCAACCAACCCCAGCTCCAGTTCCCTAACGCCTTCTGTGAGGAGCTGGAGCTGGAGCTGGCTGCACTTCCTGCAGATGAAGTCGGCAGGAGCATCGGTGGTCACCCCTACCTCAACCATCCTACACGAGGAACATTCTACTGCCTGCACTGCCATAACTCTACACTTAGTCCCCCAAACAAGAACACCAAGTAGCTTACCTTTTTTTTAGGTTAGAGGTGGAGGGAGGGTGGGAGACACTACACGTGTATTGTCTCGGGTTCCTTCTCCACTCAAATAACAAGTACTTACCTTCCTGACCGGCTTTGTGCTCCGACTTCTCTTCCGCCTACCTGCCGCCCTCTCTGCTGCAAAAAGCTGTTTAATGGAAGGTGACAGCGTGATGGTAGAGGGTTCTGTGTGTGTGTTTCTGCATATATTTGTTTAATGGCAGGAGACAGGGTGGTGGTGGTGGACGTTTGTGTGCATGTGTTTCTGCCTATAT
This sequence comes from Chiloscyllium punctatum, assembly GCF_047496795.1. Classification (NCBI taxonomy): domain Eukaryota; kingdom Metazoa; phylum Chordata; class Chondrichthyes; order Orectolobiformes; family Hemiscylliidae; genus Chiloscyllium; species Chiloscyllium punctatum. The sequence goes on along the minus strand of NW_027309836.1, from coordinate 234,034 downwards.
CTGTTTAATAACTGGAAACAGGTTTTCGTGCTGGTTGGTGTGTATGTGTTTCTGCATATCCCAGTTTAATGGCGGGATGCAGGGCGACGGTGGAAGGTTGTGTGTGTGTTTTTCTGTGTATATCTGATTATTTGCAGGAGACAGGGTGGTCGTGGAGGGTTGTGTGTGCGTTTCTATGTATATCTGTTTAATGACAGGAAACAAATTGGGTGTCAAGGATTGTGTGCGCGTGTGTGTTTATGTGTATATCTGTTTAATTGCAGCAGACAGGATGTTCGTGGAGGTTTGTGTGTGTGTGTTTCTGTATAGATCTGTTTAATCATAGGAGACAAGGTGGTCATGGAGTGTTTTGTGTGTGTGTTTCTGTTATATTTGTTTCATGGCAGGAGACAGAAAGGTGGTTTAGAGTTTTGTGTGTGTTTCTGCGTATATCTGTTTATTGACCGTAGGCAGGGTTTTAGTGGAGGGTTGTGTGTGTTTCTGTCTATAGCTGCTTAATAGCGGGAGACAACGTGGTGGTGCAGGGTTGTGTTGTGCGTTTGAGGGTATATCTGATTAATGGCAGGAAACATGGTTTTGGTGGAGGGTTGTGTGTGTGTGTTTCCATGTATATCTATTTAATTGAAGGAGACAGCGTGTTGATGGAGGGTTGTGAGTGTGTGTTTCTGCATATATTTGTTTAATGGCAGGAGACGGGATAGTGGTGGAAGGTTGTGTGCTTGTGTTTCTGTCTATAACTATTTAATAACAGGAGACAGGTATTGGTGCAGGTTGGTGTGTATGTGTTTCAGCATATTCCTGTTTAGTAGCGGGAGACAGGGCGGCGGTGGAGGGTTGTGTGTGTGTGTGTGTTTGCATATATCTGTTTAATGGCAGGAGACAGTGAGTTGTTAGAGGGTTGTGTGTGTCCATTGCTATGTATTTCTGTTTAATGGCAGGAGACAGAGTAGTAGAGGGGGATTGTGTGTGTATTTCTGTGTATATCTGATCAATAGTAGGAAACAACTTAGTGGTGTAGGATTGTGTGTGTGTGTGTGTGTTTCGGTGTACAACTGTTTACTGGCAGGAGACAAGTGGTGGTGGAGGGTGGCTTGTCTGTGCTCTGTGTATACTTGTTGTGGTTCTGTTCGCCGAGCTGTGAATTTCTGTTGCAGATGTTTCGTCCCTGTCAAGGTGACATCCTCAGTGCTTCGGGGCCTCTTGTGAAGCGCTTCTGTGATGTTTTCTCCGCCATTTATAGTGGTTTGTCTCTGCCGCTTCTGTTATTGGGTCAAGCTGTCCGCTTCTGTGGCCGGTATATTGGGTCCAAGTCGATCTGTTTGTTGATAGAATCTGTGGATGAGTGCCATGCATCTAGGAATTCCCTGGCTGTTCTCTGTTTGGCTTGTCCTATAATAGCAGTGTTGTCCCAGTCGAACTCATATTGCTTGTCATCTGCGTGTGTGGCTACTAAGGATAGCTGGTCATGTCGTTTCATGGTTAGTTGGTGTTCATGGATGCGGATCGTTAGCTGTCTCCCTGTTTGTCCTATGAAGTGTTTTGTGCAGTCGTTTCATGGACTCCATCAAGTCACATTTCAAAAATCATTTTAACCCACGTGCTCAGACATATAATGAAACATCTCTGTTGGATGTGAACCTTTAGGCTCAGATGTCGGGGCACTACCACTACTCAACAATAGCCCCTAAAGCTGCAACATGATTCTCCTGTGTTTGTTCATCAGCTTTCTTTGAACGTACTCTGACACCTCCCCCCCCCCACAACAGAATCGAGATCATCTGTTCCAGAGAAGGTGACACTGCCACAAGTTCATGGAAGGGAATCGAATTCAGAGCTATGACCCAGGGGCAGGTGTGTGACCCACGACACAAGACTTAAACCATGCCCAGAATTTGAGTCATATTTTAAGTGTCAGTTTTCAGCTCTACATGGATATATTACATTCTGATTAACATTACTGAAAAACACAGGCAACAGTTCTCATTGTTAAACAACTAAAAGATATTAGCCTCAACTATAGGATGACGAGTGCATGTGCTCTGCCATCGAGATTAACAATGAACTTCTTTAATTGCTTGGCTATGATTTCCAGCTTACATGGCTATTATCTGTAATATTCAATATTAGGGCAAGCAATCGTGCAGAAACACTCTGCACTATGACGGAACTCGAATAGATATCAATACTGAACACCAAAGATGAGGAAAGAGCACAATTTCTGGCCAAAAAACACTAGCCACTATTTCCAATTCTCACATGTGGCTTCCCTCTTGCTGAAATTATTAAGTGATACAAGGCATCGGTTTACTTTTCAGCCTCATCTTACCCTCTCCTCCCTCTGCTTGCTCAAAGCAAATCAAGCTCTTGGTCTTTGGGAAACTCAAGGCCTGTGTTTGTAGGCCTTCTGGAGAGGGGAGGGTCTTTTAAACCTGAAGCAGGAGGGTGAAGGGGCAGTAATATCACTCATTGGGCTGAGGTGTGGCAATTCAGTTTAACTTGGATAAATGCGAGGTATTGCATTTTGGTAAAATTAAAAGAAGGGGGGGGGCTCATGCAATTAATAGTAGTGCGTTGGTAGCGTTGTAGAAAAGAGGGACCCACAGGTGCAGATCGAATTCACAGAAGTTTGTGACACTTATAGACAAAGTGTTTAAGGTTACTTCTTTGCTCAGACTTTTGTGGTTAGCAATTGAGAAGTCATGCTGAGATAGTGCAGGACATTGATGAAGCCTCTTTTGCAGTACTGTGTTCAGTTCTGTTATTGGAAGGAGATTATTAAGCTGAAGAGAGTTCAGAAGGGATATACCAGGATGTCGCCAGGAACACCTCATCTTCTGCCTCGGGAGCCGACAAACACATGGCATGAACATTGAACTGACTAATTTGCAAATCTCCCCTCGACGACCCAGATCCCAGATCCGACCTTTCGACTGAGATCCACCCTCTCGTGGCAACCTACCTGTCCATCTTCCTTTCCACTGATCCGCTCCAACTCCCCACCGACCTCTCACTATCACCTTCTAGCTTCGCCCACCTATCACCAAACTTTCCCCCAGCCTCACCCTCACCACCGATTTATTTGTCAGCCCCTTTACTCCTTCGCAGTTCTGAAGAAGGGCCCTGCCTGAAACGTTGACTCTCTTGCTCCTCGGATGCTGCCTGACCTACTGTGTCTTCTCTACTATCATGCTTTATCTACACTTAATTCTCTAACATCTGGAGTCCCCATTGTCTCTTAGTTACAATTCTCTGTTAACCCCACATGTCTGTTATAACCCCATGCTGTCTTCGATATATATTCTCTCCAGACCATGACTTATAAATGTTCTTTCAATCTCTTACTGACATTGTCATGCCTCAGCAGTAGTTACAGGGTCTCTGTTTCCATTTATAAGCAGAGAAACATGTTGGTGGTCCGATAAACCTCTGGCATTACTTTCATATCCAATGCAGACTGAATGGTTGCACACAATTAATCTACCAGACTCAAAATTCATTCCCTCAGTCACTCTCGCATATCCAATCCAGACTGTGTAAATGTTAATCATTAATTTGAATTTTAATAAAACAGTATTGAATTGAAAGGCGTTGGTTGCAGCTATTTGTTCAGTGACTGTGATTAATGTCGGTCTCCGTGGATCCTGAATGTGTCACTTGAGGGCTTGCCTCTTTTATTAATTAAGGATTCCGTTTAATGTGTTATCCCATAGAATGAGTGGGAGCATCGCCGACAGTACTAACAGGGATCAGCAGCTCCAGAGAGACAGGGAGGAGAGATCAGAATCTGAGAACATTAGACTGGAATGATCCAACATGGACAGGAGTTTATCCAGTAGTCTTTACTGGCTTTCCCAACCTTGGATATCATTAGTATGGCGGATCTATGATGTGCTGATGGTTATTCAAGCTGGTTACTATCCCATCCTCGCTATAGTTGGTGTTCCTGGTAAGGTATTCTGTCTTTTAAAGCAGGTTACAATGAATTGTTGTTCATGTTATTAAAATTAGGAAAGGTGGAAGTCATTGTTTTCAGCTCCAATGAAAAATTCCTTTCCTTAGAAATTATAATGAGCAAATCCCTACTTTCAAATGACTCACCAGTATGCGAGGAGAAACTCTAAAACTCCATAATCCTTCTAGCCCTGAACAGATCTATTTCTCCATATCCCCCCCACTCGCTAAATCTGTCCAATACCACCATCATGATACCCCTACTCCTCCTCAGCCACAGTGCACCTTCTGAGTAAACCATCATTTGGGCCTCTGTTAAATCCGGAATCACCTGTTTCAAGCCCCTTCTAACCACATGTCAATCACAAAATAATTGCCTTTGAAATGTTTAACTTGTTCTCTGCACAGAAACTGTCTGACGTCAAGATAATGCATCGTCCTCAAGTCATTGACTCATGATCAAGAGCCACAGAATAATAATCTGTTAATATGAAGGAAATTTGTGGCTTTGAAGTGAAACCATCTTCATTAAGTATAAAAAGCCAATCAGCTTGCCTCATGTCCTTTAGTGAGTGCAATGGGTCATCCTTCCCTGATCAGGTCTCTGTGTGACTGCAAACCCACAGCAATGTGTTTTACTCTTTACTGTCCAGTGGAACAGCAGAACCAGCCTCTCATTTCAAGATAGGGATAACAGGCTGGCCTGACCTGTGAGGGAAGAACAAAAGGAAAGATAACTCCCTCCCTCTGCCTGTTTCCCATATTCCTACAGCTCATTTCCATTCAGGTGGTGACCATTCCTTATTTCAAGTGCATTCTTTCTTAGTCTTTCCCTGAGTGTGATGTTCATCTCCCGCAGCACCTCTGCTGTTGGCTTTGTTGTTGCACACATATAGATGTAAGGAGCTTTTAAATGCCACGTCAGGCGCAGTGTAGCGAGAAGGAAAGGCTTTTTACGCCACAGGAAAGAAACGGAGATGTCTCAATGAGGAAAATAAATTATTGTGATCAAACCTAAGAGTGTTGTTGAGGCAGTCTTTGGGACATTGTGGACAGATTGTCTTTCCTTTTTAAGAAATAATCGCCCTGCCAAAGAGAGAGTGCACACGTTTTTCACCCGACCAATCCCTGGGATGGTGGGAAAATGAGGTGTGAATGAAGAATATTCTTTAGCGCTGTGAGAGAATAAAAGATGATTTCATTGAAACTTAAGAGGAATGGACAGCCTCTCATGATGTTCAAACAGATATTGATACGGTGATAAAATCCATGCCTTGTTTTTCTCGAGTTACAAGACCCTCTGAGGACGTTCCCCTCACCCCACCCCCACTCCCTATATCGATCAGGGAGAGAGAGAGAGAGAGAGAGAGAGAGTCAGACTTTGAATATTGTGCATTTGGTTTGTTATCCTACACTGAACATCACGTGATTCAAACTCCAGCTTGAGATGTTGAATGAGCTCCTCTTTTAACTGTGTCTGACAGCACTGTTACATGAATGTTACCGACATTTTAAATACAAAGCTTGAATGCTGCCCGGGTCTTACTGAACACGGACACAGGCTGCATCAGGAGCTGATGCGAGACAAAATGTTCTGAACATTGTGTAACCCTCAGTGACCATCCCGACCTCCGGTCTTATGATGGGGAAAGACATTGATGAAGCAGCTGAAGATGTTTGTGCTGAGGAAGCTACCTTGAGGATCTTCTGAAGAGACTTCCCGGAACTAAGAAGATTTTCGGCCCCCACCCACATGTATCTTCCTTTGTGCTCTGAAAGACCCCAGCCAGTAGGGAGGGGACACCTGATTCCCATTAAGCTCAAATAAGATGGCACTTCCAGTCAAATTCTCAGTCAAATTCTCAGACATTCTCAGTCAAATACTGCCTAGATATCAAGGCTATCCACTCTTTGCTGAGCCCCTGTGTTCACCTCTTGTTCATATCAATAGGTTATAGTGTCTGTATGGGGAGTGTTTTCCTCTCACAGAGAGTAGTGTATGTCAGGAATTATCTTGTCTCGAGAGCTAGGGGAGCTACATCACTGAAAGTATTTTAAGAAGGTGATAGATGGATTTTTGATCTGCCAGAGATCTGAGAGGATGTGAAGGATTTGGACATGAAAGATGAGTTAATACGAACAGCAGATCGGCCATGATCGTATATAATGTCTTGATTATCCGAACGACCTGATCCTGTTCCTTATGTTCTCATATTCTGTCATTACAAAGTTAATGATTGTAATTTTCCTGCAAGTTCTGTTCTTGAACGTTCCAATCAGAGAGAGCAAAGTACTTTATGAGTCATCACTTAGTGAGGTCTGGGGGCTGAATTCGCAGTGAATCTGGGTCTATACCATGACCAACAAATGAAGCACAAGTTTCAGAGAGGAGACACTCTGTAAAGAGACCAGAGTTGTCTTGCGAACCCAGCCTGGATTTTGAAGTGACATTTTCCAACCCACACCAAACGATGTGTGACAGCTTGGAGAGACAGAATGAGATCCTGTGTTACTGTGGACCATGTATGTGGAACAAGATGCCCCCGTCAGCACCAGTGTAGGAGGTTTGAGGGGCTGAATTGAACATAGGAACCTAGGACTGAGGAGCAGGAGTGGGTCATTAGACAAGTTGTCACTGCCTCACAAGGCACTAAGTTCGTAGCTACTCTGATTGTAGTTTCAGCAGCACTTTTCAATCTGCATACAATTTTCTCACATGCGGTTGTCTGTCAAATGTTTGAGTACAGTACAATTTTGAATAAATGCAAACATCCAGGCACCACAAACGTTTGATAAAGGGAATTCCCACAAAAACAGTCTAATAAGAATTTCTCATTCATATTGCGACAAATGTTAGAGGGTCACTGTGTCCTTTTCCAGTCCCACTCCACCGATTACAACAAATTTTAAATGTAGCCAGTTTAGTGTTATGGCCAATTGTTTAGGACTCAGACTGGGCCATTTTGGAGAAAAATGTGAAATGCAGGAAGTTGAACTCACAACAAACGGTAAAAGATAAAGTCTCCCAAATGTTCTACTGACTTTGAAATTATTCTGCTCACACAAACTGCTGGTAATGGGATTTATTTGTGGAATAGTTGGATTTGGCTGAACGCCCTTTGCTTCCAGCAGTGGAGAGATTCCAATGAGTCCTCACTAGGAATCCTTCACAAGTGGTGAAGATAACTCAGGGATTTTATTGTCTCACATTTTGCTATCAGGTGGACAAAGTAAGAGAGAGAGATCAATCAGCTGCTGCTTCTCAGGCAGGGCACATTTTTCTCCCTCTCTGTGTTGAACCATACAATAATGTCAACTGAACATCAAGCTGGGCCATGTGTGCTCTCCTGGAGCATTCTCTGGAAGAGATGATAATGGACGATATGAAGGTGCATCATCGCTGTTGTTGTACACAGTGTCTTTCATTAGGAAGAAAAGTCCCTGTTTTATCATCTGATGACATGTTTATATGCGTCTGTGTAATTTGTAAATATCGGTCAATGTCTATATAATAGGTGTGTTGATATCAAAACATCTTATTCATAAAATTGTTCTCCAGCTTTAAACTCCTTAACAAGAGGAAACACGCATCCAGCTAAAACACCTTTCAGAAAGTCATGTATGGTTCAAGAAGATTTCTCATCTCAGATCAAAACTGATAACCCCCATAACAAAAGGCCTTCCTTCCAGGAATGTGTGAAGGGAAACATCCATGAAAATCTTCTGAAAGAATTATAATTTTTTTTACGTTGAGGCGATCAAAACTGCACACAGTGTGTCCGATGTGGTCTCAACAATGCCCCGTTCAGATGTAGTAAAACATTCCTCATTAAACGTGATAACTTTTGCCAGAAACAGTATCATTCCACTTACCTTCCAAATCACTTGCTGCATCTGCAGACTGACTTCATATGATTCACCTCCCAGGAACATGGAAACGGCCAGTATCACAGAGTTCTGCAATCTCTCTCCATTTAAATTGTTCACCATTGTTTTATCCTTCCTGCCACAGTAGACAACTCACCTTATGTTCTTTCTGCTGAAGGTTTGCTCACTAACCTTCCCCGTCTGTATCACATTGCAGACTCAGTACCTCCATTTGACGACAGCTTGAACGATCATCTTGGTGATGCGCTAATTGAGCTTTGCGCCATTCAGTTCCCTTCCACCAGATCTTTGATACGGATTATTTGTCATTGATGATCCCACAGTGATCTCTAGAGAACTACACTAGTTACAGCTTTGCAACCTGAAAATAAATATTTACCTCTACTCTCTATTTCCTGTTAGCGACAGCTTCCCTGTTCCTGTGTAGCACCTAAGGTGGGTTGAATCGTCTCCTCCTGGCCTGTGTAATGTACTCAACGAGCTGAATTACTTCATTCTGTATTCCTGTGTAACTCCTTCGAGGGGCAGAATGGTCTTCTCCCGTCTCATTGTAACGATCCTGCCTGACTGTAAGGGTGGTCCCCTATCCTGTAACACCATCGAGAGGTGGATTGAACAAAAACACATGGGATCGGTGCAATAGTATATTTCTGCAACAGCCGTGAGGGGTGGATTGAGGGAACAACACAAAGGGTAGGGGCAGCAGGATATCTCTGTGATAACCTTGAGGGGTGTATAGAGGGAAAAACACATAGGGTAGGGGCCGAAGTACATCTCTGTAATAGACTCAAGCGTGGATTGAGGGCACAGCGCATGGGGTAGGGGCAGCAGTTGGCCTTATGGCTGCACCATTCAGAATGCTCATAAAAAATTCAATTGTGTCTGACTATCTGTACATGGTCTGTTCCCAAGAAACATTGACTGTCCTATCCAGCAAAGATCAGTCAAGCTCAGCGTTGAACACCTTCAATAACCGAGTATTCACTGTTCCCTAAGGATGAGTACACCACAGATGGCACAACACTAAAGCGAAAGGAATGTCCTTACTTCATTCTGGGACCTGTTATTTTAAACCGTGTTAACCTAACATCAAATCACCACTTCTTTTCAGACATAAGGACACAATAATTGGGAATAAACATAAAGCATTCTTGACTTCAAACCTGTTCCACATTCCCGCTGACCCTTTCCAATCAAATATGTATCAAACCCAGCCTCTGTTGCTGTCTCAGGTAGAGAATCCCTGATAGCATTACACCACAAGAACATTAAAGCAAGGAGCATAATGAGGCCATTCGACCCATCGAGTCTAAAATTCCGTTAAATTATTTTCATATGTACCTCAATCTTATTCTTCTGCCTTCTCCCTAGATGTCTTGATATTCTTACAAATCCAAAGCATATCGATTTGCATCTTAATGACACTAGTTTCTGTTCCTATGGGACTGCGTGTGTTTGTGTGTTTGCCTCTGCGTGTGTGTGTGTGTGTGTGTGTGTGTGTGTGTGTATACGTGTGCGTATGTGTGTGCATGTCTATGTGTGTGTGTGTATATATATACGTGCATGTCCATGTGCTTGTTATCTGTGTGTTTGTGTGTCTATATCTGTCAGCCTGTGTGATTCTTAACTGTCTTTGTGTCTATTTGTATGTGACTGTATATGTCTCTGTGTGTTTCTACCTGTGTGTATGCCTATCTCCTTGTACGTATTGTGCGTGTTCGCATATTGGGGTGTTTACCAATAGTTCTGTGTATTTGTGTGTCTGCGTCTCTGTGCACTGAGGTATCTGTGTCCTTTTTTTGGAAGTGAAAGGACTGTCGTTGGAACTGTCAGTGGATTTAAAGTGAGAATTGTCTTTCACTGAACATTGCTCCTTCATCGGTCGGTGGCACATGGATGTTTCAAAATCTCCACACAAGGCTTCCCTGTCCTCTCTGGCTCGTACCAGTGTCCTACCCACTTGGCAAGGGGAGGGGGTGAGGGAATGGATATCGGGCACTTCATCAACCGGCTTTGCCTTTCTGTCGTATTCCAGGCTTTACCTCCTGGAATGGGAAAATGGGAAGGTTGGAGGGTGAGTGGGAATGGGTGACCCTGCTGTTAGTGCTGGTGTAGTTGGGCGGAATTGTGAGGTGTCTGGAATTAGCCAGTCGACAGTTTTGAATCCTAATAGTATTATTAGTGTGGGGGGTACTGCGTAGGTGACAGAGAAAGTGAGGAAGAAAGTTACTGAATTCAATATTGAGAGTGGTCGTGCCTGACCCTTGTTTGGAGATAGAGTGTGAACCTTCCTCGGGGATAGGTGCTATAACAGACATACAGTGAGTGTGAGCGAGCAGAGAGTTTATGGTAACTCTTATCCTGACAGAGAGGGGAGGATATCAATGCTTATCCTGTATTGCAGGACATTTCTTCAGATCATCTCAGCTTCCAGGTCAGGCTCTCCGAATGTCTTGTCCAAGTCCGTCACTAAAAACAACACAGACCTGTCCCTCAGCTTCCACAGAATCAGTTTAGGTAGAGCTTACAGATAGAAAGGAGAAGCAAATATTGGTGTGTTATATATCAAACCAAAACGCTAGCAGAAAATCTGAACATCATATAGATATGCAAGTGTTGTGGATACTGCAATCTTATTGGATGGTCTCAAATTGCATTTGGACTGCGTTAATTAAGCGACTGCTCATGTTTGAAAAATAAATTCCGTAAGTTCAAGAGTATGTTGTGAAGAAAACTAGAGAGCAGGTTACTTTGGATTTGGTATTATCTGGTCCAAATGACGAATTAATAACCTTGTAATGAAGCAGCTTTTAAGGAATAATGACATTAATAAAGTGCATTTTACACGGCGTCTACGCACAATAGAGAATGCTTGAACTTACTAGTTAAACATCGTGGAAGACTGGAGGCTAGAGGGTCAAGATAGCTCCAGTGAATTTGTAAAGTACAATATAACATTCAGTGGGAGACAAGCAATGGTTGTTAGAGTCATAGAGTGCGAAAGCACGGAGACAGGTTCTTCAGCCCAAACTGTCTGAACAAAATGTCCATCCACGCTCACCCCATTTCCCTGCCATTGCCCCGTATCCTTCTAATCCTTTCCTATCCTTGTATTTGTCCAAATGCCTTTTAAATGTTGTTAACCAATCACTTCCTCTGACAGCTCATCTCATATGCGTACCAGCCCCTGTGTGTAAAAAGGTTGTTCCTCAGATTCCCTTTTATTCTTTCTCCTCTGACTTTAAACTGATCTGTGATTGCCCAAAAATGGGGAAAACAAAGACAGGGTACATTCACTCTATCCAGGCCTGTCATGATCTTACAGACTTCAATATGATCCTCCCTCAGTTTCACACACACACAAAATTAAGATGGCCTAGCTTGTCCAACCTCTCCCTATAACTCAGTCCATTGAGTCCTTGGCAACATCCTTATAATCTTTTTCTGCATTCTTTCCAGTTTAATAACATCCGGCCTATAGCAAAGTGAACAAAACTGAACATAACGCTACCAATATGGCCTCAGTAGCGTCCTGTATAACTGCAACATAACTCCCTAATTTTGATACTCAGTGAAATACACTGAATAAGACCAATGTACCAAAAGCTTTCTTCACTGCACTGTCTACCTCTGAATCAACTTCCAGAGAACCATCCACCTGAATTCCGAGGTCCCTCTGTTCCACTACACTCCTAAGGACCCAACCATTCACCATGAAACTCCAACCTTGATTTGAATTTCTAAAATGCAAGAACTTACACTTTATTAAAATCCATTTGCCATTTCTCAGCCCACTTCCCCAAGTGATCAAGATACTGCTGCAATTTCTAAAATTTATGATAACCTTCCTCACTCGCCATGAGACTGCTTACTTTCATGTCGTCTTCAAACTTACAAATCAATCCTGTACATTCTCATCTAAATCATAGACATATGTAATATGCAGTGGTCCCAGCACCAACCCCTGAGGCATTCCACTAGTCACAGCCCTCTAGTCTGACCAGCATTCTTCCTGTATCACACTCTGCTTCCTACCACCAAGCCAATTTTGTACCTAATTTGCCACCTCCCCCTCAATTCCATGTGATCTCGCCTTTCAGAGCAGCGGAACATGTAGAACCTTATTGAGGCCTGACTGGAATCCATATAGACTATGTATACCATCCTGCCCTCCTCAACGTTGCTGGTCACTTCATCAAAGAACTCCAAGCAATTTATGAGTCATGATCTCCCATGCACAAAGACGTGCTGAATTTCATGAAGGGCTTTTGCCCAAAACATCGATTTTCTTGCTCCTTGGGTGCTGCCTAACCTCCTCTGCTTTTCCAGCACAATTCTAATCATACACCGAATCACATCCTGTCTTTCCAAATGCATGTATATCCAATCTCTCTGAATCTTCTCAAGTAACTTACCCACTAGAATTTTAGGTTTGCTGTTCCTTAGTTCCCAGATTTACCTTTGTAGCCTTTCTTGAATAAGGGCACAGTATTCACTACCCTCCAGTCGTCTGGGACCTGACCAGCGATGATGGAAAAGAACCAACCAGGGCTCCCGCAATTTCTTATCTATCCTTCTCAAGTGTTCCTGAATATATCTGGTCAGGACCAGGAGGTTTTAGAAATCCTGCAAAGTCTGAAAAATACGCCTATTTATTTCAGGTACAAACACCAAAAAGTGAGAAAGTGACTCAATGATGGTTAACATCACAAATTAGAAAATGTATTAATCATAGGAAGTGACTTCAGACGAATTCCAGATATTGTGGAAACCTGTGAATTCTCAGAAGTTTACAATCCAGAAAAGGAAGGCCATGAAACTGATAAGGAAATCAAAAAGAGAGCGTGCCTGCTAACAAACAGGAGCACAAAGACTGCATAAACCAACAATCTATATTTCAAAGGAAACAAGATAAAAGCAAGGTCAAATGTGGAAATTTGTAATTGGGAGAGGAGAGGTTATTGTGGAGAACAGGGAAATGGCCAAGAAAATAACCAGTTCCTTTGCATCTGTCTTCATGGAGTAATATCCAGGAAATCACCCAGTAATTCCAAGTATCATATTGGCCTTCTGGAGTTAAAGACATAAAGTCAATTCATATCAGTAACAAGGTAGTACTTGAACATGGAGCTGGATTGAGCATTGTTAAGTCTAACGAAACAGATGTACTTCCCATCAAAACGTCAGAAATAAATCACCAGCAGTAGTAATAATTGCACTGTCGATGACTGTGTTTTGTTTTCCTGTACATTCTGCAGAGGGCAGAAACTATTGTGGATAAACGTGAACCAAGCACTATAGATGAATGGAAGGGATCCAAACAGCTACAAAGGGAAGAGGACCTAGTGTAGAGAACTGCAGACCAATTAATCGACATCTGTAGGGAAACTGTTGGAATGTATTAAACAGGATGACATTTTTGATTTATAGAAATTAACAGCAACAATGGAGAGAATCCGTATGCGTTTCTGGTAGAGAGATCATACTTGATAAACTTCGGAATTGTTTGCAGTTGTTTCTTACAACATAGATAATGGGGAACGAGTAGAAGTTATAGATATTGGATTCTCGGAAGGGTTTCTATAAGATCTCAGTGAGTCCGTAAATGCAATGAATATGAAGGGTGTTCGGAGGAACATTTGTAAGTGGAAAGTTACAGTTTGGTTCGCCTTCATTTAAGAGAGTCAGAACATTGATGTAAAGACAAGTTGAAGCAGTGTCACAGCGTGTTGGTGGGACTATACGTGGAGTATTGTGCACAGTTTTGGTGACCAAATCTCAGAAAGAATATACTGACCACAGAGGAAGTGCAATGGACATTCTCCAGATTAATCCCTCAGATGGTGAGATTGCCTGATGACGAAACTTGGCCAGTGTTCTCTAGAGTTTCAAAAATGAGAGGTGGGTTGCAGTGAAATTTCAATAATTCACAAAACATATCACAAGTTGGAAATGAACAGAACTCTTCCTCACTTTCTATTCCGCATTAAAGGCAAATAATGGCAGGATCTGGGACAGGCCAGTTAAATCTGCAAAAAGGAAGAAATTCATCACTTGGAGGGAACTAATTAACACAGGAGCAGGGAAGCCTACTAGCAGGCAAGATTAGTGAGAATCTCCAGATATTCTACAAGAGTGTCCAGCGGAACAGAAAAACCAGGGAACAGATAGGACAAGTTGCCAAGTTGCAATCAAATCAACTTTAGGGGTAGGAGACAGAGGGTGGCGGTAGATGGCTGTTTGTGTTTGGAGGCTAGTGTCCAGTCGTGTACGACAAGGATCAGTGTTGTGTCTCTTAATATTTGTGATTCGGATGTGTTAGTGTTGGACTGGGGTGGACAAAGTTAAAAATTGCATAACACCAGGTTATTCTCCAAAAGGTGTATTCAGTGGCACTAGCTTTTGAAGCGTTTCATCAAAGCGCACAACCACCTGATGAATAATTAACGCTTCGAAAGCTCATGCCTCCAAATAAACCTTTTTGGAGAATAGAGACGAAAATGTGTTGCTGGAAAAGCGCAGCAGGTCAGTCAGCATCGAAGGAAGAGGAGAATCGACGTTTCGGGCAAAAGCCCTTCTTCAGGAATGAGGAAAGTGTGTTCAGCAAGCTAAGACAAAAGGTAGAGAGGAGGGACTTGGGGGATGGGCGTTGGGAATGCGAAAGGTAGAAGGAGATCTGGTGAGGGTGATAGGCCAGAGTGGGAGTGGGGGCGGAGAGGTCAGGAAGAAGATTGCAGGTTAGGAAGGCGATGCTGAGTTCGAGGGATTTGGCTGAGTCACAGTGGGGGGAGGGAAAATGACGAAACCGGAGAAATCTGAGTTCATCCCTTGTGCTTGGAGGGTTCCTAGGTGGAAGATGAGGCTCTCCTACTCCAACCGTCGTGTTGCCATGGTCTGGCGATGGAGAAGTCCAAGGACCTGCATGTCCTTGGTGGAGTGGGAGAGGGAGTTGAAGTGTTGAGCTACGGGGTGGTTGGGTTGGTTGGTCCGGGTGTCCCAGAAGTGTTCCATGAAACATTCCACAAGTAGGCAGCCTGCCTCCCCAATATAGAGGAGGCCACATCGGGTGCAGCGGATGCAGTAAATGATGTGTTTGGAGGTGCAGGTGAACTTGTGGCCGATCTGAAAGTATCCCTTGGGGCCTTGGAGGGATGTAAGGGGGGAGATGTGGGCGCATGTTTTACATTTCTTGCGGTTGCAGGAGAAGGTTCCGGGAGTGGAGGTTGGGTTGATGGGGGATGTGGACCTGACGAGGGAGTCATGGAGGGAGTGGTCTTTTCGGAACGCTGATAGGGGAGGGGAGGGAAATATATCCCTGGTGGTGGGATCCGTTTGGAAGTGGCGGAAATGACGGCGGATGATACGCTGTGTATGGAGGTTGGTGGGGTGGTAGGTGAGGACCAGTGGGGTTCTGTCGTGGTGGCGGTTGGAGGGGCGGGGCTCAAGGGCGGAGGAGCGGGAAGTGGAGGAGATGCGGTGGAGGGCATCGTCGACCACGTTTGGGGGTATATTGCTGTCCTTGAAGAAGGAGGCCATCTGGGTTGTACGGTATTGGAACTGGTCCTCCTGGTAGCAGATGCGGCGGAAACAAAGGAATTGGGAATATGGGATGGCGTTTCTACAGGGGGCAGGGTGGGAGGAGGTGTAGTCTAGGTAGCTGTGGGAGTCAGTCGGTTTATAGTAAATGTCCGTGTTGATTCGGTCGCCCGAGATAGAAATGGAAAGGTCCAGGAAGCGGAGGGAGGAGTCTGAGACGGTCCAGGTGAATTTGAGGTCGGGGTGGATGGTGTTGGCAAAGTGGATGAACTGTTCCACCTCTTCGTGGGAGCACCACGCAGCGCCGATAGTCATTGATGTAGCGGAAGAAAAGTTGGGGGATGTTGCAAATGTCGCTGCGGAAGATGGACTGTTCCACATATTCTATGAAGAGGCAGGTATAGCTGGGGCCTATGCACGTCCCCATGGCTACTCCTTTGGATTGGAGGAAGTGGGAGGATTGGAAAGAGAAGTTGTTCAGGGTGAGGACCAGTTCAGTCAGTCGAAGGAGGATATCAGTGGAAGGGTACTGGTTGGTACGGCGGGAAAGGAAGAAGCGGAGGGATTCGAGGCCTTCGTGATGGGGGATGGAGGTGTACAGGGACTGGATGTCCATAGTGAAGATAAGGGGACCGGGGAAGCGAAAATCATGGAGGAGGTGGAGGGCGTAGGTGGTGTCCCGAACGTAGGTGGGGAGTTGTTGGACTAAGGGGGACAGGACCGTGTCGAGGTATGCAGAGATGAGTTCAGTGGGGCAGGAGCAGGCTGAGACAATGGGTCGGCCGGGGCAGTCAGGTTTGTGGATTTTGGGCAGGAGGTAGAAACGGGCGGTGCGGGGTTGTGGGACTATGAGGTTGGAGGCGGTGGATGGGACGTCCCCTGAGGTGATGAGGTTATGGATATTCTGGGAGATGATGGTTTGGTGGTTGGAGGTGGGGTGATGGTCAAGGGGCCGGTAGGAGGAGGTGTCCGTGAGCTGGCGTTTAGCCTCAGCGGTGTAATGGTCGGTGCGCAAAACTACTACCGCGCCTCCCTTGTCTGCCGGTTTGATAGTGAATTTGGGGTTGGAGAATAACCTGGTGTTATGCAATTTTTTACTTTGTCCACCCCAGTCCAACACCAACACCTCTGAATCACAAATATTAAGAGACACAGCATTGATTCCCGTGGTACACCATTGGACGCTAGCCTCCAAATAAATAAGCTGATGTTTTGTGATTTTAAACATTAACATAAAGGATGCAGCTGTGAATATGGATGAGGCGTGGGGGTGTCATAAGTAAGTTTGTGTTTGATACAAAGATTGGCCGGTTAGTTGGCAGTGAGGAGGAAGGCCTTATGTTACAGAAAGATGCAGATGGAATGGTCAGATGGTCACATCAATGGCAGATGAAATGTAAACCTGATAAATATGAGGTGATGCACTTTGGAAGAAGGAACCAGGCAGGTGAGGACTCAATGAATGGCAGCAGACTAGGAAGCTCAGACGGTGCTTTTCCACACTTACCTGAATGTGGCTGGACAGGGTAACACACAATTTGAGAAAGCATATGGGAGCGTAAAAACAGCCTTCTCACATCGAAGCATAGATTATAAGAGCTATGCGGAAATTTCATTAGCCAAGATGGAATACTGTGTGTAATTCTGGGAGCTACATTCCAGGAAGGATGTGATTGCACTTGAGGGTGTGCAGAGGAGATTCACCAGGATGTTCCCTGTGATGGAGCATATCAGCTATGGAGAGAGGCTGGGTAAGCTCGGGTTGTATAGTTTGGAGCTGAGAAGGCTGAGGGGGACGTGAATCAGGAGGATAAGATTACGAGGGACATGAACGAAGCGGATAGACAGCAGCTGGTCCTTTTAATCAAAGGGACACACTTTTAAAGTGAAGGGTTTGAGGCTCAGTGAGGATTTGAGGACTGTTTTTCATCCAAATTGTGGTGGGGTCTGGGATGCACTTCGTGGGAGGGGAATTGTCATGGTAACCTCAAAAACATTAGAAAATACATGGTTATGCCATAAGATTCACAGATACGGGTTTTGTGTTGGAAAGTGGGGCTAATGTAGACGTGCTGTATTTCTGATAGTACAGAGTCTGTGCTTCTGTGATTGTATGGCTGTGGAGGATCAATCATTCAATAGCTTAAGATAGGAATTGATGGGTGTCTGAAGAATATCTTATCACAGTGTATATGAGTGAACTTGTAATATCTTCTGAAAATACATTAATGGCAAAATTAAGAGAAAAAGGTGCAGCTTTCTTACAGCCTGATACCAGATAATTGAGTAGAGGAAAATAGAAGATCAATGGAGCAAATACTTCAGTTATGCCTTCACAGAATAAAAACTAAATAAATAAAGTTTCCTCGCAATACTAGGGAATTTTAGTCCGGTGAGAAAAGGGGAATAGAATGAAATTAGCAACTAAAAAGTTTTAGAGAAAATATTGGAAAATATTGAAAATATTAATAGGCATAAACAAAGTCAACAGAGGTTTATGAAATAGGAATCATATTTGAGCAAAATTACGGAGAAGGTATCAACGCAATACGATTGGAATCTCAGAAAGAATTTTTGATAAAGCCCCAAGCCTATTGTGCAAATTCGAATCCTATGGGACTGGGGCTAATATATGGTCATGGTTTTAGAATGGGAGAGTTGGCAGGAAACAGTGAGTAGGAACAAAACCATTTTTTTTGAATGGAAGGCTTGAAGGATATAACAAGGATCGAGATTTGGCATCCAGCAATTCCTAATACACATCATATTTTTGGTTGAGGGGCTCAATTGCAATACTCCCAAGTCTGCTGACAGCACTAAATGAAGTCAGCTTGTGAGTGGATGAGGAGGATGTAAAAATGGTTCCAAAGTGATTGAGACAAGTGGAGTGACTGGGCAAATACCTGGCAGATGGAGAGAAATGGCAGAAATGAGAGGTTGTGTACTTTGATGGGATCAGTTGAATGACAGCCTATCATTTGAAAAGTGATTGGTTGAAAAAATTAGATAAATAAATGAACTTAAGCTGCATTTTTGTTTATTTCTGCGCAGCCTTCCAAGTCCATGTAGGGCTGTGTGTTCTGAACATGGAAGTCAAGACTGGGAATGGCATTGGCACGCTGTATACAGTGTACATAGACTCAGCAAGTAGGGAGCTGTAACATTGAAAAGAATCTGGATTTCCCTGTATACCAGTCACTGAAAGCAATATTGCAGGAGCAGATGATATATTCAACTTCATTTCAGGGGGATTTAGAATTCAAGAGTAAGGGTCATTTACGGCAACTGTACAGGGCCTTGGTAGGACCCCAACTCGAACATTGTGCTGAGTTGTGTGCAGTTTTGGTGTCCTTACCTTATAAAGGGCAAACCTGACATTGAGGGAGTGCAGTGAAGGATGACCAGACTAATCTCTGGGATGACAGGTTAGTTGTGGGAGCAGAGTTTGGGGTGACTCGGCCTGTATTCCATGGGCTTTAGGAAGATGGGTGGAGATCTCAGTGAGATATATAAAACTCTGACAGGGTGTGACAGATTGTAAGTAGGGATGATATTTCACTTTATAGAAAATGGTTCACGAATCGCAATGCAGTCAAATCATACTTAATAAACAAGCGTTCTCAGAGAACTCCCTGTTTATTGATGGGCCAAAGGCACTATATTTCATAATGTTTAAACATATTTTGGGATATGAACATTGTGTGGGGAAACTGCATTGAGGAAATGTTCGGCAATGAACTAGCATGGGGAAAGATCAATGTGTTGAATGACCTCCTCCTCTCCCGATGATTCTGTGCAGTCTGTGGAAAAACTCTGTAAACGTTGTCACAAACTTTCATATGTTAGGAAGGATGTCTATGTAGTGTCAACAGAACTGTGTTTCCCGCTCCCGTTTCTGATAACGAGGTTGATGCCGGATGTTCCGTCAGGTTTTATCCTTTAAGACCTCAGAATAGTTTGCTACAATTGAGTGTCTCGCTTGGCCGATTCAGAGACCATGCCTGTGTGTCTGGAGTCACTTTTTGGCCAAGAAAGCACGGGAGATTCACTTCCTGAAAGTACATTGGGGAAGGATATCAATGTGAACAATCAACATTGGACAGTATTACTGACACCAGATTTTAGGTATCGATGTTTTATTAATTATTTTTAACTTCCACCAGCTGCCAGAGCATTGACCTGGTCTGGATTCATAATCCAATGATATGTCCACTACTGCACGATCTCCACATGGGAATCTATTGGAAACCATACTGACCTGATTATTTCGGTGCTACTTGACCGCTCTATCGAAACGTATCCCCACCAATGTGACAGTCGTGATGGGACTGAGGGTGTGGTAATTGGTCAGATTGTAATTATTCTCCTATTCAGGGACTGTATATAGTTGAGTAATTTTCCTCATTGCGAGGAAGATGTCAGAGTTGGAGCTGGAATGAAACGTGGGATGGCGTTTTTTACAGTGGGCAGGGTGGGAAGTGGTGTAATCTAGAGAGATGTGGGAGTCAGTCGGTTTATAGTATACGTCCGTGCTGAGTCGGTCGTCCGAGAGAGAGATGGAGGGGTCTAGGAAGGGGAGGGAGGAGTCTGAGACTGTCCAGGTAAATTTGAGGTTGGGGTGGAAGATGTTCGTAAAGTGGATGAACTGTTTAACCTCCTCGTGGGAGCACGAGTTAGCTCCGATACAGTCATCAATGTAGTGGAGGAAAAGGTGGGGGTATATTCCCAATTCCTTCACCTTCACCGCATCTGCTCCCAGGAGGACCAATTCCAATACCGAATAACCCAGATGGCCTCCTTCTTCAAACACTGCAATTTCCCCTCAGACGTGATTGACGATGCTCTCCACCGCATCTCCTCCACTTCCTGCTCCTCCGCCCTTGAACCCCACCACTCCAATCGCCACCAGGACAGAACCCCACTAGTCCTCCCCAACCACCCCACCAACCTCCAGTAACATCGGATCATCCTTCGTCATTTCCACCACCTCCAAACGGACCGCACCACCAAGGATATATTTCCCTCCCCACCCCAATCAGCGTACCAGAAAAAAACACTCCCTCCACGAATCCCTTGTCAGATCCACACCCCCCACCAACCCAACCTCCACTCCTGGCACCTTCCCCTGCAACTGCAAAAAATGCAAAACTTACACCCACACCTCCCGCTTCCCTTCCCTCCAAGGCCCCAATGGATCCTTCAATATCCATCAGAAATTCACCTGCACCTCCACACACATCATTTACTGCATCCGCTGCACCCGATGTGGTCTCCTATACATTGGGGAGACAGGCAGCCTACTTGCAGAACGTTTCAGTCAACACCTCTGGGACACCAGCACCAACCAACACAACCACCCTGTGGCTCAACATTTTATCTCCCTCTCCCACTCCACCAAGGATGTGCAGGTCCTTGGCCTCCTCCATTGCCAGACCATGGCAACACGACGCCTGGAGGAAGAGCGACTCATCTTTCGCCTAGGAAACCTCCAACCACAAGGGATGAATGCACATTTCTCCTTCTTCCACATTTCCCCTCCCCCACCTTTTCTCAGTCCCAACCCTCAGACTCAGCACCGCCTTCTTGACCTGCAATCTTCTTCTCGAACTCTCCGCCCCCACCCCCCTCCAGCCTATCACCCTCACCTTAACTTCCTTCCACCTATCGCATTCCCAATGCCCCACTCCCAAGTCCCTCCTACCTACCTTTTATCTTAGCCTGCTTGGCACACCCTCCTCATTCCTGAACAAGGGTTTATGCCCGGAACGTCGATCCTCCTTCTCCTTTGATGCTGCCTGACCTGCTGCGCTTTTCTCGCAACACATTTTTAAACAACTACCTCATTGTCCACTTTAATTTGAGGAATGTCCGAATCAGAATCCTCTGAAGTTGTTTTTTCCTTCTGTGCCGTAATCATTAACACCTTGTTCTCTGGCTGTCCTTACCTGTCAAAGTACATTTTGAGCATATTCACATGACATACGCTGTGAGATTTCTTTCTGTCTGGAGTCCCTATCAAGTAGTTACTTTCACTCAATATCCGTTGTATTTCATAAGGCCTACTAAACCTTGCTTTTCTAGGTTCACCTATAACTGGAAGTAACAGTAATATCTTATCCCCGATCGCAAAATTGCATTTTTTTTATTCCCTGTCCGCTTCCTGTTTTATTATATGTTGCATTTCTTTTAAATGATGT
Organism: Chiloscyllium punctatum; assembly: GCF_047496795.1. Classification (NCBI taxonomy): domain Eukaryota; kingdom Metazoa; phylum Chordata; class Chondrichthyes; order Orectolobiformes; family Hemiscylliidae; genus Chiloscyllium; species Chiloscyllium punctatum. Next base: position 212,462 of record NW_027309836.1, on the reverse strand, counting down.
CGAACCAACTCCCCAGCGCTATTAATCGTTCGTTAAATTTTGAGACCTAATCCCAATGTGTGGCCTTTGAACTCTAATTTACTATTTTCTCCTTAATCGATTTTAATGGTCCCCTCACTTAATGCCCCAAAAATAATTCCAATGGAATGAATTTGCTCTGTTAATTGGGGGTATCCCTGATCACAAAAAGTACAACTGGAATTCCCTAACCCTAATCATCTGGATAATCCTGATTATAAGCCCTCAACATGGTCTTTAATGTTTAATGTCACCTTTCTAGCGCTCCCTGCAATTGTGGATAGTTTGCAGTAGATTTGAATTGCTTCATTCCTAAGACATTATAGTGATTAATTCGATGTGTAGCTTGAACTTTGATTTCACTGTGTCTTCATTGGTAGTCCGTATCTATTTTTTTAAATTTAAAAATTCCTTTGCAATTCTTCTGGCTGTGATACTGAACCTTGGGATGGCCTCTGGAAATCTAGTCGATGCATCCATTATTGTTTAAAAAATACTGATGCCCAATCTTTTGATTGTGGTCTGGGACCTAGCCAATCAATTAAGACTCCTATAAAAGGTTCCTCAAATGCCAGAAAATTTAAGAAAGGTGCAGGTTGTATTATCGCATGTGCTTTTCCAATTACCTGACATGTGTGATTCATCTGGCAAAATTCAACTACATCCTGTTGCAGTCCAAGCCAGTAAAATGTCTCCGTAGTCAGTCTGGTTTTTTTTTTTTCCCTCACTCCTAACTGACTTCTAGCTGGTAACTCAAGCACCATTCGCATCACCTCATTTCTGTACCCCATTGGCAATGTGATTTGATGAATCTCTTCCCATTTCTCATCTCCTTGAATATATGATAGTCTCTATTTCCTCATTTAGTCATCAATTTTGAGGTAATAAAGCTCAGGGATACATTCAAAATTCCTAACGTTTGTGCTTTTTGATACAACTGCTTTAAACATTTATCTTTCTGCTGTGACTCAATTAGTTTAGCTGAGCAAAAAATATTCACATGATCACCTACTTGCTCCTGTTTTGTCTCAAATGTCTGATGGAACAAAGTATCTGCTCATGCCACTTAAACTTCCTTATCTTTACATTTTTGATATTTTCTGTTTCAACTGGTGTCATTGGGAATTTATTACCCACAATCAGGAAAGTTTCCAGGATGAGATTCCTACATTGATTCAGTTGTCTGCATATCCACTTTTCAACGAGAGTGGCAGTAATCCTACCACTGAATCAGCTATTTTTTCCGCAAGGACAAATTGTATTCCTGGAGCAGAGAGTTTGTCCAATACCTCTACCACAATTTCCCCACACTTTTCTGGACATGCTCACTTTACATAATTTTGCACCTTATGTCTCATGGTGAATTGCCTTTCGCAGTAATTTTTCTGGGAATATTCCTTCAGGAGTATATATCTCCTTGTCTATTCACAGAGGATCCTGTGTCTCTTAATATTGCATCCTCTTTACCTGCCGTATGTGAATAAACTTTCCCTTTACAGGTATATTTTCTAAGCAGATCTGGCACTCTCTCCGTAACAAACCTCCAATCAGATTATACACTCTGATGCAGCTTTCTAGTTTCCACTGTGCATTCTGTTACCGCTCCATCAAAACTCCCATATTTATTCCTTTTTCCTGCGTCTGTGTTTTTTTTCTGAACCCACCAAAACAGTGATTTCATGTGCCCTAATTTGTTGCAATGAAAACACCGGAGTTTTTTTTAAATCTTCTTTGCCTCGTTCAGGTATTGCCTTCACGGAGATCTACGTCTCCCTTTCTACGTCGGGATTTCTCTTTGCCCCAATTTCTATCCATCATGGACTGAAATTGACTCTGGAAGCCAAAACAAGTTTTGTAACAATAATCACTAGTCATAATCATCAGCCTCTTCAGCTGCCAGTCTTGTCTTTATATCTCTAGTATCTTCCAAATGAGGTTGCACTTTGTGAATGCTTAAACTCCTCCAAAGTAATTGTCTCTCTCAGAGCATTGTAGATTTGCTCTCTTTTTAAAACTCTTATCCATTTATCAAAATTACATCGTTTGATTCTTTCAAACTCAATATTTGTTTGGACCAGGATCCCTCCTTAAATTCCTGAAACGTTGTCTGTAGACTTTTGGCACATACTCATATGTACATTTTCCCCTTCTCATACTCCCCAGATCCCTCCTCTGATAGTGTTGTACATACCTCACTAGCTCTACCTACAAGTTTTGTCTGGGTCAACAAAACCTACATGGTCCCTGCCCACTGAAATTCTTTAGCCACTTCCCTCCTCATTAATCTAGGCAAGCTGTGAATATACTGAAACACATTTCTCACCAGGCTTTGGACTCACCACGGGTTTGCCCATCTTCAGTCTGTTCCTCAGTAAGCTGACCATCAGACTTCATCCTCATCCTTTAAAGCTGACTTTCCATTCTAAGTGTCCACCTCTGAAGCTCAAATGCTCCCTCTTTTGCTTTCTCTCCTGCTGAAGCTATCTATTATATTTTTCTCTTTCCTCTGTTAAACCTAATCGTTATCTTTCTTCCTCTTCTGGTTTTAGTCGTAGCTCAAATTGCTTCATCTCTGCATCTAACTCAAGCTGCTTCTTTTGCGATTGAAGTTTAGTCATCCCCACAGATCCTGATGGTGTTTCCAGCAAATTAGAATGCTGAGCTACTGCTGCAATCCTCTCATCTTTCCTCACATTAAACGGTAGCTTTAACTCCCTTTGTATTCGAATTCCTGCGGCTTGGACTTATGTGCATTTTGTAAAACTCCCCAAGGTCACTTTCTCCACCTTCAACACACGAAATAAGAGACTACATCCCCTGCCAATCGCTGCCTAAATTCTGCAAAGGCCCCCTAATCTGTTATGGACCAGACCCGACCCCTCAAAACATTTTAAGCAGGTAGCCGGATGGTAAAGTTGCTAGTTGTTGAAGATTAGTGTATAGCTGATATTCCCAGAGAGAATCAGCTGGTCAGACTGCCGAGTTTTAAACATATGACATTTATTTGCCAAATTACCAAATTAAACATAAGGAACAAAAAATAGAATACCAGAATAACGTATTGTATCCGAACCTGACAGGCTATCCCGATTTAAGGATGCTGTTCCAATATACTTGCAACAATTCCAAGAAACAAAACCCCTTAGCACCAAGAATAAAACTGACACAACTGCTTAAAGGTTATAATGTCAGAAGGGCAGAAGGAGGCAGAGAGCGTCCAGTGACTCTGACTCAACTAGCCCCTGAACTGATCCAACCTGTCCAGTTGTGGGAGCAGGACAGGTCCTCCTGATTATACAGGGTACTTTTTATAGGCTTGAAAGGCTTCTGGATGAGGCATTATCTGTTAGGTATAAACAAAAGGACCCCAACGAACCTTTCAAAATTCTGACATATTGGAATCTTGGGTCCTTTAGACCCTCTTTCAAAAAAACCAAGGACAACATAACCCTGTAAAAGGACTGGCTTTGTGAGAACATGCCACATTTGGCTTTGGACTGAATTCCAAAAATGTAAGTCTTACCGCTTTGAAGCCAATCTAATGTATTAAGGTGTTTGTTAATTTACATAAAACAGTGTTCAACCATATTGTGTGTTGAAGCTTCTGCATTGTCACGAGTGGAATGTCCCGACAGATCCACACTTCCTGTGTATGGTCAGGGTAAATATATCCACTGAGAATCAGTTGCTTGGCGCCTGTTCTAGTCAAGGAGAGACCAGCATGGAAACCACATCTGGATTGTGATTTGTTTTTTGGATGGTCATGTTGGAGCGTTCAGGTGGTTACAGCATTACAAATGAATTACACAGCAGAATCATCTAGTCCGCGATAAGAAAACGTCCATAATTCTCCCTCACAATTAACTTCACGAGAGCAATTGGTGATGGGAGATGTGACCATTAGCCAGCGATGTCAACATTCAATTCAATCCAGTTGTTATTTTGAACTGAAGGCCACATTCTGAAAGGAGTAATCTGGATCTGTTTGTTCAGTGACTGTGATTGATGTCACTCTCCATGGATCCTAATTATGTCACTGGATGGTTTTCCTCTTCTATTTGTACGGGGCTTCTTCCAATGCTTTATCCCATTATTGCTGCAGATGTATCAGCAGCAACACTGACAAGAATCAGCAGTTGCAGCGACAGGGAAAGGAGACATCAGAATCTGAGAACCATAGACTGGAATGTTCCAACAATGGGCCAGAATCTGAGAACAGTAAATGGAATGTTTCAACAGTGGATCAGAATGTGAGAGCATTAGACTGGAATGACGCACCAATGGTTCAGAGTCTAAGAAAAATAGACTGGAATGCTGCAACAATGGACAGGAGTTTATCTTGGTGTCATTTGTATTTTTCCTGGTCTTGGCACATATTACCAGATCGGATATTAGGTGTACTGCTGATTATTCAGGCTGGTTACTATCCCATGCTCACTATTGTTGGTGTTTCTGGTAAGTCTCCCCATCTCTATCTACTTATTAATCCCACAGTGAACTTCAGTGCTATTTCTGTTATCTATATTTAGTAAATACTGAAAATATTGTCTTCAGTTTCAAATGCAAATCCATTCATTACCCACAAATTTCAGAACTGCCCACACCCCTGCCCTCACAAACATCAGAAAACAAGACTGTTCACAATCACAAAGTACCTATTTTCCCCGAATTGATTTATGTCTTGGTACTCTCTCCATCACCAAAGATATCTACTCTCAGCTCCATTGTATCGCCAGACCCCATCTTGACGTCAGTGCGTGTGCTAAATAAACCATTATCTATACCTTGGTAAAAGTGAGAGTTTATGGTTCCTGTTCTCTTCCAATCACTCTTTCCGTTCCAAATGTTTCCATCAAAATCTTGTTCTTGTCAGTAAAGTATGACAGGGACACGGTGTCAGAGTCATAATGTCGCTGGCCACGTAATTCAGTGGCCAAGGTAACTACACTATGGACACTGTTTCAAATCCTATCACAGACGATGACTGAACTTAAATTCAACTGACAGGAACTGGAAATAAAAGTGAATTTTACTAATATAATCCCAGCAGCACTTTGTCAATAAGTTTATCTATTTCACTGTTGTACTTTGGTGATTAAATCTCACATTATTGCCTGATCTGCATTAAGACTGACGTCAGACCCAATACCTTAAGGAATGGCCTCACAGTAAAACGCATTTAGTGAGGTCCACAAATGCTGCCCTGTCAGTGATGCAGACATCCCATGAAAGGTAGAGGAAAAAAATTGCCTCGAGAGATCAGAAACAAAAGGAACGAATAAGTGCCAGAGAAACTGAACAGATTTGGCAGCCTCAGGTCGAGAGAAAAATAGAAGTGACATTTTGCGTCCAATCACCATACGTCAGAACTGAATGTAGCTGGGAAATAGTGCGTTTGATGTTGATGACATGGATGGCAGTTGTGAAAGGGAGAAGGAGTGAGTTGAATAGATAGAGAAAGAGAGAGGTAGAGAGAAAGAAACAAACAGAGGGATTGTTGATGATCAGCTGGAGTGGAAATAAAAGTCCAGACTAATCTTATTTATTTTTCTCCTGTTCCCATATTACAGAAGTTCATGCCCATGTAAAACGTACATCAAAGTCTCGGTTTGAAGTCAGCTATGTCCCTTTGTCTCTCTTCCTTGAGTGTGATCATCTTCTTTTATTCAGTAATGGGATGCTAGGCCAGTATATAATTCCCTTTCCGCATTGTCCTTGAGAAGGTGCTGGTGAGCCACCTTCCTGACCCACTGCAGTCTGTGAGCTGTTAGTAGTCAGTGCTGAGGTCCGCCCGGTTTAATTTATTTGAGAATTTGTAGTGAGTGATATAACCGAGCGGCTGGCTTGGACATTTCAAACGACAACTCTGTGTAAACCACAGTGCGGTGGGTCTGGACTCACATGTAAGTCTGACAGGGTGAAGACAGTAGATTTCCTTCCCTGAAGTGCATTAATGTGCCAGGTAGGATAAACGCAATGGTTTCATTAGATTCTCAATTCCTGATATTTTATTGAATGCACATTCCAACATTTGCCATGGTGGGATTCGAAACCGGGGTCTCCGTTATCACCTGGGTCCCTGGGTTAATATTCCAGAGATAATACAGCTAGGCCATCACCTCCGCAGAATCTCCAGCCATCTCCAATGGCAATAGTGATGTTGTTGTTGGCGTGGCTGTGCTTAAAGCATAGCGTTTTTCAATGCAACAAAATGATTTGGCAAAACATACCATCCTTCTCAGTTTGTATTTATGCGAAGGTGAGATGATGGCAAGTGTTCTTGGTGAAAAGGAGGTGGACGTCCTTGGTCATGAGCCACTGATAGAATTCATACGGAGCAGTAGGTAATCAGCACAGTAAATGTACAGTGTCCTTCATTGCAAAATGATGGAAGTATAAGTATGAGGACACCTTACTGAATTTGTAAAGTGTTATTGAAACAGTACTTGGGACGCTGTGAACAGATTTTCTCTCCTTTATGAGGAATGATCTCCTTGCCACAATGAGACAGAATAAAGGCAATACACCAGAGTAATCCCTGCGTTGACGGAACCACGAGGAGAGTGTGAAGGAAATGAGTGCTCAATCTGTAATGCGACAAAAGAATAAAAAGTGATTGCAATAAAACCTGAGCATTATGGACCGATATTCATTATTTTCAAAACTAAACATTGATACCGTGAAATACTATGTGTTTCCCGCAATATATGTTTTCACATTTGGTCAAATATATGATAGGGAATGTTAAGAAGGACATGGGCCAATTACCAGAAAAATGGAGTTAGCATGGATGGACATTTTAGTCTGAATGGTCCAGTTTGGGCTAAAGGGCACGTTGAACTCTATGACTCTGTGATAGTTTACATGTCTCCGTGGAGCCCCCATGTTGGGTGAGAGACAGCTCCAGGCTCTGAACAAACTCTCTCCGTCTCAATGCACGGTTGGAGTGAGACCCTGCACTGAGCATCATGTTGTTCACAAACTTGTCAGCAGCCACATTCTGACAGGGTTGGTCATTCTCAAAAGCTTCTGACCACCATGCAGAAGACTAGCCCTGTCTTCTCGGAGATGGATGATGCCTCCTTGAGATGTGTCACAAACCATCCGCTGTGCCTTCTTACCATCAGCAAACCACGTTATTATAACACACGTGAAACATTAGCAATGGAGCCAGGAGGCACAACATGGAGCAGTCTGTCTGTCCAGTCTCTGCTTCATTAGTTTGTAGTGTTGCAGCATCAATGACATCCGCTTATTTCAGTGTAACAGTTTGGAGGGGCTGAATGGCCTCATCTGTTCGTGTGTCAATATTTTGGGTGGCTGAATGTCCTCTTCCTCGTTCCAGGAAAGAGGTCCATTATTGGGTGACCCGTGGTCGCTGCTTACCTGCGTGTTGTGCTGACTAGATTCCTTACCTTCCTGTGTAATAATAGACAAACAGGAGGCTGGAAGAAACAGCAAGTCAAGCAGCATCAGGAGGTGAAGAAGTCAACATTTCAAGTATAGCCGTTCTTCAGGACTGCGAGTGGGGGTAGGGGGAACTGCAGATAAAGAGGGGAAGGAGTGGTTCGGGTGGGGAGAGCAGCAGGTTGGTGAGGTAGGAGTTAGGTGGACACAAGTGGTGGGTGCAACCTGGTTGGTCGATGAGAGGGATGAATCCGGTTGGGAGCTAGAAGGCGGGGTCATTTGGTTGAATGGAAGGGAGAAGGCGGGGCTGGAAAGCGAGTAGGGCTATCTTTGGGAAGGATATTTCAAATTGGAGAACTCAATGTTGAGTCCTCGGGGTTGTAGGCTAACCAGGCAGAAGGTAAGATGTTGTTCGTCCAATTTGCGGTCTGACTCACTGTGGCAACAGAGGAGGCCAAGGAGGTCATGTTGGAAAGGAATTGGGAAGGGGAATTGAAATGGGTGGTGACTGGCAGTTCAGGTCAGCCGCTGTGAGCCCGGCTGTGATGCTCGGTGAAATGAGTCCTTAGTTTACGTTGCTCTCCCCGATGTAGAGAAGCCCACATCAGGTGCACCTGATGCAGTAAACTAGGTTGAAGGAGAGGCAGGTGACCTATGTTTCATGTCGAAGGACTGTTTGGGGCCTTGGATGAGCTGAGGGAGGTGGTGTGCCAGCAGATGATGCATTTTATTCATCTGCAGGGTCAGTTGCCAGTGGGGCTTGGCGGATTTGGTGGGGAGTGTGGCACGAACCAAAATTAGTGAAGTGATTGGTCCTTATGGAAGATGTGACAGGTTGATGGGATCCAACCAAGTTTAGTGTATCTGGCACTCCTAATGTAGTCTTCTCTATATCAGGGAGACCAAATGTAAACTAAGGGGAATGCTTTGGTGAGCATCTCATCTGGGCCTGTAAGGGCTGATCTGACTTCCCAATCATCTCCAATTGCAATTCCCCCTCCCACTCCATTTCCGACATGGTCATCCTTGACCTCCTCCATTGCCTCAACGAACCAAAGCACAAACTGGAGCAACAACACTTCATATTCTACCGATGTAGCCTACAGCACGGGGGACTCAACATTGAGTTCTCCAATTTCTAGTAACCTCCCTTCCAATACCCCGACTCCCTGCCCAGCCTCTCGCCCTTCCATTCCTCTGATCAACTCATCTTCCAGCTCTCAACTGGATTCATTTCTCCCATTGACCAACCCGGTGGCAACCCTCGACCTGTGTTCCCCACTTCACCACACCGCCTCCTCCGACTCTTGCACCTCGACTCTTTATCTGTACATACCGTTACCCCCACCCCAAGGGCTGGACTTCTTCTCTTGATGCTGCCTGGCCTGTTGTGTTCTTCCAGCCTCCTGCATTCCAACATTTGTAGTTTTTTTTTAAAACAAACTCTTCTTGTGCAATAGGTAAGAGATAGTAAATGGGCTGTGCCTCTTCTTATCCAATAGCTTCAATGGGCTGAATGGCGTTCTCACATTTCTGTGATACCAGCTTGGGATACAGAATGAGCTGCTCTTTTTTAGTTCTTTGGAAATGTTCAGGGTCCAGTAGTACTGTTACACTAATGTTACCTAGACGTTAACAGCATGAGCTTGAATGTTGACCAGGTTTTGATGCTTTATGCGATATTTTCTGAGCATTCTCACTTCTGATCTAATGACGGAGGGGAAGACGCTGATGAACCAGCTGAAGATGTTTGTGTCGAGGAAGCTACACGGAGGATCGCTAACATAGATATCTAGGGACTGAGAGGATTGATCTGCACCAGCCACATGGTGTCCTGAATGGCCCAACCACTTAGGAGTCTACAACTGTTTCCCATTAGATTCAATGTTATTTAGTCTCCTTGACACCTTCCTCAGTTACGCCCTGCAGTGATGTCAGGGTCAGTCACTCTGATACTGTGCTCATATATTTTGTTCATGTCAAAGGTCAAGGTAAATCCGTGGGGACTGTTTCCTTCTCTCAGAGGGTAGTGACTGTTCGGGCCTCTCTAATCCAGACAGCTACATCTCTGAAATGTTTGAGGGAGCAGAATGGTGGTAAAGGATCTTGACACATCAGGGAGTTGAGGGCTACAAAGAATTGGGCAGAGAAGAGAAATTAATGCCGGGAAAGATCAGCCCTGTCCTTATTGACGGGAGGGGCAGGCTTTACAGGCTACATAGCCTGGTGTTATTCCCGTGTACCCCATAGTCCAGTCACTTTGTTGCCTTTTCCATTTCCTGTGTTATTGACTTCAAGTAGCTGAATAGCCTGATCGTGTTGCTGCATGATCTGGAATGGGTCTAGTTCTATGGCCATGAGGATTGATTGGCCTCCTCCTGTAACTGTATATCATACTCCAAGGGCTGAAAAGCCTTATCCTGTTCTGGTGTAACTGAAAACCATTTGGACCAGATCTATCACCCTTGGAGAAAGTGAGCACGACAGATGCTGGAGATCAGAGTTGCAAAGTGTGGCACTGGAAATGCCTAGCCGGTCAGGCAGCATTCAAGAAGCAGGAGTATCGAAATCTTGGACATTCCTAATGATAGGCTTATGCCCAAAACGTCGATTTTCCTTCCCCTCCAATGCTGCCTGACCTGCTGTTCTTGTCCAGCACCACACATTTGGACGTCTACTGGCCCGCCCTAGTCAATCTTCCTGGTCACGTCATCAAAGAAATTTAACAAATTCTTCAGGCATGAACTTCCACTCAAAAAGCCATGCTCACTATTCCTAATCAAACCCTGTTTTCCGAATGCATGTACATCTTATCCTTCAGAATCTTCTCAAGAAATTTACCTATCACGGATGTTACGCTGACTGGTCTGTATTTCCCAGGCTTTATTTTTTCAGTCCTTCTTGATTAAGTGCACAACATTTGCTATCCTTCAGTCTTCTGGGATCTCACCTGTGGTAACTGATGATCAAAATTATCAGCCAGGGCCCCCGCAAATTCTTCTCTAGCCCCTTGCAGTGGTCTTGGATATATCTGGTAAGGACCATGAGATTTCTTCAACTTCAAAGATTCTAGTACATCAATTACTCCTCTACTGTGATACAGACTGTCCCGAAGATATCACCACTAATTTCCCCAAATTCCCATATATTCATGTCTTTCTCCACTGTAAATATAGAGGAGAAATATTTGTTTAGAACATTGCCTATCTCTTATGGTACTGCACATGCATGTCCACTTTGGTCTTTGAGGGGTCTTATTCTCTCTTTAGTTAATGATTTTTCTTTAATATACTTAAAGTGCCTCTTTGGATTCACTCTGATCTTCTCAGTCAAGGTTATCTCATCCCCCCTTTCGCCCTTCTGATTTCCTTCTTCAATATACTCCTATATCCCCTGTACACCTACAGGGATTTCCGTGATCCAAGCTGCCTCTACCTGAGCCACGCCTCCACATTTTGTTTGGTCAAAGCTTAAACATTTCTTGTTATCCAGGTTTCCTCATTTCTGTCAACGTTCCTTTCATCCTCACAGGAATATATAGATATTAAACTCCCACTTGCTGGAGGTCCCTTTGCTTGCAAACAGACAACTCCGATCAACCCCTGCAAACTCCTGTCTGAGACCATCAAAATTAACCTTGCCCCAATTTTGAACTTGAATCTGTGGATCAACTTCTTCCCTCACCATAACTATTTTGAAATTAACAGACCTATGGTTACTAGTCCCAAAGTGTCATCTACTGTCACCTCACTCACCTATCCTGATATATTTAGTGAGTAGGTCAAATATTGCCCCTTCCTGATTAGCACCCTCTATATACTGCTGGAGGACACTTTCCTGACGCACTTAATTGATTACATCCCATCAAATCCCTTCATGCTCCGGCAGTTCCAGTCTGTGTTATAAAGATTAAAACCCCTATTATGACAACCCGAATGTTCCCTGCAAGTCTCCCCAAACTCTCTAGATATTTTTGTTTCTGAAATTCCTGTTGACAGTTTGGGGGTCTACATTACAACCCCAATAAAGACACCATCCGCTTCTTATTTCTTAGTCCAACCCACAAAGCCTCACTGGATGATTCGTCAGTTATTTGACCTCTGATCACTGCTTTATACTCCCCTTGATTAGAAATGCAACTCCCCTCTCTCTGTCCCTCCTAATGCATTTATCCTGGTACATTAAGCTGTCAGTCCTACCCATCCCTCAGCCATGTTTCTGTAATAGCTAGACTATCCAGCGCCGATTATCTAACCACACCCTGAATTCATTGGCCTTGTCTGTCAGCCCTTTCACATTGAAATAAATGCAATTTAATCAAAGGCATTCCTTGCTCCCTATCATGTTCCAGCCTGATCTGTCTCTTCAACGTAGTATTTCTGAATACTGTATCTCCTTCCAGCCTCACACTTGCCTCCCTGCTCTTGAGGATACCACCTCCTGCCAAACTCGTTTAAACACTCCCTTGTAGCACGAGCAAAACTGGCTGCGAAGATATTGGTCCCCCGTCCAGTGCATGTGCATGTGCCACCAGTCCCTCTTGAACAGGTCAACTCTGTCACAGAAAAGCTCCGAATGATCTAAAAATATGAATCCCTCCCCCTGCACCAATTCTTTAGTCACATACTCATCTGCCATATCCTCCTGTTCTTACCTACACTCGCTCATGACACTGGAAGATATCAGGTGACTGTCAAGGTCTTGTTTTTTAACTTTTCTGCGAGCTCTCAGTAATCACTCTGTAGGACCACATTCCTATGTCTACCTGTGTCATTTGTGCCAACGTGCACAATGACTCCTTACAGCTCACCAACACCCCCACCCCCCAACTCCGAGTACGTTCAGCAGACACTCAGAGACATCCCGGACATTGACAACTGAGAGGCAACACACCATCCTGGTTTGCCGTTTGAGGCCACAGAATCTCTTATATCTAAGACCCTGTTTACCTTTATCCTTTCCCATTGCTCCCCAGAACCAGTCGTAATGCAACTAAGCTGGCTATTGCTGGTTTCCCCTAAATGGTCATTTCCTGACATCCATCTCCCAACACTACAAAATCAGTATCAAAAATGGTATACTTGTTTTCGAGAGGAATGCCACAGGGGATTCTTGCACTCTCTGCTACTCCCTTCCCCATTCCTGGTTGTCGCCCAGCTACTCTCTGCCTGGAACACGACAGGAAGCAAGGAACGCCAGTTGGATTAAATTGCGTCTATTTTAATGCAACACGGCTGACAGGTAAGGCTGACGAACTCAGGACGTGGATCTTTACATGGGACTGGGTTATGACAGTCTTTAAAGAAACAAGGGATGGACTTGGGTGTGACCACCTCACTAAAGCTCTTACCTCTGAATTGCTCTGTATATGGATGATCCGAAGAGCAGTCAACTCCAGATCCCGAACACGGTCTCCCAGGAGCTGCAGCTGGCTGCACTGCCCACACGTGTCGTCATCAGGGACAGTGAAAATCTCCCTCAGCTCCCACATCCCGCAGGAGGAACGTGCAACTGCCCTAACTGCCAGCTCAACTGTCAAAGTTGTATTAAAAAGACTTTACTTGAGCTTACCTGTACCTTTTGCTGAGCCGCTGCTCACCGAAGCCTCTGGAACCAAAGCTTGACTACCTACTCTGCCACTATCAGCAAGTCAATAGACCACTCCACATATAGTTTTGGTTAGGGCAGGAGGGAAACACTGCAGCGATGTATTGTTTGGGCCTTAAGCACTCTTCACACCAGGCCCATACTTGGACTTGGAGAGTGTCTTGCTGAGGTTTTCCTCCTAGTAGTGGTGACTGCGCTGATGCAAATATTCACCCTCACATCCAATCCACGTTGTCGCAGTCATCTTGTCTTTTCTGTCTATTAGTACTGCATTTATGAATTCCTTGAATCTATTGATTGCTTTCCAAACTGTGTCTCATTCTGGAGGGAGAGATGCTGGTGTTCCAGTGAACACAGGCTATTTGAAAAGGTTTACCATTAGACATATGAGCGATATAATGCCCATCCGCTCGCTGACTCTTTTTTTCCTTTCAATTAGGGTACATTTATTCTGATAACCTTCAATTCTATTTTTAAGCATTTTCCCTGTAACGCTTGTTTAAAACTCTGTCCATCTCAGCCTTGAACATATTTAGTGATCATTCCTCAACAGCTATCTCAATTTTCTACAATTGTTTCCCTCTCACTGAGGTGAGACTTGGTGGTCTTTCATCCTATGACTTTTTGTCTAGCACTCTGTGTGGAAGTTGAACCTACATTAGATGTTGTCATGTTCGATCATACCACCTCTGTGGCAAGAGGCAAAACAAAAAAAAGCAACACAAAGTTTAAGAGCCAGTAATCTCCTCCCTCATCTTCCACATCAGTCAAAGATACAGTTCATCCGGATCAAGGGATTTGCCCATTTTTTGCCATGCACCAACTTCCAATTCTTCCTCAGCTTTTGTGTTAATTTGCTCAATGCCAAACTGTCAGGAACAGACATTGAATACAGTAACCGCTTCTCCAAAGTGAAGACAAATATGTAGTACGTTTTTGACATATCTTCTGGCTCTATGCACAGGTTGCCTCCTCGATCCATAATACTTTCTCTTGTTACCATCTTACCCTTAATAAACCGATAAAATGTCTTTGGAGACTTAAAAATATTGCCCACTAATGTTTTTTTTATCACCATCCCCCACCCCCTTTTTGCTCTTTTACTTACTTTTAGAGTTTAGCTCTATGCATTCTCTCCTCTTCTGGGACATCCATTGACCTGTTCACTTTATGCCTGTTTTAAGCTTCTCTTTCATTTTTAATTCCATTCTGAATATTTGTAGATATCCCAGTCTCTCCGGGCTTGTTTTGCTACATTTCATCTTTGGAGTAACATGTTGTTGTGACACTCTCATCAATTCCATTGTGAGCATGTGATCCCCACCAACACCCACCTACACGCTGTTCTGTTACAGTTTCACCCAGAAATAACTGTACTGTGGCCAGATCCTGCCTTTGTTATGATACATTCTGCCTCCCTCATTCAAAGAATTTTTATTTTTCAAACCTTTTTCTTTTGATCTTTTCCTTAACAAGCTAAAAATGCTTGAGTCACGGTCACTGGTCCTGCAATGCTCTCCCAATCCTGCCTGCAGCACCTGACTGGCTTCGTTCCCCACAGTGAGACCCAGCACTGCCCAACTCTTTGTTGTATCTTCTCCATGTTGGTATAAGAGTCTCTCTGGAATAAATGTCAAGTCATCTTCCCCTCTTTAAAAAAAATCACTGCCCTAATGAATATTTGGAATTTAAATGTATCAATATAATAATCCTATTATTGTTTTTACACACCTCAGTGAATTGTTTATATATCTGCTGCTGTATTTTCTTTTATCTGAGAGTCGATAATATATCCCCAGCAGTGCATCTGTCATCGTTTGGATCCTAACCTCAACCCACAAAGCGTCATTTGAATACCCTTCCAAGATATGATCCTAGCTAAATGCAGTCATTGACTCCATAATTAATAAGGCAACACCACCTTCTCTTTTACCCCTCTCGTGTGCTGCCCATAGTTCTTGTACCACAGAATATTGCGTTGTCAGCCCTGATTTCCCTCAAACACATCTCTGTGATGGCGAAAATGTCACACTCCAAAAATGTCATCTCAATCCCTTATCACATCTATCGGTTCGATAATATTCCCAGCATTAAGGTAAAGGACATCCAGCCTGGAATATAAGAACCTTGGAGTTCTTCAGTCATTTACTATTTGTTATCAAGCTGCCTTTCCATGAACTAAAACTGTTACTCTGGGAATGAATGAATAATTGTTGAGTTGTAATTTCTTTTTTAATTAATGTGTTAATCAAATGCAACGTTCCAGAACTGAACAGTCAGCTCCAAATATTTTACTGTGCTCAGTGTGCAGAGGGGTCAGCTCTCAGTAATGGAAAAAGTAAGGACTCCAGATCAGAGTCGAAAAGTGTGGTGCTGGTAAAGCACAACAAGTCAGGCAGCATCCGAGGAGCAGGAGAGTGAAAACTTTGGGCACAGTCCCTTCATCAGGAAGACATTGGTGTGTTCACATTTTTTCCATTCCATGATTCATGGGACATTTGGAACGGTACTTGCTCAGGAGGGCAGCGCTGTATATAGCCCTGAAATGGAAAGCAGTCAATCAGTTGTTTGGACAGGGAGTAGACAAAGTAAGCTGAAATACAGACTGATTGAAATACAAACATAAGGGTAGATAAGTCACCTGGACCAGACAGGAAGCACCAGAGGTTAACAGAGGAAGTGAGGGAAGAGATTGCTGCGCCTTTGGAGATGATCCTTGCGTCCCCACTGTCCACTGAAGTATTGCCTGATGATTGGAGGTTGGCAAGTTATTCCCTTGTTCAGGAAAGGCAATAGGGATAATCCTGCGAAATACTGGCCAGTCAGTCTTACTTCTGTATTGGGAAAAGTATTGGAGAGGATTCTGAGAAACAGAATTTATGATTACTTGGAAAGTGATAGATTGATTAGATATAGTCAGCATGACGTTATTAGGGGCAATCATGCTTCACAGAACTTATTGAATTCTTTAAAGATTTGATCAAACAAATTGATAAAGGTAGAGCAGTGGATGTGATTCACATGGATTTTAGCAAGGTGGTTGATAAGTTACCAAAAGATCAGCTCAGTCAGAAAGTAAGGAGGCATGGGGTACAGGGAAACAGCGAAATCTGTGTGTGTGGATACAAAATTGTCTGACCTGTAGGAGACTGATGGTGGTAGAACATGGAAAGTTTTCAGCCTGGAGCTTGGTGAGCAGTGGCATTCTTCAGGAATCGGTTCTGGGACTGCTGTTCTTTGTGATTTTTACAAATGACTTGGATGATAAAGTGAAAGGGTGCTTTAGTAAGTTTTACAATGTAATAAAGATGTTGGAGTTATGGATAGTGTGAAGGGTTGTCTTAGGTTGTAATTGGACATTGACAGGATGCAGAATTGACTGGTAAATGGAAGATGGAGTTCAACATGGATAAGTGTAAAGCGATTCATTTTTGAAGGTCGAATTCGAATGAAGAATACAGGTTTAAAGGCAGGATTATTGGCAGACTAGAGGACCATAGGGATCGTGTGGTCTATATCACAGGACGCTCAATGTTGTCACCCAAGCTGATAAGGTTATTAAGATTATGGTGTTTTCATTAGCCAGGGATTGAGTTTAAGAGCCGCAAGGTTATGCTACAGCGCCAAAAATCTCTGGTTGGACTACACTTAGAATATTGTGTTCAGTTCTAGTCGCCTCAGTACTGCAAAGATGTTGAGGCTTCGAAGAGGGTGCCGGGGAGATTTACCAGGATGCTGCCTAGACTGGATAGCATGTCTTACAAAGAAGCGTTGAGGGAGCTAGGTCTTTTCTCCTTGGAGCAATAAAGAATGGGAATTGACTTCATACAGATGTATAAGATGTTGAGAGACAGGCAGAATTGGTAGCCAAAGACTTTCTCGCAGGGTGGAAATGGCTATCGCGAGCGGGCATAAGTTTAGTATGATTAGAAGAAGGTTTGAGGAGATGTCAGAGGTAGGTTCTTTAAATAGAGAGTGGTGGGTGCTTGGAATGCACTGCCAGCAGCGTTAGTAGAGTCAGCTACATTACAGATATTTACATGACTATTGGATAGGCACATGAATGATAGTACAATGAAGGGTATGTCAGTTAGTCTGAACTTCGAGTAGGATAAATGTTCGACAGGACGTCAAGGCTTGAAGGGTCTGCACGAAGTTTCACTGTTCTGTGTTTTATGTTTCACCCAGCCTGTAGATTCTTATCAATTATTGAATGTGTGAGGGAGTGATGTATGTGAGATTAGGAAGCTGGGGAGGGGCGTTAGCCCAAAACTTCCAGTTATGTTGTTCATTGTTACATTCACCTGAATGTCAGTACAATATGTGTGGTGTCCTACATCAGGCAGGCTCCGCCAAGTTCAGTTATTAACGCAATTCTTAACTTGTCATTTGCTGCTGTTTTCTTCAGATTAAAACTGTTGGGTGACCCATGTATTAATCAAATGCTTGCTATGTTTCGTGAATTGCGCAAAACTAAGATGTCAACTATGATTACTCGACTGAACTATAATCTCTGAAAAGAATTAGGTTGATTCGATATTTATGGAACAAAAATATAAACTCCTGTCAAGATTTTCTAACACATAAATAAAGAATGCTCATTTTATTTTCTATCGAACAAAGAACATGGATGTAATTCTTTTGGTGATCAGAATTAAACACACAATATCAGGATTCAAAACAATGCATTGTCACTCCAACATTTTGAAAGTGGTTGGCTTCTGAATGATTACATGGTCAGGGTGAGCAAACGATTGAACAATCAAATAGAATTGGAGTTCTTATATATTTATATATAATCAATCAGTTTAATTTCTCACTGAAATGTACAAGCTTCAACTATTTGTCAGCGAAGTAGAAATGTCTATAGTTCAACATGCTCTGTGAATATTAAACGAAATAAATGATTTGTGCTATCAAATTTTAGTGAACAATAATTTGAAAACATTTAACTTTTAGAAACAATGTTATTTAATTTGAAGTGCAGACAGTGAACAAAAACGATGAACATATTATCGTGTGAGTGAAAAGTCAAACCTTTTCAAAGAGATTTGTGCCAAAGCAATGACAGATTTGTTTGAGTAGTTGGAACACAACATTTAAAATATTCATAATCTGAACAATAATTAGACTATATAATGAAGGTGGTCTTGCAATAGTTGCATTTTAAATGCTTATGCTGCACTAAATAATCAGATATTCGTGAGCATTTAGACTGGGAAATAATCGGATACTGACTTTTATTCGCATCAGACACATGATAGAGTGCAAAACTTTAAAGTACAGGAGGAGGCCATTGGCCACGGTGTGTGCATCAGCTCCAGGAATGTCTCCTAAGTGCCTCCCATTTGCCAGCCCTATCTCTGCAACCTGTTAAATTCATATTTCCAAATACATATCCAGTTCTATTTTTTAATGTTCATCCACAACTCTCCCAGGCAGTTCCATTCCAAATCTTAACAACTCTCTCAATAAAGAAGTGTTTCCTCATCTCATTCCTGGCTCTTTTGCTGACAATCTTGGAATTAGAACTCCTTGATGATGTAATGCCAACTAACGGAAACAGAGTATTCCTGTTTTACTCTACAACTTTTTTTCATATGTTTGAGCACCGCAATTAGTTCACATATTTTTCTGTTCTGCTGAAGGAAGAATAAGCCTTACAAGAAATGTTACAAGCACTACATCGGAAAAACAGTCAGAAAACTAGCCACCTGGATACATAAACAACAACTGGCCAGAAAAAAAAGACATGACCCACTAACAGTAGTATCCTTACATACAGATGAGGAAGGGAACGATTTTGACTGGGTCTGCATATCCATCTAGGAAAAGCCAAACAGGGATACACACGAGAATTCCGAGAAAAATACCATTCCAACCGGAACTCTATCAACATACATATCAATTTTGATTCCATCGAACACTCTCTGACAAAAGAACCGGACATAAAATCACCAATACTGGAAATTACATCACTGACTCAAAGAAACCTAAACACATAAATAGCAACCATGACATGACACCAGCACTTCACCAGTCTCACTGATAATGTTCCCTAGTATAGTGATGAACCGTCTGAAAATGAACTCTCCACCTCAGTGAGCAAACTGACTTCCAGAAGAAGCACAATTTCTCTCATCCTCCCTATAACTAAATACTTCATTCCACTTGTCATTCCGATTATTTTAAGTTTATTTGTATTCTGCAAAGTAATATAGTGTCTTTCTGTGTGTGTTTGAATGTGTGTGTATGTGTGAGAGAGAGCGAGAGAGAGAGAAAGAATAATCCTCTGTAATCTCTGGATTACTCCCCGTGCCATGTGGAAAAGAGGGAAGGATGAGGAAGACAGTAGAGCTTAACATGTTGTTAAAAATCTAGTTCAGGTGTGAGAGTTCCAGATTATTGGATCATTGGGATCTCTTCCAGGACAGGTGGGGACCTGTACAAAAAAGACAGGTTGAATCTTAACTGTAAAAGCACCAACATCCTTGTGGGGAGGTTTTCTAGTGCAAGTCAGATGGATTTGTATAAACCAGGAGAGTGAGAACCAAAGCAGAAGATCAGGAACTGAGCAGAAGGTAGAGGTGAATAGGATATCAGGCACGGCCAATCTAATGACTATGCCGAGAGATGGAATCAAAACAGTGAGTTGGGAGTTGGAATAAATTATAGAGAGGAGGTGCAGATTTTTCAGAGATTATCAAGTAAGGATGGAGAGTGTGGGGGATGTCAGGGAGTGAGTTGTGTGGGATCAGGGAGACAGTGCACAAGAAAATGTTAAAGGGGAAAGAGGTTGAGCTGGGGAATTCTGTGATAAACAACTGGCAGCAAAACACGGGAAAACTTGCTGCTTGTCAAAGTGAATACCTGGGAAAGAATTTATTATGCTTCAGATAAACAACACCCTTATTGCTCGAGGTCTGTATTGTAATGGAGGAAAAGCTGTCGTCATATTATGGATGTAGCTTTAATAATGGTTGCATTCAGCTAGAATGGTGTCAGTGTTGTTATTGGACAATGCGTGCACTGAGCATTTGAATTACACTAGATGGTCACAGAGATGGCTGGGCTACCTTTGGTTGAGTGAGTGCTGAAGATGCACTAGATGATGCTGGCTTGTAATATAGCCACTTACTAAGTACAGTCAAAGGAACAAAGCAGCAATTGCCATTGTTAATTGTTTCAGAATATACCAGAGTGTTCATAGCTGCCACTGCAAAGAATCATGCAATGAAAAAACAGGCCAATCACGTCTGTGCCCGCAAGTGCATATCCGAAGACATTTTAAACGTTTGTGAGGTTACCTGCCTCAATCACCCTCCT
Source organism: Chiloscyllium punctatum (assembly GCF_047496795.1). Taxonomy (NCBI): domain Eukaryota; kingdom Metazoa; phylum Chordata; class Chondrichthyes; order Orectolobiformes; family Hemiscylliidae; genus Chiloscyllium; species Chiloscyllium punctatum. Next base: position 192,104 of record NW_027309836.1, on the reverse strand, counting down.
CGACAACGCATTCCAGATTCATACCATCCTCTCAGTTCGAAAATGCACAAATTCCACATTCCACAAATCCTCTCTCAATCCCCTGATGTTCACTTTAAAAGTCTGTCCCTTTGTTTTTGATCCTTTGACTAAGGAAAACAGCTGCTGTCTGTTCATCCTCTCCATACCCCTTATGTTCTTGTACAGCTGTACTATATTCCCTCCTCAAGCTTCCCCGCTGCAAAGAAAAAACGAGCAAATTTATCCCTCCTCTTTCATACTCACTTTTGAGTACTCACTTGTCTTGTTACTTCTGAATTGCATCTTCCCAAATTATCGGTGTTAAATTAAACAGACCATTGATCTAGCTATCTGAATAATCTGTTTCTATCCTCCTGTAGCCTAACAATTTCCTCCTGACTGTGATCCACCCCGCCCATCTTTGTGTCATGCACAACATTGTCATCATTCCACTGCTCCCCACCTTCCACATTCTCACAACCGTTATTTCTGAATATGGCAAATAAACCGTGATTTCCTTCCTGTTCTCCAGATGTTATTCAGACGATGATTTGACAATTCCAGTCTCTTGCTTTTCCTATTTTGGTGAATTTATGAGTGATGTAGTTAACACATTTTATGAGGGATCCACAAACAGCATTTTCGACACAGAGTTGAATTCACCTTTTACACTCTGCCCCTCTGCATGTTTTGTTTATAAACATTGTAAATAATTTAGGATAAATTAGGGTTTGGCATCTTGCGGTGGAACATTAGCATTTTACGTGGCACTGTTCTATGTAACATTCCCTGCAACAGCCAGAGCTGAAGAAATTTTTCATCTGCAGGATGGACATGCACTCATTCATTGTTTGTTTTAATCAGCGAGTGTGATGAGAATAAATATTAAAATAAATTCTATATTATGGGCAAACTGCAGAAGATTAAATCATATTCTCATATCCACCTTGAATTGGAAGCAAATATATACTGTAAAAAAATTAAAAACATTGAAACACCACATAGGGGAGAAAGAAACATGTCGTCTGCACTTGATGGAGATTTAGAAATATATGTACAACCTGAACAAAAATCAAGTGAGAGAAGAGAAAGTACAAGAAATCCTTTCTTAATTTAGAATGGAATCCAGATCCTGATTTTCTTGTACAGAGATGTTTTCTCATCCAATCTCACTACCGCAAAAACAAGCTTTTCCCTGTCACTAAAATCTGCCTTTCTTCCTCCTCCGTCCTACTCTTTTCTTACATTCCTACTTCCCTTGCACTACCCCCCTGCAGCTATATACCCTTCCACTGATGATCTCCCTTCACACTTTTCTTCTGCCACTCCCCTGTAAGTTACACCAATTCCCCAGTTCCTCCCACTTTCTCTGGCCATCCCTTCCCCTTTTTGCTTTCCAACTGGGATGCTGGGAGCCGCTGGCTTCTGGGCTGCTATTGAGCATCAGTGAATGATGAGATTGAGATGATCAATGTCCAATAGGAACAGACAATAGTGTGTTTCTGTCACTGACTGATCCATCGTGAACAGGGTGGTTTTATTCCTCATGGTACAGAGTGGAGTGTCTTTCTGTCTCTCTGTCACAGCGCTTAACCAAACAGCCTCATCACAAATCGAACAAACCTCTCCTCAGAATCAGAAATCCATGCATCAGTTTTACTTTAAACATTGTGAGTAGAGTGAGCACATTGTTCAAACAGGCTGTGTACTGGCCTTTTGTTCTTTATTCATTTAACTGATCTTCCAATGTCAGTTGAGGTGAGATCAGACTAACTTGCGTTGTATTAAAGTAGTATTTGACTCATGTGACATCAGGGATCCTAGGTAAACTGTGGTCAATGAGAATCGCAGGAAATTCTGTGCTGGTAATTTCCTCACTAAACAATGACACTTTCCCCAGAGCTATTGGGAATGACAAATAAACTCTGCCCTTGCTAGTGCCTTCCAAAACCATGGATAAATTTTTCTTGTTAATAACATCAAGACATATTGTATTTTCACAGTTTGGTCTAACGTCTCTGAAAATTAGAACCTTGCTGCTTGAGTGTCACTCCAGTGAAATCAGGACGTTACAATAAGGTTACATTCCCAATTATTTTCAATCAGTTACTCTCTGAGGTCTGATCGTGTGATATCAGTACCACTGAGATCAACGTTTTCTCTGTCCAGCAGAATCGCATTATATTGTCTCAAAGCTGCGCCACTCCACAATTCTAATTTATTCACCGGCTCATTCGTCGTGCTAAACAGATGTACTGGGCACACAATTTGCAACAAGGTAGAGATGTCCTTGACCCTCTGGAACCTTCCTCCCCTCCCATACCTGCCCACTGACTCCATGCCCTCCCCCAACTCCACCTCCTGTCGTTGATTCACTATCCCTCCTTAACCTCCACTCTCTGACGCTGAATGGTCTGTACTAATCAAATGTCTGAACTTTACCTCTTTGTGCCCCCACTTTAATGAATTTTAGGCATGATATTTAGTTGAGTTCTTCCACTGTCTTCGCCTCAGAGCCCATTTCTTTCGGCAAGATTCCTCTCCCTGTCTCATATACACTCTCCCTCCACCTTGACCCCTCCCTCTGGCCTTCACCTGAACTAAATCGGTTCATTGAGAAATCTCAACATGACATTGGTTGTCTTAATTTCTCTGCACTCCCCTCACCAAATCCATACTTTCAATGTCCGAACAGCCTACACTCCATGTACTTAAGTCCAACCCTGACTGTGTTATTCAGCCTGTTCCGAACAGGGTCGTGCTGCTATCGTCTGGTGGACTGACCTCGACATTGCAAAGGTTGAACGCCCACTCTCAGGTACCTCCTCTAATCTCCCCCTGGACCATGACCCTACCATGGCACATCAGGCCATTGTATCAACTACAATAACTGACCACATTTCATCTGGAGGTTTATGCCCCACTCGCCCCCACCCCCCCCCCCCCCCCAAATGCCCTCGAGCTGATGGTCCTCTGATAGCAGAGCTCACTTCTGTCTCCTCTCAAAAATTCACAAACAGAACTGCCCGGGCAGACCCATTGCTTCAGCCTGGTCCTGCCACACAGATGAAGTGCATGGATAAACACTTGGGCCCCAGTTATGCCTGTTTCTTCTTGGGGACGTTGACCATTCGCTGATCCAGTTCTACTCCAGCACCCATCCACAAATCTTTGTCTGATACACAGATGATATCATCGCTGCTGCATCTCTCTCTTGTCCAGAATTGGAAAAGTTCACCAATTTCGCTTGGAATTTGAAACTCTCCATCACTTTCACCTGGCCGATCTCTGGCTCCTTACTTCCTTTCCTCAACATTTTTGCTTCCATTTCTGGGGATAGACAAGCCACTGATATCCAGTATTATCCCACCGACTCCCACAGCTTCCTGGAGTATACATCCTCACACCTGGTTTCCTGCATAGACTCAATTCCATTCCCCCACTTCCTCCGACTACACTGCATTGCTTCTGCTGATCCTAAATTCAATAAGGAAGTCTTTGAAATGTCCACCTTGTTCCTCCATCAAGGGATTACCCATCATTGTTGTCAATAGGGTCCTCAACCGTGTCTGACCCATCTCCTGCACTTCTAGCCTACCCCTCCCCTTCCCTCTAGCAACGGATTTTACTTTGCCCTTACCTACTATCCCAGCCGCATTCACATGCAGAGGATCATCAGCCCACATTTCTCCCACCTCCAGCGAGATGTCCCCATCTGCACATATTCACCTCTCCTCCCCTGTCCACCTTCTAGAGGGATTATTCCCTCCAGGACACACTGGTCTACTCTTTATTTACTCCCACTCCAGGTCCACTTCACTTTCCCCTGCCGGAGGTGTCACACATTCCCATTTTCCTCCCTCTTCATCAGTATCAAAGGGCACAACTATACCTTCCAGGTGAAGCAGCACCTTACCAACAATTCCCATAATGCGGTCTACTACATGCGTTGTTCACAATGTGGTCTCCTCCAAATAGGGAAATGAAGGATAGACTGGGTGACCGCTTCACAGAACATCCAAGTTGGACCACTGCAAATGACTCTGAGTTTTCAGTTGCCTGCCAGTTTAACAGCCCATCCTATTCCTTGACCAATATCTCTGTGTCAGGCTTGCTGCAGTGTTCCAGGCAAATTCAGCGCAAGCTGAAAGAACTACACCTCATTTTCCATGTGCGGACTCTGCAGCCCTTTAGATTCAAAATCAAGTCCAATAATTTTCTGGCCTGAACTCCCCAATGTCCTAGCCACCTACCCATACACCAGGCCGAGTTGTCACATAGCCTTCCATTTCTCACACCCTATTATTAGCTGCTAACAGTCTCCATTAAGAGCTATCCAGTCTCTTCTGCATATTATTGAACATTTTCCGTGTTACCGTCAGTTCTGAGGAAGGGGCACTGGAATGAAACGTTAACTCTGATTTCTTTGCACAGATGATGCCAGACCTGCTGAGCGATTACAGCACCTTCTGTTTTGTTTCAACATTGTCATGGCAAGGTCTCACAATGCAATACGTCATCGATATTTAGAGCCTGTCAAATATAGGAACTTTGTAATTTCTCATTTAAAATCAATAACAAATTACTCGAGATTCAACTAAGATAACAGCTTTGCTGCTATCATTCAGATCAGACACTTTGTCACAGTTCAGAAAGAAGAAAGAAATCAAAAGAGCTGGAGCGAAACTCAGTCGATCTGGCAACATCTGAGCAGAGGTGCAAAAAGTTAACCTTTGATTCTAATAGGACTTTTCAGAACAGTGTCACATCATATTACATATGTTAATTCTGTTGCTCTCGGCAGACACTCCTCACCTTTTTCGTTTCTCCAGCATTTTCTTTTTGCATTTCATGTTTCCATTATTTTTATTTTTCCATGTTTCTTGACATGTCTACATATTGACCTTGGTAATATTTGGAACAATGTGGTCCTTTCATGTTTCTATTGCAGTTGGTGTGTCTGTGACACCTGAATTACAGCCGAAATCTGTTTCTTTTTTAAGATTAGAAAGTAAAAAAAATCTGAACATGTTGTAAATCTCAGGAAATCTATTTTTTTTGAAAATACATTTTAGAGACAGCTGAACTTCATGAATTAATAGGGATAGGTTTTTGATGATGGAACACTATGTGTCCTTCATTGAACTAGCTTGTCTCCCCAATCTCCAAAAGCTTTCAATGCATAACATTGAATTATTACAGCAAAGGTGGTGAAAACTCAGCCCATTGTCTCTTCCAGTTTTGGAATTAGCGATATTTCGACTATCATTCTCCTGAATTGTCCCCATAGCCTTGTACATTTTGTTATTAGCATCTGCTTTTAATTGTAAGCATTCTGCCTGATATGAACAACATGATCAATCTCAATCAAAAACAGACGTTGGAGGGAAAGCTCAGCAGGTCTGGCTGTATCTGTGAAGAGACATCAAAGTCAATGCTTCAGATTCGGTGACACTAGTAAATCTGTATTCCCAATGATTAAATGGTGTGTATATAAAATATAGTTCACTTTATCACATTTACAATTATCCGGTTCAGTTCACATTGTCATTGAGCATTACATATCCCAAACGTTGGCTCGTTCCTTGTTGTGAACTATATTTAATTCTATCTGACGTTAAGAGAGATAATAACTGGGGAATATCATTGTACTCCCCATGCAGTCTCCTCAGCCACTACCCCCATTCTGCCCTATCTACTAGCTAAATCTGACTTAGTAATTCATAAGTCTTAATGAATAAGTTCACTTTTGATTTCGGACTGAGGGATAAAAAAGTGAAAAATTATTGCTTTACAGCAAATGAAACTGCATTAAAATGTTTATCAATTTGTATAAATTAATTACTGAAGCATATTCTATATGGAAAGTCCAAAGTTTCATTATTAGAGCAGTGAGAGGACCATTCAGAGAAGTCCAATCTTCCTGTCTATGTTCAGGGTAATTTTGCCCAGTGACTGTCGGCTGGGGTTTGGTCCCGTGAAGGAGAGATCAGCATAGTAACAACATCCTGATTGTGTTTCTTTTTATTTGGTGGAGGGGCAGGGATTCGGGGTACGATGGTGACAGCATTGCAAGCGTACAACAGGGCAGAGTCATCTAGCCTGCGATAAGAAAACGTCCATCATTCTCTCTCACAACTGACTTCACTCGAGGAATTGGCGATGGGAGATGCGACCAATAGCCAGCGATGACAGCATGAAGTCCAGTCCAGTCCAGTTATATTGTGAACTGAATGTGCTGTATTGAAAGCTAGACCTGTTTGCTCAGTGACTGTGATTGATGTCAGTCTCCATGCATTGTCACTGTGTCCTATTGGTGAGGGGCTTCACTCAGTGCGCTATCCCAGCCTAGGAGCCGATGCATCAGCTCCAACAGTAACAGAGATCAGCAGCTGTACAGACGTGGAGAGGATAGGTCTGAATCTGCGAATAATGGACTGGATAATTACACAAATGGAGAGGAGGCTTTCCTTGGGTCTTTTCAACATTTCCCTCTGCTGTAAATTTCTACCTTATCGGATATTAGTGGTGCTGATTGGGCGGGGTGGAGAGTGTGTGACTAACCTATGGTGGAGGAGCGACACTCCGAAATCTAGTGTGCTTCCAATTAAATCTGTTGGACTATAACCTGGTGTTGTGTACTTTTTAACTTTGTACACCCCGGTCCAACACCAGCATCTCCAAATCATAACCTATTCTCGCTATTGTTGGAGTTCTCTACTTCTGTCCATTCATTAATCCCATAAACAAGTTTGAACTTCATTGCAATTTCTGTTATCTATATTTGCCCATGAAAGAAACTTTTATCTTCAATTTCAATTGCAGTTTCCATGCATCTGAATTGCAGACCACTCCCTTACAAACATCTGAGAACAAAACTGTGGACAACCTCGAGATCCCTTTTTGCCCTGAACTGATTTATGTCTCGTGTTCTCTCTGTCACGAACCCTGTCCACTACCAGCTCATAATATCCCCAGTCTCCATCTCTGCATCAGTGCTGAACAAACCATTGTCTGCACGTTGATAAAATTCAGACTTTATGTTTCAAGCTCTCTTCTGGCCACTTTTCCAGTTACAAGTATTTCAATCACAAAATTGTTCTTGTCTCGGACGTTACTTCATGATTAGGACAATGTATCAGAGTAGGAATGTCGCTGGATGTGATTCAGGAGCAAAGCTTATTAAACGAAAGACACTGTTTCAAGCGATTTGTTTCAAGTCTTACCACAGCTGATGGCAGAATTTAAATAAAAATGATACGATTTGGAATAAAAGTGAATTTCACGAAAAACAACTATAAAACCCACATTTTGTCTGAAAATTTTCCTGTTCCACTGACGACCGTCGGTAAAGAAATCTAACGTTACTACCCAGTCTGGGTTAAGTGTGACTTCAGACCCATATCAATGTGCTTGACTTCATATTGGCTTGAGGAATGGCGTCAGAGTCAGGGCAATTAGTGATGATTAACAATTGCTGCCCTTGGCAGAGATGCCGACATCCCTCGGAATAACACATTTGAAGGTAAAACCAAATAAAGAAAGATGCTGGAGATCTGAAATTGCATAAATAATGCAAAGAACAGATCAGAAAGTGCTGGGAAGCTTTTCTGAACTGAAAGCAGCTGGAAAATAGTGTGAACAATGCTGGTGACAGGGAAGTCAGCTTTGAAGGGCAGGAGGAGTGAGTTGAATCGATAGAGAAAGAGAGAGATAGAAGACAAAGAGCAAACAAAGGGAATGATGATCAGCTGGGGTGGAAATAAAATGTGAGAATCACCTCATTTATTTTTAACTTTTCAAATCTTCCTGAATATCATGCCCATGGTGGTACATGTATACCCCGCTTTTCAAAAATTCTCTTTTTTCCACTTCCCTTTCCGGAAAACCTCCATTACGTCCTGTTTTCACTAACCAAAAGAAATCCGAAGAGGATTTTCACTTTTAACAAGAAAAGTAAATTTTTCACCCGTAAATTAATGCTACTTCACTTTATGCCTTTTCAGCTTATGAAAGGCTTTGTAGGAACACTCTACTTTCAGATACCGAGGGAAATCTCTATGTATCTAAGATCATGTTTAAAGCGATTTGATCCGACCTGTCTGTGTTCCCTGAGTGTCGGCATGTTCTTATATTTATTAATGGGATATAGGTATCGCTGGCTGGGCCAGCATTAGTTCACTTTGTTGATTGCCCTTGAGAAGACCTTGAGCCTCACAGGGCACTCAGACAGAGTGAGGCGGACAAGGTGACAGCAACACAGGAGCAGTGCGATTCAAGATCGAATTTAGCAAGATTAATATTATTTGAAAAGTTAGAGATGTCAATTCGCCAGTGTAATTAGGGTGGGGAAGAAGGTGTTCCTGAGCATACTGGTCCATGTTTTCAAATCTCTGTATCTCCTCCCTTTTGGAAGAGGTTGTAGGAGATCATTACCATTTTGGGAGAGATACTTGATGTTGCCAGACTTTCACTGACAACGAGAAGCATAAATGGATGGAAGGTTGTCCTCCATGATAGTCTGGGCTGTGCATAAATCCGTCTGTAGTTTCTTATGGTCCTGGGAAGAGCTGTTACCGTCACACTATTATGCACATGAATAGAATGCTTTCCGTTGCCAGTATGCAGAGCACTGGGAGAAGGCAGTTCCAAAATATTTAGATGTAACAAGTGACCGTTAAATGGATATCTAGATTCTGATTGCTGTTTTGACAACAATTGAAATTTAACCAATAAATTTAAATTATGTCTAAGATACCAAATTGAGTTTATTGTATTGCCAACATCCAACCAAAGAGCCATCACATGCTTCAAAAGAATAGAGAAGCCATCACCATGACAATGAGGGAGAAAGAGACGGACGCATATAAGGAGAGAGAGAGAAAACACAGCGAGGAAAACAGAAGGACAGTCAGTAAAACAGAGAAAGGAAACAAAACAAGAAACAAACAGTCACAAGAACAGCGAGAAGGGAAGTTTGTAATCTGGGAAAGAAGCAGAAGACAGAGAAAAGGAAAACACGGAAACAGACAGTGTGAGAGAAATAGTGAGATACAAAGCACACAGGGAGTGGGGATGGGGTCACAGTGTGCTGGGGGTGTGCATCAGAGACAGCTGGGAGTGAGCACTGGAAGAACTGGGGGAAAGGAGGTGAGGATTTACTTTGACCTGTACCAAGATATACAGGCAAAGCATAGTAAACAATGATGTACAGAACAATGGCTATAAAATGTGTTTTAGAGCCATGCAGGTTATGCTGCACAGGGGGTGGACGAGGCGAGATCAACAGGAACAAGATCAGCATTATCTGAGATTAGAGAGTACACTCATCAGTCTAATAACAGTCAAGAAGAAACTGTTCTTGAACCAGCTACTCAGTGTTTTGAAGCTTCTGTACCTTTTAGCCTGATGGAAGCGGTTATAGGAGAATATTACTGGGGTTCTGATGGGTCATTGATAATGTTATAACAAAGAACATTCCAGCACAGTAACAGGCCATTCGATGGTCCAAGCCTGCGCCAATCCAAATCCTTTACCTAAGCCTGTCGCCAATTTTCTAAGAATCTGTATCTCTTTGTTCCCTGCCCATTCATGTAAGTTTCCAGAAACATCTTAAAATAAACCACTGGTCACAGTTCTCCATTTTGAGAAACTCCCTCCCCTTACTATTCTCTGCCTCCTGTTGCCCAGCCAGTTCTTTATTCACCAGCTCACGCACCATGTGACTTCACTTTCGACATACCCCGACCATGGGGAAACATACCAAACGCCTTCCTGAAGTCCACGTACATGACATCTACAGACCCTCCCTCATCAATCAACTTTGTCACTTCCTCAAAGAATTCCATTGATTTGGTAAGACATGACCTTCTCTGCACAAAACCATATTGCCTATCACTGGTGAGACTATTTTCATTCAAATAAGAATTATTCCAATCTCTGGACCCTGTCTTTGTGGAGTTTTTTTACAATCTCCCCGTGTCTGCATTGGGAGAATTAACTCTTTTCTCTCTCCATGGTATGTTTCTATGTTTGTTTCAGGCTTCTGCCATCTGCAGTATATTTACTTGTATTTGATGGAGAATTGCTGCAAATATGATGGGTTTGTTGTAAAAGTGGCACTGGTGCTCAGGCTCCCCGAGTACAGGGGAATCTTGCCCAGCTACTTATGTGAGTGCATGTCTCTGATTACCTGCTCTGTCGCTCTCAATCCCTGAGTCCATCCGTCACTGCATGCAGCCTTTCATCGAGCCACACCAGGATTCCCCACACCCCATCACCTGGCACTGGATGCTCCCTACGCAAGGAGCGCACAAATAGTAAGTTCTGGGCACTTTCCGACCCACCAGGGATGCGGGGCAAAGACTCTGCTATTAAAAGGAACAGAATAGCTAAAATCCAATTGCACAACAATGCAAACAGGCTGAATGGCAGCCATCTGTTCTGACATTTTCTGGTCTTTTGGACTAATTCTGTTTATCCTCGTCCATCTACAAATAGATGCTCCATATGTATACCTTGTCATACAGTTTTGGTGAAGGTGATAGATATCAGATTCTATGATCATTGCGACAGATTGATTGGGCTCCACTTTCCTGGTTAATGAGATCACATTAAGTTTTTATTGTCTAGTCTATCCATTTCAAAGTGAAGATCTTGCCAGAGTTGTGCTGAAAGGATTTTTGAATATTGGAGAGACGAGATAATGCCACGTGTCAGTGAGGTTAGGAATAGGAAGGCAGTACAGTTAAAAACGTGGCCAAAGAGCTGGTAGGATAGGCAGCAATTCCAATATGTGGATCATTTGGATTCCCGGGTTGGTAGGATATACACAAGAAGGACGGGATGCATCGGAACTGGCAGCAATCTCCGATATGTGGTCATTGGGATTCCTGGGTCAGTATGAAATACACAAGAAGGACGGGATGGACGTGAACCGGCAGCAATCTCCTGGCAGGCAGGTTTTGTTATTGTCACTCAGGAGGGTTTAAACCAGTGTGGTGGGGGGGGGGGGGGGGGGAGGGAGGGTGGAGCCAGAGCAGAACATCCACAAGCACAGTGACTGAAGAGCAGTTGGAGACCAATCCCAGTACAGCTAAGACCAACAACAAACTGGCAGAGGGGAGTGAACACAATGGGTCTGGCAGTCTGAAGTGTGCTGATTTTAATGTGAGCAGTATGACAGGCAAGACAGATGAGCTTGGAGCTTGGAGTTTGAATGAGTGTATATAACTATGATAAAAATATTACAGAGATTTGGTTGAGAGAGGGATCAGAAAACAGTTAATGCAATAGGTGCAGACAGAGTTGAAGAATGTGCATTGAGAGGCTGGAGACTGTTGTTTGAAGCATAATAATTATCCAGCAGCTTATTGGAATTGGGCAGTGTGTGATGCAATGTACAGATAGAAGGGACGAGGGAGGAAACAGAAATTGTCTGTTTGCAATATGTTCTGCTTTACTGACAGTCTTTTCTAATCTCCTATTACCAGAGAATAGACGAGGAGAATTTACATCAGGGAAACTCAAACCAAATATCAGGTCAGGATCTGATGGAGTTGGGCTGAAGTGTATTCATTTCAATGGAAGAATTATTATGGTTAAGACCGATGAAGTGACAGCCTGAATCCGTGCATGGGACTATGATGTTGCAGCTTTACAGAGACTTGGTTGAGAGAGGGAAAGGACTGGCCGTTCAACATTCCAGGGTTTCATTGTTTTATGCGAGATGGAGAGGAAGGTAAAAGAGGTGGACGAGGTGTTTTACTAATAAGGGAGAATGCTACATCTGTACTTCAAGAGGACATACAGGAGGGATCATCCACTGCAGCAATATGGGTAAAGCTCAAAAATTAGATGGCTGCAAGCATTGAGTTACTATAATCCCTCCAACAACCACGGAGAGATTGAGGAACAGATATGTACGTCGATTAAGGAAAGGTGTATTAAAAACAGAGTGGTCATAGTGAGTGACTTTAATATCTCCAGTAATGACTAGGAGTCCCTTGGAGCAAGAGGCTTATATGGGGCAGAATTTATTAACTGGCACAGTATGTTGATAGACTAACGAGAGGAAGAGCCATACTGGACCTCATATTGGCTAATGAGCCTGGCCAGGTGACTGACCTTTCAGTGGGACATAATTTTAGAAAGAGTCTATGACCTCTTACACATCCTTGAAATACCCGAGACTCATTCTCTAATGAAAAGTGTAAGTGTTTTGGAGGTGGTTCAAAGGAGGTTTACTAGACTGATAGCTGAAATGACTGAGTTGTCTCATGGATAATGTGTGGAAAGGCTGTTCTTACAAACAGTTTTACTGCAAATTGAACCCAAACTCTGGGTCAGATATGTGGATAACACCTTTGTAATCATTAAAAACACAGAAATAGAGTACACACACCGAATCATCAACGCCACACTCACAGGAATCCGATTCACTAGAGAGGAAGAAAAGGACAAACAACTCACATTCCGAGACGTGATGGAATAGAGAACACCGAACGGAGAATTCACCACAAAGGTATACAGGAAAGCCACACACACAGACCAAGTCCTGAACTACGAAAGCAACCACCCCAACAGACACAAAAGAAGTTGCATCAAGACATTATTCAAAAGGGCCACAACACACTGCAGTACACCAGAACTGCAAAAAGAGGAAGAAGAACACCTATGCAATGTATTCGCCAAAACGGATACCCGCACAATTTCATCAATGCCGATGGAATGATCACAGAAGCACTTCACAGGAGGCTCCCAAGCACTGAGGATGTCACCTAGACAGGGGAAGAAACATCTGCAACACAAATTCCCAGCTCGGCGAACAGAACCACAACAACGAGCACCCGAGCTACAAATCTTCTCACAAACATTAAACACATTTTATTACTGAGGAAGAAAGGACATGTTCCGATTGGACTTTCTTCGTCTGTGTCCGCGTGAATCCTAACCAAGGAGGTAGACAGAGCTTTAAACTGATTACGAGTGTGTGTGTGTGCGTGGGGTGGGGGTTCGTTTATAGGGTTTACTTAGAAAAGAGCATGAAAGAGTACAGAGCTCAGGAGAGGTTATTAAAATCACCAGCATAGACGCAAATAGGACAGAGGGTATGGAAAGAGTAAGCAATCAAACTTCAATCACACTGGAAAAACAAATGGCAATGAGAAGAGGGACCGTTAATACAAGATTGAAGGGTTATATCTGAATGCGTGCAGTATAAGGAATAGGGTAAATGAGCTTGTGGCATAGACTGAAATTGGTAGGTATGATGTGATGGGCATCACAGAGAAGTGGCTGCAAGGGGATCAGGATATGCAAGGACATATACCCAATGGAAAAGACAGAGGGAGTGGGTTTACATTATTAATAAGAAATGAAATTAAATCAACAATAAGAAAGGAAGTAAGGTCAGATGGTGTGGAATCTGCATGGTAGAATTGAGGAACCACAAAGGTATGACAACCACAGTTGGAGACTTGCACAGGCCTCCAAAGAGTAGTCAGGAGCTGGGGCACAAGATACACCAGGATATAGAAAAGATCTGTAGGAAAGGCAAAGTTACAGTGATCATGGGGGATTTCAATATGCAAGTGCAATGGGAAACCAGGTTGGTAGTGAATCGCAAGAAAAGGAATTTGAAGAATGTCTATGGGATGGCTTTTTGGAGCATCATGTGGTGGAGCCCGGTCGGGAATAGATGACACTAAGTTTAATGACGCAGGCTAGACAAGGGAGCTTAAGGTGAAGGAAAACTTCAGAAGCAGTAATCAGAACATGGTAGAATCTATTCTGCAATTTGAGAGAGAAGATAGAATCAGAGTTAACAGTATTTCATCTGAATAAAGGCAACTGGAGAGGCATAAGGGAGAAGCTGGGTAGAATTGACCGGGGAGAATGTGAGGACTGCAGATGCTGGAGATCAGAGCTGAAAATGTGTTGCTGGAAAAGCGCATCAGGTCAGGCAGCATCCAAGGAGCAGGAGAATCGACGTTTCGGCCATGAGCCCTTCTTCATGATTGAGGAAAGTGTGTCCAGCAGTGTCAGATAAAAGGTAGGGAGGAGGGACTTGGGGGAGGGGCGTTGGAAATGCGATAGGTGGAAGGAGGTCAAGGTGAGGGTGATAGGCCGGAGTGAGGGTGGGGGTGGAGTGGTGAGGAAGAAGATTGCAGATTAGGAAGGTGGTGCTGAGTTTGAGGGATTTGACTGAGACAAGTTGGTGGGAGGGGAAATGAGGAAACTGGAGAAATCGGAGTTCATCCCTTGTGGTTAGAGGGTTCCTAGGCAGAAGATGAGGCGCTCTTTCTCCAACCGTCGTGTTGCTATGGTCTGGCGATGGAAAAGTCCAATGACCTGCATGTCCTTGGTGGAGTGGGAGGAGGAGTTGAAGTGTTTAGCCACGGTGTGGTTGGGTTGGTTGGTCTGGGTTTCCCACAGGTGTTCTCTGAAACGTTCTGCAAGTAGCCGGCCAGTCTCCCCAATATAGAGAAGGCCACATTGGGTGCAGCGGATGCAATAAATGATGTGTGTGGAAGTGCAGGTGAATTTGTGGCGGATATGGAAGTATCCCTTGGGGCCTTGGAAGGAAGTAAGGGGGGAGTAGTGGGTGCAAGTTTTGCATTTCTTGGGGTTGCAGGGGAGGGTGTCTGGAGTGGAGGTTGGGTTGGTCGGGGATGTGGATCTGACGAGGGAGTCGCGGAGGGAGTGGTCTTTTCGGAACGCTGATAGGGGAGGGGAGGGAAATATATCCCTGATGGTGGGGTCCGTTTGGAGGTGGCTGAAATGACGACGGATGATACGATGTATATGGAGGTTGGTAGGGTGGGAGGTGAGGACAAGTGGGGTTCTGTCCTGGTGGCGATTGGAGGGGCGGGGCTCAAGGGCGGAGGAGCGAGAAGTGGAGGAGATGTGGTGGAGGGCATCGTCGATCATGACTGGGGGGAAATTCTGGTCTTTGAAGAAGGAGGCCATCTGTGTGGTACGGTATTGGAACTGGTCCTCCTGGGAGCAGATGCAGCGGAGAGGAAGGAATTGGGAATATGGGATGGCGTTTTTACAGGGGGCAGGGTGGGAGGAGGTGTAGTCTAGGTAGCTGTGGGAGTCGGTTGGTTTATAGTAAATGTCCGCGTTGATTCAATCTCCTGAGATAGAAATGGAAAGGTCTAGGAAGGGGAGGGAGGAGTTTGAGACGGTCCAGGTGAATTTGAGGTCGGTGTGGAAGGTGTTTTTAAAGTGGATGAATTGTTCAACCTCCTCGTGGGAGCACGAGGCAGCGTGGATACAGTCATCGATGTAGCAGAGGAAAAGGTGGGGAATGGTGCCAGTGTCGCTGCGGAAGATGGACTGTTCCACATATCCTACGAAGAGGCAGGCATAGCTGGGGCCCATGCGGGTACCCATGGCTGCTCCTTTGGTTTGGAAGAAGTGGGAGGTTTGGAAAGAGAAGTTGTTCAGGGTGAGGACCAGTTCAGTCAGTCGAAAGAGGTTGTCAGTGGAAGGGTACTGGTTGGTTCAGCGGGAAAGGAAGAAGCGGAGGGCTTTGAGTCCTTCGTGATTGTGAATTGACCTGGACATGCGTTTAGCAGGAAAGACAGGGGAACAGCAATGGCTGGAGATTCCACGATAATTTAAATGACACTGCAGAGATTCATGCTGAGTAATCGAGGCATGGTACAGGGGGGATGAGGCAACCAGGGCTGACAAGGGAAGTCAGGGATTGCATAGAAGCAAAAAGCAAGCAGATTGAAGGGCAGTGCGGAACTGGAGAACTGGGGCCAACAGAAGGCATGAAAAAATAAATAAGAAGGGAGAAGATTAAGTATGGGGGTAAGCTAACCAGTAATATAAAGGAAACTGTAAGAGATTCTTTAGATATATAAAGTGCAAAAGAGACATAAATGTGAATATGGACCACTGGGAAATGATGGTGGAGAGACAGTAGTGGGAATCAAAGAAATGGCTGAGGAATTTTGCATCAGTCTTCACGGTGGCATACACGAGTAATTTCCCAAGGTTTGAAGAGAGTGAGAGGGCAGTCCTAAATACAGTGGCCATTACCAAGAAGAACATGTTAGGAAACAGAATGGCCTGAATGTGGATAACTCACCTGGACCAGATGGATTACACCCCAGCCTTGTAAGGGAGATCGCTGAAGAGTAAATGCAAGTGTAAGTGGTAATCTTTCAGGAATGACTAAAATCAGGAAAGGGCCAAGTGGCTGTATAATTGCTAACATGACACCCGGTTTAATAAGGGAGTTAGGCAGAAGATGGAAAACTGCAGACTGATTAGCCTAACCTTGGTTGTGGGTAACATCATGGAATTCATCGTGAAGAATGGGATTTCTGAATGTTTGAAGGCCTTTGGTAAAATAGGACAGAGACAGCATGGTTTCATCAAGGGGAGGTCGTGCCTGACAAACCAGCTAGAATGCATTGAGGGCGTAATGTGCAGATTTGATCAAGGAGAACCGATAGATGTCATCCATCTGCACCTCAAGAATCCTTTGACAAGGTGCCATGCATGAGACTATTGAGAAAGATATGGGTCCATGGTGTTAGAGGCACGGTGGAAGTTGAAGTTTGGCTGTCTGAAAGAAAGCGGAGAGTGTGGATTAAAGTGTCCTTCTCAGGATGGCAGCCAGTGACAAGTGGTGTTCCACAAGACTGAGTTTTGGGACCACAACTTTTCACTTTGTCCATTCATTATTGATATGACGGAACTGAGGGCATTTGGGCTAAGCTTTCAAACAGTGCAAAGATAGATAGAGGGACAGGTAGCATTGAAGAGGAGGTTCAGCTGCAGGAGGGTGCTCTAGCGCATCTCCTCACCTGCCCAAAACTCCGCCCTTGGACTCCACTCTTCCAACGACAACCAGTTAGAACCTCTCTGGTGCTGGTCTTCCATCCCACCAACCTCAGGATACAATGCATCATCCTCCACCATTTCTGCCACCAACAGTCAGACTCCACCACCAGAGATATACGTCCCTCCCTACCCCTATCATCATACTGCTGAGACCATTCCCTCACAGCTCCCTCGTCATGTCCACGCAATCCCAACAAGCCACCTTCCACTCCCGACACTTTCCCTTTGCCACTACAACAGGTATGAAACCTGTGCCAACACCTCCCTCCTCACCTCCACCCAAGGCCCCAAACGACCCTTCCACATCAGGCAGATAACATCCTGTGCATCCAAACACCTCTTCTAGTCTGTCCATTGCTCCTGGTCTCCACTACATTGGCGAGACAGGACGTCAACTTGCAGAACGGTTTAGGGAACACTCTCGGACACACATACCCAACAACCCACTGCCCTGTGGCTGAATACTTCAACTCCCCCTCCGACTCTGCCAAGGCTTTGCAGGATTGTGACCTCATCCACAGCCAAATTCTAGCTACCTGACGTGTGAAGGAAGAACGCATCATCTTCTGTCTTTGGACCCTCCAAACACACGGTATCAAGGACAATTTTACCAGTTTCCTCATTTCCCCTCCCTCCACCTTATGCCAGATCAAACCCTCCAACTCAGAACCGCCATCTTGAACTGTCCTACCTGTCCTCTTCCTTCCCATCTATCCACTCCACCTTCCACTCAGACCTATCACTTCCACCACCCACCTTCATCTCGCTGTCGCCTTCCAAGCTACCTTCCTCCCAGCACCAGCCCTTCTCATTTTTCTCTCTGGCTCCTTCCGCCCACCCCACATTCCTGATGAAGGTTTTATGCCTGAAACGTCGAATCTCCTGCTCCTCAGATGCTGCCTGACAGACTTTACTTTTCTATAACCACACTTTTTGACTCTGATCTCCATCATCTACGGTCCTCACTTTCACCTGCTGAAGGATTTTTACAGGTTTAGAGAGTGAGCAAAGAAGTGGCAGATGTAGTACAACGTTGAAAAGTGTGGAAAAGCATTTTACCAGGATGAATAGAGGCATGGACTATTTTATAAATCGCAAGCACATTCAGAAATCTGAAGTGCAAAAAGACTAGGGCGTTCTCATCCAGGCGTCTTGAAAGGTAAAGTTGCAGGTTGTCAGTAGTTAGGAAGGCAAATACAATGGTGGCATTTATTTCAAGAAGGCTTCAATATAAAACCAGGGATGTACTTCTAAGGCTCTACAAGGCTTTGGTCAGGCTACATTTGGATTATTGTGCGCAGTTTTGGGTCCCATATCTCAGGAAGGATGTACTGGTCTTGGAGCGTTTTCAGACGAGATCCACGAGAATGGTGACAGGAATGAAAAGCTTAACATATGAAGAATATTTGAGGGCTCTGGGTCTGTATTTGATAGAGTTCAGAAAGATGTTAGGAGGTCTAATTGAAACGTACAGAATACTAAATGTCCTGGGTCAGAGTGGACTTTGGGAAGATATATCCAATGATAGGAAAGACTAGTACCGGAAGGGACAGAGTAAAGAGAAGACCTTTACAAACAGAGATAAAGAGAGACCTCCTCAGCCAGAGAGCGGTGAATCTATGGAATTCACTGCCACAGAAGTCTGTCGAGTCCAGATCATTGAGTATATTTAAGAGTGAGACAGATAGGTTCTTGACTGTAAAGGGGATCAAGGGTTACAGGTAGAAAGCGGGAGAATGGGGTTGAGAAGCTTAACAGCCATCATTGAATGGCAAAGCAGGCTCAATTTGCTGAATGGCCAAATTTCTGCTCCAATGTCTTATGGTCGTATGGTTAATATTGGCTCTCCTCATTCCTCATTGTAGTTGTATCCTTGAATTTGATCTTCAAGTGATTTACAAAGAGTAATGTTTCACTACTGATGAATGGGAAATATCATGTACCCTCCCTCCAGTCTCAGCACCGTGTCCCCAACAACATAATCACACTGCAATTGAAATCCAATGGTACTTAATCACAGTTGATTGACATCGATAACATTAACAGCATGACCCTCACCTGCTCTCTCTGATTCTCGAATAATCATCTGAATTGTCTGTCACGTCATATTCTCTGTTACCATATCCATGTCAGTTGTCCGTTATCACTCATGTTGTCGTAGGCACATTTTCCTGTCAGATTCTGGACGAGAAAAGTTCTCGCTATATTTTACTGACATTATAATCTCTGATCAGTAGTTACAGACTGTATGTTTCCATTTATAAACGGAGAAACTTGTTTATGTTCGGACAATCCTTTGACGTTACTCCCATATCCAAGGCAGATTGAATGAGTGCACGCATTCAATCTCCCATCTCCAATATTCCGTCCCTCAGTCACTCCCACATATCCCATGCCAAGTTTTAAACGTTCTTTTGAATTTTAATAAAATCAATATTAAATTGAAAAGGGTTAATTGGAGCTATTTGTTCAGTGACTGTGATTAATTTCAATCTCCTTGGATCCTAATTATCCCAGTGGAGCGTTTCCATCAGTGAATGATAAATGGGCTCTTTTCAGCGTGTTATCCCATAGTATGAGTAGAAGCATCACTGACAGTACTAACACGGATCATCAACTCGAGAGAGAGGGGCAGTAGAGATCATAATCTGAGAACATTAGACTGGAACGTTACAATAATGGTTCAGAATGTGAGGACCTCCGATTTGAATGTTCCAATACTGGATCAGAATCTAAGATCAGTAAACTGGAATGGTACAATAATGGATCAGAATCTGAGATCATTAGACTGGAATGGTTCAACAATCGATCAGAATCTGGGAATATTAGACTGGAATATTACAATAGCAGACAGGAGTTTATTCTGGGGTCTTTACTTTCTTTCTCGGCCTTGGATATCATTAGCATCACGGATCCAGGATATCCTTTGGATTATTCAAGGTGGTTACTATCCCATCCTCGCGTTAGTTGGTGTTCCTGGTAAGTCATTATATTTGACTACTAAACCGGGTTGAACTGAATTTCTGCTCATGATATATAAAATTTGGAAAGTGCAAGACAATGTTTTCAGTTACAAATAAAAACACCTTTTCTTATATTAATCAGTATCAAACTACTATTTCTCAATTACTCACTGATATGCAAGAAAGAACCAGACTGTTCTCAAACTCCATAATCCATTTTGTCCTTCACAGATTTACATCTCTATCTCGTCCCCACTCACCAATCCTGTCCAATACCACCGTCATGATATCCCAGTCACGTCCTCAGTCTCATTGCAACTTCTGAATAAATCATAATTTGTGCCTTTGTTTAATCCGGATGCAACAGTTTCAAGTTCCTTCTAACTATATGTCCGTCACTAAAAAATTGCTCTGGAGGATGTTAAACTTGTTCTCTGTACAAATGGGACGACAGTTTATTGTGTTCAAGACTCATACTCTAGAGCCACAGAATAATAGTCTGTTGATATCTAATGAGGGAAATTAAAAGCAACTCTTTTGATTTGCCATAAAAGCCCATCTGCTTGCCCCAAGTCCTTAAGCGAAGACAATGTGACATTCGTCCCTGCTCAGGTTTCAGTGTGACTTCTGTGATGAACATGTGGGTGTTCTGCACCTTTAACAGAATTAAGAGCCAGCAATAACTACCTGACGGCACCAAGTCTTCTGAAAAATAGATTTAATGTAACATTTGGTTGAACGTCTCGATTAGCTTATTTTCTCAAGACATAAACAAATTCAGCCAAATAGTTTAAATTATAACCCAAAATGCCCACCTCCAATCAAGTGTGAATTTAAAACATTAATAATCATAAAAGCCAATGACACAGTCCAATGGTTTGGGGGTACAAGACCGCGGGAAATTGACAGTTGAGAGGAGAATTGCCAAGTTACCAGCAGGCAAAGACTGCCTGAAAATTAGCTCTCCTCTCGGTAACTTTATTGATTAGTAACTGGTAAAAGCAGAATCTCAAAGAAGAAAAGAAGACAGGAATATGGAGAAGAACCGAAAGCTTCTTGGTTTTGAGATAAGAAGTTTTGTTTTGTAAATCTTAATTTGGAGTCTAATCGGACTAGTATAGTCGGGGGTTGGGGTGGGGGGTGGGGGGGAGATAAAATATAGCTTAGAGGAAAAAGCTGTAAATATTCGTTCGTCTATTATTCCCTATTATACTTTAAGAAATAAAGTTGTTAATTTTTACTTCAAATAGTTTGGACTCTAGAATTATCATGGATTACTACAGTGGATAAATCTTTTCCCTGTTGCTGGTTTTATATTAAGCAGGACAATGTATCCTGTGTTGTAACACTACAATCCCACAGGAATGTGTTTTACTCTGTACTGTCCTGTGGAACAGCTGAACCAAACACTCAGTTCAAGATCGGCATAACATGCTGCCCTGACCAGGGCTGAAGACATCCTGTGAGAGAAGAACAGAAGTAAAGATAGCTCCCTTCCTCTGCCTGTTTCCCATATTCCTATAGCTCAGTTCTATTCAGGGAGGTGATCATCCCCTATTTTAGGTGTATTCAATCTCTTTGAAATTCTCCCCAAGAGTGATGCACATCTTCTACGCATCTCTGGTGTTGGCTTTATTGATGCTGACGTACAGATGTAAGGAACTTATACATTCCATGTCAGTCATAGTCCAGAGAGAAGGAATGGCTTTTTGTGGCATAGGAAAGAAATGGCGATGTCTAAGTGAGAGAAAAGGATTTTTGCAATCATCCCCGAGAGTGTTGTAGAGGCAGTATTTGGGGTACTCTAGATAAACTTTCTCTCAAGTTTCACCAGACTAATCCCTGGGATGATGGCACCATGAGCAGAGAGTGAAGCTCAGTGAGAGAATAAGAGATGATTGTATTGAACCTGAAGGGGGATGGACAGTCACTCATGATGTTCTAAACAGGCACTGATACGATGATAAATTCCATGGGTTTTATTAACTCGGGTTAAATGATTGTCAATAGGTTAAGAGCATCAGAGGACGTCCCCCTCAGCCCATCCCCACTCCATATGTTGATTGAGAGAGACAGAGGGTCAGTCTTTGATTAAATTCTCCCCACATTAGTGTATTTAGTGTGTGGTCCTGCATTAAACTTCATGTTATCCACAATCCCGACAACAGCCACAATACCAAAATTCTAAAACAGTTAACTATTCCCTCCAGCTTCTGATGTCCATGGAGAACATGGGTCTGTGTCTCAGAGATGGAAGATGCCTCTCTGAGACTTGAGACAAAGCATCTGGCTACCTTCCTCACTACCAGAAAAACACGTCAAAGTGTCACGTGTCCCACAGGTAATGGAGCCATGAGGAACATCGTGGATCCGTCTCAGAGTGCATTCTCTGCTCCATTGATTTGTCAGGTTGGAGCATCAGTGACACCCTCCTGTTCCTGTATAAGTGTCTCGAGGGGCTGAATGGCCTCCTCCAGGTCCCATGGAACAGGTTCATGGGTCTGACGTGGCTCTGCCTGTTCCTGTTGAACAACTTGATGTGATAATCAGACCCCTTCTCTTCCTGTGGAACAGGCAGGAGGATTGAATCGGCTATTCCTCTCTTCGTTCAGTAGTTTCGATGGGCTGAATGGCTTCGACATATCCGTTTCTAATGTGCCTGAGATGCTGAATGAGCTGTTCATTTAACTGTGGAAATGTAGAGTGTCTGGCCTTGCTGTTACATGAATGTTACCGGCATTTTAACAGCACAAGCCTGAATGCTGTCTGGGACTTACTGCACATGGACACAGACTAGTCCAGGAGCTGAGGTGCGACACATTGTGCTGACCATTGGGTGATATTCAGTGACCATCCCCGTTTCTGATCTTATGATGAGGAAAGACAGTGATGAACCAGCTGAAATTGTTTGTTTTGAGGCAGCTACCCTGAGGATCTCTTGCAGAGATGTCACAGGACTGAGAAGATTTTCGGTCACCGACCACAAACATCTTCCTTTGTGCTGTAAAAGACCCCAACCAGTGGGGAGAGTACATCTGATTCCCATTAAGCTCAAATAAGATGGTCCTGATGCCATCCTCAGTCAAATGCTACCTTGATATCAAGGCCATTCACTCTTTCCTGAGCCCCTGTGTTCACCTCTTGTTCATATCAATAGATGATGGTGTCTGTGTTGGGAGTGTTTTCCTCTCATACAGGGTAATCAATGCCAGGAATTATCTGGGCTAGATAGTGAGGGAAGTTACATCACTGAAAGTATTCAAAGAGGTGGTACATGAATTTTTGACCTGTCAAAGAGCTAAAGGGTGTGAAGAATTGGACATTAAAGACCAGTTATTGCTAACAGGAGGTCAGCCATGATGGTATACAATGGGTTGATCGTCCGAGTCACCTAATCTTGCTTCTTATGTTCTCATATTCTGTAATTACAAAATAAATAATTGTACTTTTCCTGAACGTTCTGTTATTGAATATTGCAGTAACAGAGAATAAAGTATTTTGTGAGTCATCTCAGGGTGAGGTATGGGGGCTGTATTCATAGTGAATCTGGGTCTCCAACATGACCAACAAATGAAGCACAAGTTGCAGAGCGGAGACACTCTGTAAAGAGACCAGAGGTGTATATTGAAACCAGCCTGGTTTTCCAAATAACATTTTCCAACCCACACCAAACCGTGTGTGACAGTCTTGAGGGATTGAATGATATCCTGTGTTCCGGTGGACCAGGTATTTGGCCTCCATCTGCTAATATCAGGAGCTGTGAGGAGCTGAATAGAACATAGGGACATAGGACTGAGCAGCAGGAGTGGGCTATTAGACACTTTGTCATCGCTCCAGCACTCACAAATTCCATGGGTGATGTGAATGTGGTCGCAGCAGCATTTTTCTCTATATATACCATTTTCCTACATTCACTTGTCTGTCAAATGTCACCAAATATAACTTTGAATAAATGCAAGCATCCAGGCACCACAAACTGCTGGGGAAGGGAATTTCCACTTGAACAGCCCTTTGAACATTTCTCATTTGTGTTTCAACCAACGTTGGAAGTTCACTCCGTCCTTTTCCAGTCCCACTCCTCCACTGGTTACACCAATCTTAAATGGAACCAGTTTTGGGATCTGACCAATGATCTAGGTCTCAGAGTAGGTCATTTTCTAGAAAAGTGTGAGACACAGAAAGTTGGACTAATAACAAATGGTAAAATGATAGAGTGCCCCAAACGTTATACTGCCTTTGAAGTCATTCTGCTCATACAAGCTCCTGGTAGTGGGATTTCACTCTGGAACAGTTGAATTTGTCTGAATTCATTTTGTTTCAGGCAGTGGAGAGATTCCAGTGAATTCTCACCAGAATTCCTTCACAAATGGTAAAGATAACACAGGGATTTTATGGTCTCACACTTTGCTATCGGATGGAACAACGTAAGAGAGAGAGATCAATAGGCTGCTGCTTCTCAGGCAGGGGACATTTTTCTCCTTCTCTGTGTTGAAACATACAATAATGAACACCAAACTGGACCATGTATGCTCTTCTGGAAGATTCTCTGGAAAACCCGATTATAGATTATATGCATTTGCATTCATTTCAATCGCAAAAATGTCCCCACTTTATAATTTGATAACATGCTTACAGGTGTCTGTGTAAGTTGTAAATATTGGTAGGTGTCTTCATAGTATGTCTGTTAATATAAATGCATCTTTTTCTTAAAATTTATTCTCTAGCTTTAGTCTTCCTGACAAGAGATAATATGCATCCAGTTGATACACTTTTCAGAAAGTCATGGATGGTTCAATACTATTTCTCAGCTAAGATCAAAACTGATAATCCCCCATAACATAAGGCCGGCATTCTAGGAACGAGTAAAGGTAAACCTCTTTGAAAATCTTCGAAAAGAATTACATCCTTTCATTTTAGTTTCGGGGATCAAAACAGCACACAGTGCATCAAATGTGGTCTCAGCAACGCCCTGTACCGATGCAGTTAAACATTCCTGCCTTAAATCTGATACCTTTTGCCAAAAGCAACATCATTCCGCTTACCTTCCAAATCACTTGCTGCATCTGCAGACTGACTTCATATGATTCATGTCCCAAGAGCATGGAAACCGCCTGAATCACAGAGTTCTGCAATCTCTCTGCATTTACATTGTTTACCATTGTTTTATTCTTCATGATAAAATAGACAACCTACCCTCTGTTATTTCTGCTGAAGGTTTGCTCACTAACCTTCCCTGTCTGTATCACATTGCAGACTCACTACCTTCATTTGATGACACATTAAATGACCATCTTGGTGTACGAGCTAATTGAGCTCCAAGCAATTCCCTCCCCTTCTTTCAGATCTTTGATCCAAATTGTTGATCATTGATGACCCCACAGTGATCTCTGAGGCACTCCATCAATTACAGCTTTGCAGCCTAAAAATAAACATTTGACTCTATTCTCTATTTCTTGTTAGCGACTGATCTTTGCTGGACAGGAGAGTCAATGTTTCCTGCTCCTGGGTAGCCGTTCCGGCGTGTTGAATGGCCTCCTGCTGGGCTGTGTGATGTACTCAACGAGCTGAATTACTTCATTCTATATTGCTGTGCAATTCCTTAGAGAGACAGAATGGTCTCCTCCTGTCTCATTGTATCGAACCTGTCTGATTGAATGGGGTGGTCCCCTACCATGTAATAGCCTCGAGGGTGGATTGAGGGAACAACACACGGGGTAGGGGCAACAGTTGATCATTTGGCGGCACCATTCAGAATGCTTATGGCTGATCCGAGTGTGTCCATCCATCTCCTGTCTGTTCCCAATAAACATTGACTCTCCTTTCCAACAAAGATCAGTCAAGCTCAGACTTATACACTTAATGGCAAGGTCCGAGGGAGTGTAGCTGAACAAAGAAACCTTGTAGGTGTAGGTTCATAGCTCTTGAAAGTGAAGTAGCAGGTAGATAGGATAGTGAAGAAGGGGCTTGGTATGCTTTCCTTTATTGGTCAGAGTATTGAGTACATGAGTTGGGAGGTCATGTTGCTGCTGCACAGGACATTGGTTAGGCCACTGTTGGAATATTGCGTGCAATTCTGATCTCGCTCCTATCAGAAAGATGTTGTGAAGCTTGAACGAGTTCAGAAAAGATTTACAAAGATTTTACCAGGGTTAGAGGATTTGAGATACAGGAAGAGGCTGAACAGGCTGGGGCTGTTTTAACTAGAGCATCGGAGGCTGAGGGGTGACTTTATAGAGGTTTCCAAAATTATGAGGGGCATGGATAGTGTAAATAGGCAAAGTCTTTTCCCTGGTGTCGGGGAGTCCAGAACTATAGGGCACAGGTTTAGGATGAGAGGGGAAAGATACAAAAGAGGCCTAAGGGGCAACGTTTTTCACCCAGAGGGTGTACTTGTATGGAATGAGCTGCCAAAGGAAGTGGTGGAGGCTGGTACAATTGCAACATTTGAGAGGCATTTGGGATGTGTATATGAATTTGGGTCCTCTGCTGTTTGTAATTTTTATTAATGACTTAGATGAGGGAGTCGAAGGGTGGGTCAGTAAATTTGCAGATGATACGAAGATAGGTGGAGTTGTGGACAGTGAGGAGGGCTGTTGTCAGCTGCAGAGGGACTTAGATATGATGCAGAGCTGGGCTGAGGAGTGGCAGATGGAGTTCAACCCTGCCAAGTGTGAGGTTGTCCATTTTGGAAGAACAAATAAGAATGCGAAATACAGGGTTAATGGTAGGGTTCTTGGTCAGGTGGAGGAACAGAGGGATCTTGGGGTCTATGTACATAGATCTTTGAAGGTTGCCACTCAGGTGGATAGAGTTTGTAAGAAGGCCTATGGCGTATTATCGTTCATTAGCAGAGGGATTGAATTCAAGAGTTGTGAAGTGATGTTGCAGCTGTACAGGACTTTGGTTAGGCCACAGTTGGAGTACTGTGTGCAGTTCTGGTCGCCTC
The DNA here is from genome assembly GCF_047496795.1 of Chiloscyllium punctatum. NCBI lineage: Eukaryota > Metazoa > Chordata > Chondrichthyes > Orectolobiformes > Hemiscylliidae > Chiloscyllium > Chiloscyllium punctatum. The sequence goes on along the minus strand of NW_027309836.1, from coordinate 165,329 downwards.
ACTTTAGGAAAGATGTGGAAGCTTTGGAGAGGGTACAGAGAAGATTTACCAGGATGTTGCCTGGAATGGAGAGTAGGTCGTACGAGGATAGGTTGAGAGTTCTCAGCCTTTTCTCGTTGGAACGGCGAAGGATGAGGGGTGACTTGATAGAGGTTTATAAGATGATCAGAGGAATAGATAGAGTAGACAGTCAGAAACTTTTTCCCCGGGTACAACAGAGTGTTACAAGTGGACATAAATTTAAGGTGAAGGGTGGAAGGTATAGGGGAGATGTCAGGGGTGGGTTCTTTACCCAGAGAGTGGTGGGGGCATGGAATGCGCTGCCCGTGGGAGTGGTAGAGGCAGAATCATTGGCGACCTTTAAGCGGCATTTGGATAGGTACATGGATGGGTGCTTAATCGAGGTTAGAAGTTCGGCACAACATCGTGGGCCGAAGGGCCTGCTCTGTGCTGTATTGTTCTATGTTCTAATTGGAAGGGTTTGGAGGTATATGGGCCAGTTGCCGGCAGGGGGACTAGATTGGGTTGAGATATCTGGTCGGCATGGATGGGTTGGACTGAAAGGTCTGTTTCCATGCAGTACATCTCTATGACTCTAGAAACGAGTCTTCACTGCTCCCTGAGGATGAGGATACCACAGGTAGCACATGACTAAAGTGAAAGGTACGTCCTTATTTCTTTGTGGGACCTGTTATTTTAAAACTTTGTTAACTGAACATCAAATCGCCATCTCTTTGTAGATATAAGGGCAGAATAATTAGGAATGAACATAAACCATTCCAGACTCCAAACCTGTCCCACATTCCCACTGAACCTTTCCAATCGAATATGTATCAAACCCTGCCTCTGCTGCTGTCTCAGGAAGAGAATACCTGTTAGCAAAGCACCACATGAAAAAAGGAGCAGAATGAGGCCATTCGGCCCATCGAGTGTGATATGCCATTCAATAATTTTTTATATGTTCCTCAACCTCATTCTCCTGCCTTCCCCCAAGAATCCTTGATCCTGTTATAAAACAAAAAAAATTACCAATTTGTATCTGTGTCTACGTGTGCGTATGTTTGTCCATCTGCTTGTCATCTGTGTATCTGTGCATGTACGTTTGTCTTTCTGTGTATCAGCCTGTGTGTTTCTATCTATGTTTATGTCTATTTGTGTGTGACTCAATATGTCTGTGTGTGTTTCTACGTGCATGTATGCCTATTCCCTTGTATGCATTGTGTTTGTTCGTATATTGGGGTATTACCAATAATTCTTTGTATTTCTGTGTCTGCATCTCTGTGCAGTGAGGTGACTGCATTTGGGGGTGGTCTGGGGGGGGGGGGGTGCGGGTGGGTGGGAGTTAAAGGACTGTCGTTTGAAATGCCAGTGTTTTTACAGTGAGAATTGTCTTTCACTGAGCAATGTTCCTTAATCAGTCAGTGGGACATGGATGTTTCAGAAATTTCACGCGAGGCATCCCAGTCCACTTCATCTTGTACTAGCTTCCTCCCCACATGGCGGGTGTGGGGGAGGGGTGAGGGAATGGATATTGGGCACTCCACCACCCGGCTTGGCCATTTCTGTCCTATTCCAGGCTGTTTCTCTTGGAATAGAAGGAAGTGATTGAAGGAGTGAGGGCAGGACTGTTAGTGTTGGTGGAGGTGGATCTGGGAGGAATTGTGAGGCGCCTGGAATGAGGCAGTCGACAGTTTTAAATCCATATAGTATTATTAATGTGGGGGCTATTGCGTAGGTGATAGAGAAAGTGTGGGATGGAAGTTGCTGAATTCAATAGTGAGATCAGTAGTGCCTGAGCCTTATTTGGAGATAGAGCATGAAGATTTTCTGGGGGTAAGTGCTATAACAGACATACAGAGAGGGTGATGGAGCAGAGAGAATTCGGTGACCATTATCCTGACAGAGCAAGGAGGATATTGATGCTTGTCCTATATTGATGGAGATATCTTCAGATCATCTCAGCGTCGAGGTGAGCCTCCCCGAATGTCCTGTCCAAGTTTATTACTAATAATGACACAGACCTGTCCCTCAGATTCCACAGAATCAGTTTATGTAGAACTTACAAATAATAAGGCGCAGCAAATATTGGTGTGTTATATATCGGTTGTAGAAAATCTGAGCATCATATGCTCTGGAAATTAGATATGCAAGTATCATGGATACTGCAGTTTTATTGGATGTTCTCAAGCTGCATCTAAACTGTATTTACTAAGTGACTGCTTATGCTGTGCAAAATAAATTCTGTACGTGTATGTGAGGTGGGTTGAAGAGTATGTTGTGAAACAAACTATAGAGCAGTTTATTTTGGGTTTGGTGATGTGTGATCAGAAGGAAGAATTAATAATCTTGCTTTGAATCAGCTTTGAAGGAATAGAGACGTTAATAAGGTGCATTTTACACGGTGTCTGCATGAATATAGAATGCTTGAACGTTCTGGTTAAACATCATGGTAGCCTGGAGGCTAGAGGGTCAAGTTCCCTCCAGTGAATTGGGAAAGTACAATATAACATACAGTGGGATGCAAGCAATGTTTTTTGGAGTCATAGAGTCAGACAACACGGAGACAGGCCCTTCGGCCCAAACACGTCCATTCCAAACAAAATGTCCATCCGCACTAACTCCATTTCCCTGACATTGCCCTGTATCTTTCTTATCCTTTCCTGTCTATGTATTTGTACAAATGCCTTTTAAATGTTGCGAATATTCCCGCCTCAACCTCTTCCGCGGGCACCTTCCAGAGCAACGTACCATGTGGAACCTTATTGAAGTCTTTACTTGAATCCATAAAGACTACATACACCATCCTGCCCTCCTCAACGTTGCTAGTCACTTAATCAAAGAATTCAAACAAATTTGTGAGCCATGATCTCCCATGCACAAAGCCGTGCTGAGTTTGATGATGGACTTTTCCCAAAACGTTGATTTTCCTGTTCCTTGGATGCTGATTGGCCTGCTGTGCTTTTCTAGCACCACCCTAATCTTGCTCCTAATCACACCCTGTCTTTCCAAATGCATGTATATCTTATCTCTCAGAACCTGTTCAAGTAAGTTACCTACAACAGATTTTACGTTTACTGGTCTATAGTTCCCATGTTTTTCTTTGTAGCACTTCTTGAGTAAAGACACAGCATTCGCTGTCCTCCAGTCCTTCGTGACTTCACCCGTTGGCCAGCGATGATGCAAAAATATCAGCCAGGGCTCCGGCAATTCCTTCTATGTCCTCCTGCAGTGTTCCTGAATATATCTGATCAGGACCAGGACATTTATAGAAATATTGCAAAGTCTTTTTATTTTAGATACAAGCATCAAAGAAAGGGAAAGTGACACAATGATGTTGAACATAACAAATTCGAAAATGTATTAATGATAGGAAATGGCTTCAGAAAAATTTCAGTCATTGTGGAAACCTGAGAATTCTCAGAAATTCACGATCCAGAAACTAGGGCCATGAAACTGATAAGGAAATCAAAAATAGAACATGAATGCTAACAAACAGGAACAAAAACACTGCATAAATCTACAATCTGTATTTCAAAGGAAACAAAGTGAAAGCAAGGTCAAATATGGAAATTGGTAATTGGGAGAGGAGAGTTTATTGTGAAGAACAAGGAAATGGCCAAGAAAATAATCAATTGCTTTGTATCTCTCTTCAAGGAGGAAGAACCATAAAATCAGCCAGTAATACCAAGTGATCATGTAGCACTTGTGCAACTGAAGACGAAAAGTCAATTTATATCAGTAACAAGGTAGTATTTGAAAGTGTAACTGGATTGACCATTGCTCAGCCTGACAAACCTGACGTACTTCATATTAAAATGTCAGACATAAATCAGCAACAGAAGTATTAATTGCACTGTCGATGACTGTGTTTTATTTTCCTGTGTACTCTGCAGAGGCCGGAAGCCATTTCGGATAAATGGAAGTTAGAAAACGTGTTCCAAGCACTATAGATTAATGGAAGGGATCCAAACATCTATAAAGGGAAAAAGGCATAGTTTGGAGAACTGGCGACCAATTAACTTGACATCTGCCGGGAAACTGTTGGAATCTATTATGTAGCATGTGACATTGGATATTTAGAAATTAATAGGATCAATGGAGAGAATCCACATGTATTTCTGGCAGATGTCTACCTCGATGTGCTATTAGTTGTTAGACCCCATCTACCACCCCCTGAGAAAAGGAACAGAAAGTGACTTCGCCACAGGAAATGACATCAACAACCCAAAGAAAACCTTTAAAAGCAAGCAGGAATGTGCAGCATCGCTTCGCTAGAGATCCACTGAAGATGTTACCTTGTAAGGTAAGGAAACGTCGGGAAATAAACCTGCCAGCTCAGCGAGCAAACCTGCATCCATTGTGAACAGTGTTGGTGACCCAATCTGAGAAAGAATATACTGACCACAATAAAACTGCAATGGACGTTCTCCAGATTAATCCCACAGATAGTGAGAATGTCTGATGAGGAAACCCGGCCTATGTTCTCTAGTGTTTCAAAGAATGAGACGTGGGTCACAGAGAAATTTACAAAATTCACAAAACATATGACAAATTGAAAATTAACAGGACGCTTCCCTGGCTGCCCAATCCAAATTCAAGGCAAATAATGGCAAGATAAGGGATTGGCCACTTAAGACCGTAATTTTGAGGAAATTCATCACACGGTCAGAACTGCCTAAAACAGGGTCATAGAAACCTGCTGGAAGGGTAAGATTAAGGAAAATCTCCAGATAGTCTGCAAGTGTGTTTTAGCAGAAATGTATAACAAGGGAACAGGTACGAGTCATTAATGACTTGCAAAGTTGCATCCAAATCAACTTAGTGTTAGGAGACAGAGGGTAGTGGTTGAAGGCTGTTATTGTGACTAGAAACCGATGTCCAATGGTGTATCACAGGGATCAGTGCTGTGATTCAGAGGTGCTGGTGTTGGACTGGGGTGAACAAACCTAAAAATCACATAACACCAAACAATAGTCCAGCAGGTTTATTTAGAGGCACGAGCTTTCAAGCACACAACCACCTAATGAAGAAGCAGCGCTTCGATGTTAGTGCCTCCTAATAAACTGGTTGGACTGTAACCTGGTGTTGTGTGATCGTTAACCTTATTACTTGTGGTATTCATAAATGATGCAGCTGTGACTATAGACGGGGGTGGTGGAAGTGTGACAACTAAGTTTGTGTTTGATACAAAGATTGGCTGGGTGGTTGGCAGTGAGGAGGAAGGTCTTATGTTACAGGAAGATAGAGATGGAATGGTCAGATGGGCAGAACAATGGCAGATGTAATGTAACCTTGATAAATATGATGTGATACACTTTGGGTGAAGGAACTGGACAGGGAGTACTCAATGAATGGCAGCACACGAGGAAGCTCAGAGGGGGTTTCTCCACACTTCCCTGAATGTAACTAAATACGTTAATGCACAATTTTGAGAAAGCATAAGGGACCGTAAACATAATCTTTATTCATCAAGGCATAGATTATAAGAGCTATGCGGAACTTTGGTTTGGCCAAGATGGAATACTGTGTGTAGTTCTGGGAACCACATTACGGGAAGGATGTGATTGTAGTGCAGGGGGCTCAGAGGAGATTCACCAGGATGCTCCCTGGGATGGAGTATATCAACTATGGAGAGAGGTGGCACAGTGGCACAGGGCGGCACGGTGGCACAGTGGTTAGCACTGCTGCCTCACAGTGCCAGAGACCCGGGTTCAATTCCCGCCTCAGGCAACTCTCTGTGTGGAGTTTGCACATTCTCCCTGTGTCTGCGTGGGTTTCCTCCGGGTGCTCCGGTTTCCTCCCACACTCCAAAGATGTGCAGGTTAGGTGAATTGGCCATGCTAAATTGCCCGTAGTGTTAGGTAAGGGGTAGATGTAGGGGTATGGGTGGGTTGCGCTTCGGCAGGGCGGTGTGGACTTGTTGGGCCGAAGGGCCTGTTTCCACACTGTAAGTAATCTAATCTAATCTAATCAATTTCTAAGGTGGATAAGCTTGGGTTGTTTAGTTTGGAGCAGAGAAGGCTGAGTGGGCCGTGATTCAGAAGGATAGGATTCCGAGGGACATGGACAGGATGGATAGACAGCAGCTGTTCCTTTTAGTCAAAGGGCCAAGAACAATGCAGCACATTTTAAAGTGACGGGTTTGATATTTGGAGGGAATTGAGGTTTGTTTTTTACCCGGGGGTGTTGGGGTCAAGAACGCCCTTCCTGAGAGAGGAGTTGTCATGGTAACTTCGAAATTATTAGAAAATATACTTGAAACGCCATAAGATTCACGGCTACGGGTCTTGTGTCGGAAAGTGGGGCTAATGTAGACCGGGTTGTATTGTTGATTGGACAAAGTCTGTGCTTCTGTGTTTGTATGGCTGTGGAAGGTCAATCAATGAGTAACTTAAGATAGGAATTGATGGGTTTCTGAAGAGTATATTAACGAAGGTTTTAAGATTGAACTGGTAATATCTTCTGAAAATATGTCAATGGCAAAATTAAGTGGAAAAAGGTGCAGCTTTCTTACAGTCTGGTACCAGAGAATTGAGGACAGGGAAAAGGCAGAACTATGGAGCAAATACTTTAATTATGTCTTCAAAAAAAAAACAAAACAAAAAAGAAAACTTCCCAACATTACTAGTGAAGTAGTCTGTTGAGAAAAAGGGAATAGAATGAAATTAGCAACCAAACAGTTTTAGAGGAAGTAGATTAGATTAGATTACTTACAGTGTGGAAACAAGCCCTCAGCCCAACAAGTCCACACCGACCCACCGAAGCAAACCACCCAGACCCATTTCCCTGCATTTACCCCTTCACCTAACACTACGGGCAATTTAGCATGGCCAATTCACCTGACCTGCATATTTTTGGACTGTGGGAGGAAACCGGAGCACCTGGAGGAAACCCACGCAGACACGGGGAGAATGTGCAAACTGCACACAGTCTGTCACCTCAGGCGGGAATTGAACCCGGGTTTCTGGCACTGTGAGTTCAGCAGTGCTAACCACTGTGCCAGCGTGCCGCCCACGAGTATTGGAACTGAAAGTAATGAGCACAGACAAAGTCAACAGAGATCGATCAAATGGGAATCATATTTGTGAAAGTGACGTTTAGCGTAATTATGGAGAAGCAATCAATGCAATATGATTGTATTTTCAGAAAGATTTTTGATACAGCCCCAAGCCTATTATGCAAATTCAAATCCTCTGGGACTTGGACAAATATGGTTTTCGAATGGGAGAGCGGGCAGGAAGCAGTGAGTAGGAATAAAACAATATGGTTTTTTGAAAGGATGGCTTGGAGGATATAGCGAGGATCGGGGTTTGGGCTCCAGCTATTCCCAATGCACATCATATATTTTATTTAGTGGATCAAATTCAATATTTCCCAGTTTGTTGATGGCACTAAACAATATCGGATTGTGAGGGGGTGAGCAGGGTGTCAAAAAACTGCAAGGTGAATGCGACAAGTGGAGTGTCTGGCTAAATACATGGCAGATGGAGAGCAATGAGGGGTGGGGGGTATGGTCTATGGGGGATATGTGATATTGTGACCTTTGATGGTAAAACCAGAACGGGAGCCTATCATTTGAAAAGGGATTGTTTGATAAATGTTGATCTATAAAGCAACTTAAGCTGCATTTTTGTTTCCTTCTGTGCAGCCCTCCGAGGTCAGTGTAGGGCAGTGAGATCTGAATCCAGAAGTCAGTACTGGGAATGGCATTAGGACGCTGACCAGTGTAAACAGACCCCACAAGTGGGGAGGTGTAGCATTGAAAAGGATCTGGATCTCTCTGTGCACCGGTCACTGAAAGCAATTTTGCAGGAGCAGAAAACAGATAGGCAGATAAATCGTGTATTCACCTTCATTTCAGGGGGATTTGAATCCAGGAGTAAGGGTGCTTTACTGCAGGTGAGCAGGGCCTTGGTGAGACCTCATCTCGAACATTGTGCAGTATTGTGTGCAGTTTTGGTCTCCTTACCTAATAAAGGAGAAACCTGACATTGAGGGAGATTAGTAAAGGATAACCAGACTGATCTCTGGGATGACAGGCTTGTGTGGGAGCAGAGTTTGGGGCGGCTATGTCTGTATTCCATGGGCTTTAGGAAAATGAGTGGAGATCTCAGTGAAATATATAAAACTCTGTTAGGACCAGACAGATTGGAAACAGGGGTGACAATTCCCCTGGCTGGGTCATCAAAATAAGGGGCCACAGTATTAGGTAAAGACAGGCCACTCTGCATTGAGATGAGAATAAATGTCTGCACTCAGAGAATGGTGAACCTGAGGAATTATCTCCCAGATCAGACTGTGGAAACCAAGGCACTGAATATAAAAATGGATTTCTGGAAACTAAAGGGATAGGGAGAGAGCAGGGTATGGTATGAAGATAGAGGATCAGATACCATTAAAGGTTGTTCTCCAGTAACGTGGTAGTTGCGTTCCTGTGCATCACTGTGTTGCAGAAAATCATGCCATGTTCATGATGTGGTCTATGGGGAAAGGAGGATAATGGGCGAACTGCAAAATATCAGTAAAAAACAAAAACTGAAGTTAGTCTGACACACACTAGCACAGTCTAATTAAACCTTTAAATCTTATATTGTAATGAAATAGTGCTAATAATGACAATGCAGTCACTGGCTACATCCCTGTACCTTTCACCAAACTCTTCACCAGAAAGTACGCAGGACTGACTGACCACGTGATGCCAACATAGAATTCCAGTTCTCCTGAAGATTCTACCCTGGTTTGAAATAAAGTTCCTTCTAATTGGAGAGAGAAATTCCCCGTTTCAAGCTCAGGTTCAAAGCTTTCAGAGCGGATTGCATTCCTGTTTTAGCTGAACACTCAGAGGGTGCATTTGGCAGACAGAGGATCCTGAAGCTGGGTTTTGTTGTTCACCTGGTGCCTGGTAAGGATTCGCGTCACAGTGAACGGGTGTTCACTTTATAGAAAAAAGGTGCGCAATTCACGAATTGCATTGCAGTCAAATCACTTTTAATAAACACACGTTATCAGAGAACTGCCTGTATATTGAATCGAGGAGCAAGATTGATCGACTGAAGGTCTACAACAGTTCTTGTTTTATATTTCACAATGTTTAAACGTATTAGTAGATATGAACACTGTGTCGGGAAAACTGCATTGAGGAGATTTTCTCCATGAACTAGAATGGGGAAAGCTCAATGTGTTGTATGACCTTTCCTGATGATTCTGTGCAGTCTGTGGGAAAGCTCTGTAAATGTTGTCACAAGCTCTCAGATGTTAGGAAGGGGGTATCTGCAAGATCAACAGGACTGTGATTCCCGCTCTCTTTTCTGATATCAAGACTGGTGCCGGGTATTCTGTCTGTTTTTTTTTTCCTTTAAGACCACGGAGCAGTGTGATGCAATAGAGTGTCTTGCTTGGCTGTTTCAGGGACCATTGAAGAGTGTATCACATGTCTGTGTGTCTGGAGTCACTTTTAGGCCATACAAGAAAAGCACAGGAGATTCACTTCCTGACAGTACGTTGGGGAAGGAGATCAAAGTTTACAATAAACATTGGATGCAAGGTCACTGTTACAATCACCAGATTCTAGATCTTGATATTTTATTAATTGTTTTTAACTTCCACCAGCTGCCAGAGCATTATCCTGTATTGGATTAGTAATCCAGTGACATTTCCACAACTGCACCATCTCCACATAGGAACCTATCGGAAACCACAAAGAGCGGGATATTTCTGGATTGCTTGTCAGCTCTGTCAAAAAGAACCCCCACCAATTTGATTATCGTGAAGGGACTGGGGGGGTGGGGGGGGGATGGGGGGTGTTAAATGGTCAGAATGTAATTATTCAGCTATTAGGGGACCTCACATAGTTGAGTACTTTTCCACATTGCCAGGGGGTTGTCAGAGTTGGAGCTGGAATGAAACAGCTTCCCCAGGGACACGGCTTGTTGTGCAGCACAAGTCTTCAGTCCTATTACAGGAATGGTCTCAGGGCCCATTGTCTTAGTCGTATCTACTGTGTTCAGCGGTTTCTTCATATCACATGCAGCGAATCGAATTGATTGAACACTGCCATCCGGGATTCTGTGGATATCATGGCGAGGATGAGGTGGATCATCGATTCAACACCTCTGGCTGAGGATGGTGCAGATACTACATCCTTATCTTTTTCACTAATGTGCACGGCTGTTCTATTATTTAGGATGGGGATATTTCTGGAGTCCTCTCCTCCAGTAAGTTGTTTAATAGTACAACGACATTTATGTCTGGATGTGGCAGGACTGTAGAGCTGAGATCTGATCTGTTGGTCTTGGGATCATTTCGTCCTCTCTATCAGATGTTAGTTCTGCTGTTTGGAATGAAAGCACTCAAGCGCCGTAACTGTAATGGTTTGTCATCAGCTTTAGGTACACATGGTTCTGACCTTGGCAGGGTCACCCACACTCGTCACTGAACCATCACTCGGTTTGATGGTAATGGTAGACTGATGGAATATCCTGGGGAAAATGTTACAGATTATGTTTGAATACAATCCTGCTTCTGTTGCTGCTGTTGTCTACAGCATCACACGAAAGCCCAGTTTGAGCTGCAATATCTGCAATTCAATTCTACTGTCTGTCCCCCAGTTAACATCGAGACCAATCCACCGATCAGCTGTGTACTCAGTGACATCACCTGGTTTTTAATGCAGTAATATTTCCATTTTCATATTCTCATTCTGCTGATGGTTCTCCTTGGTGCCATGCTTCCAATTTGTTACATTACTCAAACCCTTTAACATATTCATCTGAATGTTTTCCTTGCTCGTCATGCCATCTGCGTTTGAATTAAATGTGTTTCCCTCTGGTTTTCTCCCTGACCATGAGTAAGAGCTCTGTGGTGTCAGTGATGCCAGCCTTATGCAGTTTCTGAGCGAATGAATGTGTGGACTTCAGTTCCCAGTGTAGGGCGCTCCGTGTTGGACAGGGCGTTTGAGCAGCTTTCAAACACGTCATTGGAACTTGTTCAAAAACAGAAATTGTTGAAGAAACAACGCAGCTCTGGCAGCATCTTTTGTAGTGAATGTAGAGTTAATCTTTCGAGTCCAGTGGCCCTCTACAAAGCCCACAGTTTCTTCAGCAATTTCTGTATTCACTTTGTATTTATTTCCAGTATCCATAGTTATTTGTTTCATTGAAACTTTGTGCTGTGCCTATTCGTTTCTGAAGAACCTCAGCAAGTCTGGCAGCATCTGCAGAGACAGAGAGACAGAGTTAGCGTAACAAGTCCAATGTGACTTGTTCTGAACTGAAAAGGGTTGGCTTTTTAATACCTTGCCGGAGATGGGGGATGGGTGACTTGGAAAAGAGGGCGTGGCAAAAGATAAATGGGCTATTTTCAGTGGTGAACGAGAATATGATGCAAAATGGGTTTATATTAAGGTGTGAATGGGGGAAAGGGGTTCTCTCTCGTTGAGTGTAAGATAAAGAGACACAACCACACAAGGTCAGAGGGAGAACAAGAGAGAGAATGTCGACAATGTGGTATTATATAGATCTAGATCTATATGTTTTCACAGTATACATCATCACTGCCTTCATACTATGGAATTCAGGTGCTTGACCTCTTATTACCACGAGTAAAAGTTTCATGCTGCCTTAGTTTTGTAACATAGAGCAAAGCTAACAGTATGAAGTTTGGGCTGTTTTCTACATCTGTCATTTTTAATATTCTGTCAAATTTGCAGTGTTTATCGTTAAACGTTTGATCTTGAAGTTAGTATCAGATGGAGTGTATGAGTATGAAGGGTGGCATTCTAGAAGTTTATAATATCATGGGAGGTATGGATAGAGTGAATAGCGAAGGTCTTTTCTGTAGGATCGGGGAGTTCAAACACAGATGCATAGCTTTAAGGTGGAAGGGGAGAAACTTGAAAGGGACAAAGGGACAAAGTTTTTTATACAGAGTGTGATGTATGTATGGAATGAGCTGCCAGAGAAACAGTGAGAGATGCAAGTACAGCTGCAATATTTCAAAGACATTTGGACCAACATATGAATGGGAAACGTTTAGAGGCATATGGGCCAAGTGCAAGCAGATGGGATTAGTATAATTTAGAAAACCTGGTCAGCATGGACAAGTTGGACCAAAGGGTCTGTTTGTGCACGATATGACTGTATGGATGTAGAAACTGAGGAAAATGTACGAAAAGATATGATGTAATAAATTGGTAAGAAATATTAAAACAAGCATCATGAGCTTTTCTGTCAACATAAAAAAAAAGCTTGAAGAAGTGTGTGTGAGCTGAGAGGGAAGTGAAGTGAGGAAAGTACATTGAAGCCATTCGGAGGGTGTTACTGGAGAACTACCACAGGGAACAGGCAGATAATTTACACTAGTATTTTAAATCACTCCTCATGAGGAAAGTAGTGTAAGCATGCCGATGGTATAAACAAAGTGGTAACAGGAGGGAAGTTATTGAACTGTCTCTAACAAAAGGAACAAGGTATTTACCTACCAGATAAGAATAAGGTAAGGCAGATCAGCAGTAATTCGTAGTTAATGTTAAAAGAAGTGGTCACAGAGTGACTTGCAGCATTGTGTGCAATATTCCATAGCTCTTTGGATTACAGGTGTGTTCCAGTGAAACTGGAGAACCTCCAATGTGGTGCCTGTCTTCACAAAAGGAATGAGACAGAACGCAGGAACAATTTAGCCTAACCATTATTGGTGCGAATCTGCTGGAGCCTGTTATTAAGGAAGGCATTGCAGGGCACTTAGAAAAGCTTAATGCAGAGTTGGCATGGTTTTATGAAGGGGAAACTATTTTTGCTCTGTAAAATCATACAAATTCTTTTTTGGTGATGCCTGAGAATGTCAAGATTAGAGTCATGCTGGAAAAGCACAGCATATCAGGCAGCATCCAAGGAGCAGGAAAATCAATGTTTCAGGCAGGAGCCATTCATCAGGAATCCCTGAGATAGTGACAAGCAGATTTGATAAAGGGAACTGGTCAACATGAGGCTTTCCAGAAAGTTTTCGCAAGGTATCACAAAATAATCGTTCTGACACAAGACAGAGGCTTGTCGTATGATGAATAATAAATTAGCATGGGATAATGGTTGCTTAACACATAGAAATCAGAGAGTCATGATTAATGGATCTTTATGATAAAGATGTATCTACTGGATTACCACAAATATCAGGCCGCTGGCATCAGTTATGTACAAACTATACTGATAACCTGACCGCGGGAGCTGAGTGCAATATCCATTGGAGTTAGTGGATCACTTTGAGAACCAAAATGCAGGCTGCTTCTTAATGAAGAGGACTGCCATAAAGGAGTAGTACAAAGGGATTGGAGTGTTCCTGAGTATGAAACGTAACGTCAGCATGCTGATGCAGCAAGTAACTGGGTTGGTTCATGTGGCAGCTTCCTGAGATGGAAGGGTTGAATTATTGAATACATTTAAAATGGTGAGGAGATTATTCATTGTGGTTGAAATGAATGAGGGGCTTATTACTGAAATGTACAAGATACAGAGGGGGCTTGACAAGGTAGATGCTGAGAAGGTGTTTCCCCTGAGTCTCGAACTCGAGGTGGTAGATACTGAATAAGGAACATCGATTTTAATCTGTGGTGAAAAATGATGCATTCTCTCAGAAGTTAGTGATTGTCTGGAATTCCCTAACACAGGGAGTTGTGGAGGGAAGCAAGAAATTGAATAGGAATGTGGAGTTGAGCCCGGAAGTAGATCAGCCATGTTCTTATTGAATGAGAGTTCAGACTTGAGGGGCCGAATAGCCGTCTCATGTTCCTACTTCTTAGTTTTTTATGTTATGCTTATGGAAAGTAATTGTTTATTTTCATGGAAGTCGTGTTGTACAATGTTGCATTCGGGAGAGGAGAAACTTTTCCTGAGTTAACCCTGGATGGGATATGGGAACTGCATTCAAAGCAATTCCAGAGCAGAAGTTACAGAGTGGGGAAGCATGGAAAAAAGGATTGCTGCTGGGGGCCACTTCCTGACCAAGCCTGGAATTTCCAAGTGCATTTCCGAAACTACACCCAACCATCGGCGTGGTTTCGATCTGCCTGTTTGCAGCAGGTCCGAAGGGCTGAATGGAACATCAGAACAGAGCTGATGGACACGAGTGCACCAAACGGCCCTTTGACACAACTCTACCAGTAAATATGGTCGTGGCTCATCTCATTGTGGTCCCCGCCGCACTTTTCTCTCCATGTACCATTATCCCTGATTCACCTGTCTATAGAAAATCAGACAAAGCCAGCCTCGATATAATATAAAGATTCAGCCATCTCAAACTTCTGGGGAAGGGAATTTCACTTGAGTGAAATCCGACATTGTGAATTTTTCCTCACTCCGGTTCTGACTGAGGATGAAGGGTGTCACTGTTTCCTTTTCTAGTCCCACTCCTCCACTGCTCACAACAAATTTTAAATGTAACCAGGTCGGTGATATGGCCGATGATAAAGGTCTCAGACGGGGTCAGGTTCAGTGATAGGAACAAGTCAGGCAAATTTCTTTCATCAGCCGCAGGTAACTAATAGGGCTAACGGAGCAGCGTGATAGATTTGTGGTTAGCACTGCTGCCTCATATCAGCAAGGAGCTGACTTCAATTCCAACCTCATCCGACACTCTATGTGGAGTTTGAACATTCTTCCCGTGTCTGTGTGGGTTTCTTCCCAGTTCTCCAGTTTCCTCCCACAGTTCAAAGATGTGCAGCTTAGTTTGATTGGCCATGCTAAATTATCCAGAGTGACCAGGGATGTGAATGTTAAGTGGGTTAGTCATGGGAAATGCAGGGTTACATAGACAGGTAGGGGGACAGGTTTGGTGGGATACTGTTCAGCGGGTTGGTATGGACTCGATGGGTCGAATTTCCTGCTTCCACACTGTAGGGGTTCAATGACAACAGCATCAAGTTTGGGCTCTACAAACTCTCAGTCAGTAGATACCTGGTTCACTCGCCTTAAGGCTTTGTATATTTCAATAAGATCAGCTCTCACTCCAAGGGTAACCTGTTAAAGTCCCCATAATATCAGCCCTTCATGCATGGAATGAATTAAGTGAAACACCTCTGAATTGTTTCCAATGTTACTATATCCTTTCCCAGATAAGAATGCAAAAATAAAACTAATCTCACACACCGATGAGTCTGTTTAGTTTTGTTTTCTCAGGGTGTAGTGAGTCTTTGGAACACTCTTCCCTGCAGACCATTCGAGGCAGAGATATTGAATATTTTTGAGGCAAGGTTCACGAATCACAGATGAGTCAAGAATTATCGAGGAATGGGCAGCAATGTGCAGTGTTGGGGAAAATGTAGTCAGTGGTACTGAATGACACGGCTCCAGAATATCCAGGAATTAAACGAAATGATAACATCGATAAAGTTTGAAAGGCGAAACAAGATGGCAGCGATCTGAAAGGTCAGCTTTGCTGATCTCTGTACCACAATAATGCTCTACCCCACCCCACCACAGTCATTTACTTACAATTGAACACTAAAAGAGCTACAGAATCCTCACTAATCCCGTTTTGTCAAGTGGAAATGACAAAACATTGGAAAGGATCGAGTAAGTCCCAACACACAGCGCACCCGTCAGAAGCTTTCAGCATGTCTGTGGCCGCACCTGTAACACCCTCTGCTCGTTCAATGGACCGAGTTACTCATCAGGACTTGGTCACCGAGTTCACCAAGTTACGGGAAATGATTGAAACCATGATTGAAGAAAGATTCAGCGGGAGGATAGAACCACTCTCAGCAGTGCTCCAAAAACATGAACAGCAACTTGAAAGCCTTGGAAACAGAACGGATGAGGTCGAGAGACAAACTGCAGGGGCAGAGACTGTGATCAATTCCTGTAAGGAGCGGATCTTCACCCTTGAAAAATAGATTCGTACCTTAACTGAACAAGGTGACGACCGAGAGAACAGGGGCAGGATGAAGAATGTTCATATAATCGGTCTGCTGGACCGGACATAAGGTGATCAGCCAGTGAGATTTTCTGCGAGAACTGGCTGCAGAGATTCCTTCACTTCGAAGCTGAAGAGGGACGGGTGAAGAGTGAGACAGTTCATCGGGTTACGGTGCTCAGGTCAGGCTCAGACCAACGCCCTCACCCTGTCCTTGGGCGATTACATTGTTGCAAGGACAAACAAAGACTTAGGGAAGCTTCCAGAACACAGGGAAGAGACCCGAAGAGGCCTCCAGGATTATGTTCTTCCAGGTCTTTTCAGCGGTATTGATTCAGAAAAGAAAATCTTTTGATGATATCAAGAGAAGATTAAGGGAACTTGAGATTCAGTATTCCTTAATGGACTCAGCGGTGCTCCGTATGCACTAGTGGGTCTTTCAATAGATCCACTAGCTCTCCAGAGGATGAGAAAACTTTGTGGACACTTGAACGTAGGCTGGATGCGTTAATGGAAAGCGATAACCTTGGTTCTCTTTTTTAAAAGAAAGTTTGTTGACCGTTTCTGGTATTAAGCAGTGTTAAATTATAGTCGGGGATGGGTAGAGTGCACACTTTTAACTTCTTCATTAGTATTACTACTCGTTTTTCTCTTGCTAAGTTTGTGTGTCGGGTTCAGCTCAAGCTGGAGGGAGTTATGAAGGTGATCGTGATGACTGATTGCCTACCTAAGTGCAGTTCTGTCCCGATGTTTGTGATTAATTGCCCTGGATGCAGTATTGATAATGGGGCAGAAGATAGAGATTTGTGACGTGCAAATGCCCCCAGTCGGCGGGGGGTAAATACCCCTCCTGAGAGCCATTGGCACTTTGCATCTTTTTTTGTATTTGTATGTATTTAGTTTTGGAACATTTTGAGAGCTTGTTAGTTGTAGTAGCTTTAGTTTGTATTTTTTAAGCTCTATGATTCTTTTATCATTGGTGTTCAGCGATTTGTAATTCGAGTTCTTCC
Source organism: Chiloscyllium punctatum (assembly GCF_047496795.1). Classification (NCBI taxonomy): domain Eukaryota; kingdom Metazoa; phylum Chordata; class Chondrichthyes; order Orectolobiformes; family Hemiscylliidae; genus Chiloscyllium; species Chiloscyllium punctatum. The sequence continues at coordinate 148,419 of NW_027309836.1, read as the reverse complement.
TCTCTGGATTTCAAATATTGTTTCAGTGTGTAATGGCTAATGTCGTGCTTAAATGGTGTATCTGGAACATTTAGGGGAGCCATTCGCCAGTTAAGAAAAATGAGACAGTGGATATTGTCGTATTGCAGAAATGCACTTTGATGACAAGGAACATTTGACATTACAGCAAGGTGGGTTTGATCGGGTTTATGTCTCGTCTTTTAACACTAGGAATAGGAGATAAACCATACTGGTGACGAAGAATCTTTCATTTAAATTAGTAGACTGTATTAGACACCCACGGGAGGATCATAATCCTCAAAGATATATGGGGAAGAAAGCAGTAGTTTTAATGTTTATTGCCCCCGGCTCACTGCCTTAAATTCCTGATAGATGCATTTTCCAAATTAAATAATCTTTCTTCGTAGCACACTATCGTAGGAGGAGATTTTTTCTGTCTTTTGCACCCACGGTGGACAGTATGCCGAAAGGCTCCCAGCACCATCTTTCCAATTGTAAGCAATTAGTGGATTTTTGTGTGGAACTGGGGCTGGTGGATGTATGGAGGCAGAGACACCTCATAAACAGGGATTTTACTTTCTTCTTTATCCGGCAGAAATGCAACACCAGTGTTGATCTCTTCCTCACTGTGCAGCAATCTTCGATTCAGGGGTTTTCTGTACAATTAGGAATATTACCATTTGTGACCATGCAGCAGCATCCTTACTGGTTAAGATTAAGGGCAATAAAGCAGGTTCAAGACACTGGTGAATCCCTTTATTCTAAAGGATAGTAAGTACATTGAGTATTTCTGGAATGAATTCAGATCTTTCTTAGCCATTAATTCAGATTCAACCAGTAACACATCCATTCTATGGAAAATTGCTAAGGCTTATGCCAAAGGAATAATTCCTTAGGATGCGGCAGAAACAGGAGCAGGAACGCTTGCTCCAGGCACGGTTGAAGGCAGCCGAGAAGGCACACTGTGATAGACTCTCGGTGGATGGGCTGCAGAGGATCACAACACTTCGGTCTGCTGTGAATTTCATGCTCACACAGACAGCCAAGGAGGAACTTACTTTTGCAAAACAAAGGCTGTTTGAGCATGGTGATAAACCAGGCAAGTAGTTAGCCTATCTTGCAATGACAAAGAGAGCCCCAAAGCCATTACTTCAATTAGGGAAGGTACTGGGACCCTTTCATGCGATCTCATAAAGATTAAAGAAGCATTTCGGAGATTTTATTCTGAATTATATCAGACTGAGCATTATGAGGATAGATGGATTAAGATCGATTCTTTCTTCAAGAACTTGGACCTTCCAGGGGCAACCCCCAAATAAGTGTCTTGCATTAATGCACCGTTGTCAGTGCTGGAGGGTGTAAAACAGCTTCCAGGCAGAAGGGCAGCCGGTCCTGATGGATGTCCACGTGAGTTTTATAAGGAATTTATAAACCTGTTGTCAGAGCCGATGTTTACTATGTTCGTCACTCTCACAGTCACGACTGCGTCCCACTATCCTTAAGAGAGGCTCATATCTCTCTTATTCTTAAGAAAAGGAAGACACCGAAAGATTGTGCTTCCTATAGGACCATCTCACTTCTAAATGTTGATTTCAAAATTCTGTTTGGGTCCCTTACATTGAGGATGGAAACGATTTATCCTTCCATTGTCAAAGTATACTATACCGGCTTATAAAAGGCTGCAGACATTTCAACAATGTTAGGAGATTACTCAATATGATCCAAGCGTGTCAACAGCAAATTAATCAGGTATTAATGATTCTTTAGATGCAGAGAAGGCATTTGCTTGGGTTGAGTAGCTGTATCTCTTGTATACGTTAGAATTGTTTGGTCTCAGCAATGTTTTTATCAAGTGGGTGAGGGTCCTTGAAAATGACCCTCTGTGTACGATCCTGTAAAATTAATATTTCTAGAGGCAGTTGTTAATGCCAGTGTTATTTACGATGGTGATTGAGCCACTGGCAGGGACCCCAACATATCTGCCCCAGAACTGGGATAGAAGTCACGTAAGATTACATTGTCTGCAGATGATGGTCTTAAATTTTTGTTAAATCCCACCGTTTTGGTACCTCACCTCATGCAATGCATCAGTTCGTTTGGTGCCTTTTCCGGCTATACCATTGATTTTATAAAGTCGGAGGCCATGTTTATGGGCGAACTCAGGGAAAGAACTGATGCCGTGGGAGAATCCTGATTTCCTTTTCAATGGTCCCAGGGGGAAATGGAGCTGTTCCCTATTTAAGTATATTAATTAATCCTATCTTTGAACTTATATTTAACGTGGGATTTGTCCATTTGTTTGACAAAATTAAACAAGACCTTCGAAGATGGGAGACACTTCCAATATCCTGGCTGGGTCAGATAACTCTTAGTAACATTAATTCCCTTCCTTGTTTGCTATACCCCGTGTGAATGCTTTATTTGATGTTTCCCAGACAGACATTTAGGAGACTAAATGCATGATGTAGCTCTGATTTGTCACCATAAGCGACCCCTTATTAATTTAACCAAATTACAACGACCCCACAGTTTGTGGGGAGTAGATCTCCCGGATATTAAAAGCTAACAATTAAGCTCTTCTTTACCCGATGGTAGTGAGGCCTCGGCGTCAATACAATTAGATATTGAAGCTTCTCAGGCAAAGTGCTCCCTTATTAGTCTGCTACTCATAGACAAAATGAGGACAGTTATGAATTATTACCATTTCCCAATAAATATCAATAATTTTAAAGTAGGGAGGGCAATGTGTCCGATCGGTGACAACATAGCCAAACCTCATTTCTTACCCCAAAACGTGGTGTACCATGTTTCCGACGGGGAATACTGGATTCCATGTTTAAACTGGGGACAACTCGTGGGTGTATCTTGCTTTGATGGTTTATCTGAGGGAGAAACAAGGATGTTCTTTGATCAAATAAGTCGTAACTATAGACTACCGAGTAGAGATCTCTTCTGTTTTCTTTTTATCAGATAAGAGATGTTATTCAGAAAAGAGCCACACTTTTAACAGACCCGTACAGATCCGATACAGAGAAGAGGGTGCTTATTGCTAAGAACACACTCTCTGTCAGTACCCTTTATCATTTGTTGGAGAGTGGACCCTTAGACGAGACTTTATGCCTTTCTGAGGTCTGCACAGAGTTTTGGGGGTTCAGATCTCTTCGGCCACAGGGGAGGATATTTGTGAAAATACAAGAAGTATTTCGATCTGTAAGAAGACTCTTGCCCTGAAGTTGAAGATTCTTCATAGATTCTGTCTGGCCCCAAATACTCTCTCAAAATTCAAGGTGAGAGTATGTCTTAAATACAAAATGACTATGGACATTCTTACTCATTGTTTGTTGAACTTCCACCGGCGCTATAGGAGCGGTGTGTTCGCTGGGATGGAGAGGACCTTGCGGACAGAATTGGAGATGGGTCAGTATTCCCATTTCCTGGGCCTGCCCAGTCTATCTTACTCAGATGTGCATAGGAAAAAATACTTCAATACCCTCACTCTCTGAGTTCAGGAAAAAGAGTTCTGTTGTGTTGGGTGTCGGAAAACACCCGGGGTCTATTGGGTTGTCGTAACCTCGTCATGGCGCATAGCCCTTTGGAGTTTTTAAAAGGTATTTTGCACCATAAAATAGAGGATTTTTTTTTTTTTTTTTTACAGTCACAAAATGGTCCAATCTCTCCAGCAGGGAAGGAAACACCCAAGTGGCCAGTCACAACTCCAGGGTGTCAGTGGACACCCACGTGCTCCTTCTCCAAAGACACCCGGGAACTCCTGTCTATACTTTTTTTTTTTTTTTTTTAGGGAAGGAAACACTCAAGTGGCCAGTCACAACTCCAGGGTGTCGGTGGACATCGCGTGCTCCTTCTCCAAGGACACCCGGGCCAAATAGAGGATTTTTATTAGACATGGCAGCCCTTTTTGAATTACCAAGGGACAGGCTGTCTGTCACTCTAAAAAGGACTTTTATATAGCTATGACGAACTTGACTAATGAATCTAATGTCCAGAGAGGAAGAATTACAAACAAATGAACGTGTATTAGTTCATGATCTTGAAGTTTGACAGCTGTAGTTTTGTTACACTGAGTTCTAGTATTCGTTTTTTATTTTTATTCATTTTTCTTCGGTCCGTTGATTTACCTTTTCTTATGTACATGCACATGGGTGTAATTGTGTTCAATTTGCGTTGTTGGTTCAGTTGGGTACATATTGGTTCATTGAAGCATTAAAAAGATTTTCTCTGAATAAAAATATTTTTGAAAAAATTAAAATGTTAACATGGATAGAATAGAGTCCCAAAGGACCACTTTCTCATTAGTGATACCACAAATTATGGTTTACCTTAAGAGTCATCACACCTCGGGTGACAGGAAGATGTTGAGAAGGTTTGCCCTTCATGGCAACCTCTGTCTGTGTGGGGAATTGAACCTGCGCTGTTGGCCTTCCTCTGCATCACAAGCCAGCCATCCAGCCAACAGATTGCGAGATTGTGTAACTGCTATAGATAGAAATAACCAAAGTCAAAGTAAAATATAAACTTTGATGAGTAGGAAAAAAAAGGTACAATTCAGATAACGGCTGAGAAAAAAAATATATCCGCTGGAAATTGTACTTTATAACGAGAGAGTTGATTGGATGCTATCTTTGGTTGAATAAGTTGAACCAAGCGAAATAACCAGAATTACTAATTGTAATTAGATGTCGATAACTATACAATATGAGTACATTTTTGGTTGGTCTGTGTGAAGCATGATAACCATTGTATGAAAGTAAAAAGCTGATGGAACATATTTTTTGGAGGGTTGGTCCCCATGGGAAATGCCTCCCAAACACAAGCTTGAAGAAACCCAGGGTAGAAAGTGCGTGAGTATCGTCTGGTTTGTGACAGGAATCCAGGGGGCTGAATGATTGAAAGTTCCTGCAACGTGAAGCTCAGGAGACAGTCAGATCACCCCCGATCTTATTAAATGCTACAGCACATTTGAAGGTCGAAATGGACTCATGATGGATTTTAATTGCATATGATTAAAAAAAAACACTCTGTTCCTTCACCCAATGTTTTACACACTGGAGCACTGGGAAGTATTTGGAATATTATCTGGAACATTCCATAATCAACGTTCTCAGGAGCATTCTACAATCTGTGGAGATATTACAAAGGAAAGAGACACAGAGAGAGGGGGGAGCATGCTGTATGCAAGAATGAGAGTGGTGGAGCATGAGCCTTGTTCGGGTGTCGGTGCTGGAACAGACATACATTGAGTGTGAGGGACCAACAGCATACGGTGACCCTTATCCTCACAGAGTTGGGAATGTTATCGATGTTTGGCCTCTATTGCTGGACATTGCTACAGATTACAGATACTGCACTGAGCTGGGTGGTGAGCTCAGATCATGCTCGGTGGGTCTGGTGGTGTGGCCCACTCTGGGAAGAGATGTACTAACCCATCCGCCAAGATATCTGTGACCGTGTTGACAAACCGTGGTGTAATTGACCCTTATCTGCTGTGCTCTGTGTAAAACGTACATGGAAGCTCCAAACTGAGGAAAGCTCAATTGAGTGCCCATTGTCCTTTTAAAGATGGCACCAACGCCAGGGATAATGGAATATCCAGTGGCATCTGGGCGATGGTGGGTACCTCCAGCCAAAGTGGGTGGGAGAATCGGGTTAACATTGAATGAGAGGGACACCATGAGTTAGTGTGGGTAGTTGATGAGGTGAGTTCGATAAGATAGCACCAGGAAACTAGCTCGGCATCGAGCAGAGAATCCCCCTGTCACACTCAGTGAAAATCACTCAAAGATAAATTATTATTAGATTCAGACGGATGAGTTGAAGATTCTGCTGATCCCATTCACTGTTACAGAGCTGCAGAACAAATCCTCATCCACAACTCTCCATCATCTGAACTCACACCTATATTCTGTTCACCATCATTCCTGGTAATACTGGCTTATTTTGCCTGATGCTATCGAAATGTCTAAATCTCAGCATTCTGAAACCTGTGAGCACATCCTTCCATGATATTGTTGCTCAATCTCACCCTCTCTGTCTATACCCAAAACCACTTTCATTTACAGTCATGCACGGAGACAGGGCCTTCAGCCAAAACTGGTCCATACCAACCAAAATGTCCATCCACATTAACCCCAATTCCCTGCACTTGGCCCATATCCTTCTCTGCCTTTCCAATTCATATATTGTTCGAACAAAGTGCAGCGAGGTTTTGTGACATCAAGGAAGGCCTCAGGAAAGATCTCATTGAATCTACCATTCATCTTACCCTAGCAATCAGATTACAAAGAAACAATTTGGCTGGAGGTTATAAACAAGAAGTACAAGTAAACACTGGTGGGAGATGTGTATGGAAGTCAACACAGCAGGGAAAAAAAGTGTACGTTCTAAACAGGACATTAGATATACAAGCGTTTGCAGGCAAAACCAGATGGGTCTGGGACCATTTGAAGGGAAAAGTCGAAAGTGTAGCCGTCAAATAGCACAGCAGGTTAGGGCACATCCAAGGAGTAGGAAAGTCAATGTTTCGGTCAGAAGCCCTTCATCAGGAATTCACTTCAGAATTCACTTTTTCCTAATCCTCTGTAGGAAGAGAGTGAGTCAACATTTTTAATTTGGGAATTCTTCATCAGAACAGCTTTTGTTTTTGATCTCCAGTATATGTAGCTCTTTGTTTTATTTTAGATCAGCAATTATCTTGCATGCTGCAGTATTAATGGACAACTTGATCTGAGAAGAAGGGGAAGGGGTGAGGGCAAAGAGCAGACAATGTGTCAGTCACAGCTTCAGTTCCTGTGGAGGTAAAGGAAGGCTTGTTGGAAGCACCACACTGGAATTCGGCATCATTTGAACAGATGTGACAGATCCAGAGGAAGTAGGAGGATGCAGTTTCTCGCGCAGCTGGTCATTGAGTGTCACAGTGGCTAGCAATACTGCCTTACAGCATCAGTTACCTGGGTTCGATCCCACCCTTTGGTGACATTCTGTGCGGTGTTTTCACACTCTCCGTGTGTGTGTGAGTTTCCTCTAGGTGTTTGGTTTTCCTCTCACAGCCAAAAATGTCCAGTTTAGGTTCAGTGACCTTACTAAATTTTTCCACAATATCCAGGGATGTGCAGGCTCATTGGATTGTCTATGGAAAATGTAGAATTAGCGGGGTAACGTTTGGGTTTGTTGTTCGGGATGTTATCTGGAGAGTCAGTGTGGACTTGGTGGGCCAAATGGCCTGGTTCCACACTTCAGGGCTTCTATAATTTCTATGTAGCTGTCTGTGTTTGAAAACACTTCCCAGGATCCTACCTATAAGCGCTAACACAATTTGCCTCAACAAAATGTTACACCTTCCGTTTGTCTAACATGAACTCCATCAGCCACTCCTCAGCCCTTTAGCCTGTCTGATCAGGGTCCCGTTTTACTCTGATTAAACTATCTTCACTCTCCACTACCTCAATAATTTTGGTTTTATCTGCAAACTCACTAACCATTCCTATTGTATTCTCATCCAAATCATTTATATAAAATGACAAAATCCATTCGATCCTTGTGGTACACTGCGGGTCACAGGCCTCCAGTCCAAAAAACATATACCAGTTCACAAACATTTCCTTCGTCTATTACCTTCGAGCCAATTACATCCAACTCTCCCTGTATTCCATGTGATCTCACCATGCTAACCAGTTTACCATGCGGAACCTTTTTGAATGCTATACTAAAGTCTATATTCTATTCTACAGTTCTATTTCTGTGCCTTCGTCAATCTTATTTGTCACTTCTTCAAAACGCTAAATCAAATTATTGGGACACGATTTCCCACAGACAAAGTCATGTTGAATATCGCTAATCGGAATTTACATTTCTAAACACAAATAAATGCCGTCTGGCAGAATCCCCTCCAACAACTTACCCACCAATGACATCTACGAGGTAAGGGCTTTTGCACGAAACGTCGATTTTGAAGCTACTTGGATGCTGCCTGAACTGCTGTGCTCTTCCAGCACCACTAATCCAGCAGTCCCATTTGTCTACAGTTTCCTGGCTTTTCCTTACCAACTGTTCTTAAACAATGACACAACCTTACCTGTGGCTGTCCATGATACAAATATCTCATCCAGAGACCGAACAATTACTTCTCTAGCTTCCCAACAGATCTGGGGTACATCTGATTAGTTCATGGATCATGAACACAGAACGGGCCCTTGAGCTGCTGATGTTGTGCTGGCAGTTTATCCTACTCAAGGGTCAGACTATGCTTCATGCCCTTCATTGTACTAAAATCCATGTGCCTAACCAAGGGTCACTTAAAAGGTCGGGGGGGTTATCCACCTTAATGTATTTTAACATATCCAGCTCCTCATCTTCTGTAATATGGACAAATTTCAAGATATCACTATTCATTTCCCCAAGTTCTCTACCTTCCATATCCTACTCCACAGTAAATACTGATGCAAAATATTTAGTATCTCACCGATCTACTATAGTTCCACACATAGGTCACTTTGCTGATCTTTAAGGGGTCCTGTTCTCTCTCGAGTTACTCTTTTGACCTTAATGTATTTGTAGAATCACTTTGGAATGTCCCTTACCCTACTTTCGAAAGATATCTTATGTCCCCATTTTGCCCTCCTGATTTCCCTCTTGAGTATTAGCCTACATCCCTGGTACTCCACAATGGATTCACTCGATCCCTACTGTCTGTACCTATCGTATGCTTCCGCCTTTTCTTGAACAAAGCCTCAATTCTGCTCACCATTCAGCATTCCCTACACCTACCAGCCTTACCCTGCTCATACACAGGAACATGCTGTCACTAGTCTCTGTCAATCATTTGTGAAGGTCTTCCACCTTCCTGCCAATAGATTCTCCAAAGCAGCTTTTCAAAGTGTCAACATAAAACAATCAAATTTGGCCTGAGACAACTTACAACTTTAAAATTTATATTAGGAGTATTCTTCTCCATAAGTATTTTATACCTGATAGTTACTGCATAACAGACTCAAGAAACAGAATGATCTCCTCCTGTCCCTCTGTAAGAGACTTGAGAGGCTCAATGGCCTCCCCCTGTCCCTTTGTAACAGGGACAGGGGACAGAATTACTTCCTCCTGTCCCTGCGCAGCAGTCCCGATGCTCTGAATGATGTCCCAAGGTTATGGAAGAATTTGACAACAGTGCACATAAAACCAGAAGCGACATTACACAAGGTAAATGGACATTAAATATATACACTGGTTTATTGGCTCTGCAAATTACCCCACCAGTCACCTTATGCAGTTGGTCTGTTACTTTTTCACTGTCGCCGTTTACAAACAGTATGTAATATATACAGTCCTGCAGTGTTCTGGCACATACAAAGGAAGCAATAAGAATATTGACAGATTTATGGTCCATCCCTAAGCAACGCCCATCCATTCCGACCACACCGAGTAAATTTTCACTTTTATTGGGATATGAAAAGTGATGTCAGGAAGGGGTTAACTGGACCTGTTTGTTCAGTGACTGTAATTAATGTTAGTCTCCATGGGTTGCAATTACCCCAGTGGACGGTTTCCATCTTTGAATGATAGTTGGGCTCCATTCAATGTGTTATCCCACAGTATGGTGGGAGCATCACCAACAGTATTAACAGGAATCAGCAGTCCCACAGAGACCGGGGGAGAGATCAGAGTCTGAGCACAAGAGTCTGGAATGTTTCAACAATTAATCAGAATCTGAGAACATTAAACTGGAATGTCCCAAGAATGGGCAAGAGTTTATATTTGGATGTTTGGTTTCTTTCTACGTATTATGATCGAAGGTCATTATCGTGGCGGATCAAATACGTACTTTACATTATGCAATATTTTTATTATCCAATCCTGGCTTTTGTTGGTGTACCTGGTAAGTCGCACTGTTCAGTCATTAATTCTATAAATCATATTTGACAATAATACTGTTCCTTCATTCACTCACCCCTCTTTGCCACTGTTATTGTTCCTGCTGAGACTCTAAATCCACATATTAACTTGACAAACCACTACTAAATTGTTAAATCACTCTCTCCCTCCTTGCTTCTGGCAGTGTTACTCATGGGTTAGTATGGTGACTTGCTCAGTTTCAGCTGTGAACCATGATTCGCTGTATCACTGCACTTGCTATCTAAATATCTTCTGTTCTGGTTACAAACTGCATTTCCTTCCTCTGACTCCAGCTCATCCTGGCCAATATCTGAGGCTGAATTAGACAAATAACAACGGTGGTGATCCCTTTGGACATGAACCAATTCCTGACACTATACCCTGACCATTCCTAATTATAACTACTGGTAAATCCGGTATACACTCCACTGGCACATCCCATCTGTTGTTTGAACCATGAGCTGTGAAATACAGTCTTAAAGATGGCCATCGTCTGTTGCTGACACCCACAGCTGCAAACCTGCAGAAACAACTCTGAGTCAATACTCCATAGCTCATATCTGATATCACACTGAACTCCCCATCCATCCATCATTCCTGTGCGTACTGATCTATAATGCTATTGGGTCCGGCAATGCCTTTATTTAATATTCTCAAGCACGTGATTAACAGCTGCCCATGAACTATCTCTCTCTGTCCATTATACCAAGCCCTAACAGTTGTTCACATTTAAACTGTTTTCCTCCAGGTGTGCTCTCTTTTAGACAATGATTTTCTCATCTAACACTGCCCCATAACCATGCACACATAAAACCCCTTGTCTTGAACCGATGCATGAAGATACAGAGACATTAATTTGTGGGCGCCCATTTACTGTCACTCGCAGTATGGGCAGCAAATTGTCCCGTGTTAGGCAGTTACGCAGTGCAAATGTAGCAGCAATATACCGGCAATGCTTTACAATACTGCTATGCTGGGTAGCTGGTCGAGCTGACTGAGCAATACACTGGCATAGTCATCACAGCTCCCCATGCTGGCGAGATAGTCCATCTTACCGAGCAATACACCAGCATAGTCTTCACAGCTCCCACTGCTGGGCAGATAGTCCACCTTACTGAGCAATACACTAGCATAGTCTGTATAGTTCCCCATGCTGGGCGGATATTCCACCTTACCGAGCAATACACCAGCACAGTTTACACAGCTCCCCATGCTGGGCAGATAGACCAGTTTACTGAGCAATACACTGGCAAAGTCTGCATAGCACTCCACGCTGAGTTGTCTACTTGTCCCAGTGTATAGTTTCTGCGTTTGTTCTGAGAAGCAAATTAAGAATTTAGTGAACAAATTTGGTCAGCTGCTCTGGCAATGCCTTTATTCAATGTTCTCAGTTTTGTGACCTGACCCACCAAGGTCTCACTCCTCCAGATAGACCCACTCCCTTGTCTTTTTTTAATTTCATATTTCAACAACATGCTCTGGTTTTGTCTTAATTGTCCGTTTCTATCTTTAATGTGAATGTCTCTGTCCATCTGTATCTTTCTCTGGCCTTGGTTTTTTGGTTGTGTATTGTATCGAATGCTGGCAGCATGAAGTTCTGAAATAATGTAATGGTGTGTGTCAGGCTATTGTTCACTTCCCACTGTGTCCTATATGTTACTCCATGGACAGGGGAGTGTGTGCTGGGCTGTTGTTCACTTCCTGGTGTATCCCTTGAGGTGCTTCATGAAGAGGTGTGTGTGTGCAGGGCAGCCATTCACTTCCCGGTGTGTCCCACGTCGTCCTCCATGTTGGACAGCAGTGTGTGTGCTGGGCTGTTGTTCACTTGCTGGTGTGTCCCATGTGGTGCTCCATGGACAGGGGGTTGTGTTTTGGGTTATTGCTCATTTCCCGGTGTGTCCCAAGTTGTGCTCCATGTTGGAGAGGGAGTTTCAGCATCTTTGACTCATGTATTTAAAATTTGGTCTGTGCTTGTCTACTGAACGCCAGTGTTTGTCCCTCTCAGCTGATCACGTGGTCAGAAACACGAGGAGGATCCTGAAGTATAATTATAAAGGAGTAGATATCTCACTTTTAGTGGAGGGAAGTCTGATTGTCTCCTGTTATTGAAAAGTTAGTGGATGGGCTGGGGATGAGGATGGTTTGCTAGAGGTTGTGCTGTGAGCTACCTCAGACATTGAGGGAGACCAGAGGATTTGGTGACCCAACTCTGGATGGAGCATGGAGACTGTAGTTACATCATCAGTGTCTGTAACATGAACAACAAATGGAGCAGAGGCTGCAGAGCATGGACGCTATGAAACCACGGACTAGGTGTGTGTGGGGAAAGGGATCTGCCAAATCTGTCTGTGTCTTAATGTGAGCACAGACTCTCACTCTCATCCTTAAACATACACACACACACACACACACACACCCTCTTTCGCGCACACACATGGAAACAAACATACACATCATCTCTCTCTCACTCGCACGGCACCCCCACCGCCCCACCACACACACACACACACACACACACACACAAACACACACACACCTATAAATCGGGGGGGGGGGGGGCTAATTTGCGTTTGCAGATTTATATTTGGGGATAGATTGTATTTTGTTCAAAACAACATTCAATTTGTACGCAGCCAATCATTGTGGCATTTTATAAAGTCCTGCTTTGGAAATAAAACCAGTATGACTCCAGGGTAAAACAAGTCGGACTCCACACAAGACCTTCCCTGGTTTGTGCAGGGAAGGTCACATCTTAGCAAACGTTATAGAATTCTTTGAGGAATGACAAAGTTGATAGTGGAGAAAGGACTGTAGATATCAAATACAACGTCTTCAGTAAGGCGTTTGATGAGATAGACTGATGGAGAAGGTGAAGTCGCAGGGGTCCATAGTGTACTAGTTAGATGGATTAGAGAACTGGCTGGGTAACAGGAGACAGAGAGTAGTAATGGAAGGAAGTTTCTCAAAATGGAAAACTCTTCTGTGTGGTGTTTGACAGGGATCCGTGCTGGGACCACTGTTTGTTGTGATATATTTACATGATCTGAAGAAAGGTATAGGTGGTCTGATTAGCAAGTTTGCAGATGACACTAAGATTGATAGAGTAGCAGAAAGTTGAGGGGACTGTCAGAGAACACAGCTGAATGTAGATAGATTGGAGAGATGGGTGGAGAAATGGCAGATGTGAGGTGATGCATTTTGGAAGTGCAATTCGAGAACGAATTATTCAGTATCTGGAAAAAGTCCTGGGGAAAATTGATGTACAGAGAGATCTGGGTGTTCAGGTCCATTGTTCGCTGAAAGTGGCAGGTCGATAGAATGATCAAGAAGGCATACAGCATAGTTCCTTCCTGCATTCTAACAATTTAAGAAGTGGAGAACCACAGTGGTTAACTCGTCACCAACAGGAGGGAATCTGTTGGAATCTATTGCGCACAAGATTAGGCAGGCCGTATTACAGTTGTATAGGACTTTGGTTCGGTCACATTCGGAATACTGTGGACAGTTCTGGTTGCCATATTACTGAAAGGATCTGGATGCTTTGGAATGAGGGCAGAGGATTTTCACCAGAATTTTGCCTAGTATGGAGAGAACGACATATAACGAGAGGTTTGGTAGATTTGGATTATTTTCATTAGAAAGACGGAGGTTGAGGGAGGACTTGATTGAGGTCTACAAAATATTGAGAGATGTAAACAGGGTGGATAGCAAGAAGCTTATTCCCAGAGTGGGGGATTCAGTTACTAGGGGTCAAGAATTCAAGATGAAAGGGGAAAACTTTATTGGAGATATGCTCGAAAAGTTCTTTTTACAGAGGGTGGTGGGTGGCTGGAATGCGTTGCCAGCTGAGGTAGTAGAGGCGGGGATGATAGCATCATTTAATATGAGAAAGCAGAGGTGCGCAGATCCTTAGAAAATAGGCGACAGATTTCGATAGAGGATCTGGATAGACACAGGCTTGGAGGGCTGAAGGGCCTGTTCCTGTTCTGTGATTTTCTTTGTTAATTGTAGATACTGGCCAAAAGCGTCTGTTGATACTTGAAAGGAAAATGAAATCAAGATCAAATGTGGCACAGGGAATATGTGGATACGAGAATTTATTGTAGAGAACAGAAAAATGACAAGGAGACGAAACAGTTACATTGCATCTGTCTTCAAAGAGGAAGATCCAGAAAATCTCCCAGAAATACCAATTCATCACGGGACCTTTGTAACTAAAGACTAAAATAATTCATACACAGTTACGAGGTAGTATTTGGAAACAGAAGTGGGATGAGTATTGATAAGTCTGACAGACCGGATATAATTCAAACTGAAATTTCTGAGAAAACAGCAGTACACATGTTAATTGGAAAAAGGACCACTGTACTTTTCTGTATTCACTTCGGAAGGTTATAAATACATTCAAATGATTTAGGAAGGGAAGAAGTGGGAGAGTGGAGGATTACAGGCCAGTTAGTTGTCATCCACAGTAGGGAATCTGTTGCAACCTATTGTAACAAAGGTCTTATTGGACACTGAGAAACTAATAGCAAATTTCAAGTGAATTGTTCTGCATTTATGAAAGGGAAGTTATAATTTACAAAATTTTTCTTGAATATATCTCTTGTATTTGTAAACAATGGCGAATCAGTGAATATTGTACAGTCAGATATTCAAGAGGAGTTTTAATCAGCACACACAGTAAGTTAGCAGAAAACATTACAGCAAAGTGTATTGGGAGGAACATATGCAATCGGTGGAAGGTAAGCATTAGAGAAACTATTGGAGAACATAGATGGTGGTAGAAGGCTGTTTGTGTGACTGCAAACCGATGTACGCTGGTGTGCCACAGGATTCAGTGCTGTGCCCCTTTAAACGCCTTCATTTAAACGGAATCCGAATACAGACGATGAAGAATCAACTAGACTCAAAGTGTTAGCTTGGTCTCTCTTTACGGATGCTGTCTGACTAACTGTGATCTTTAGCATGTGTTGGTTTCAGTAGAGATTCTGCTTCTGCAGTGATTTGCTCCTACGAGAAGTAAAGACATTCTGCAGAGTAACACAGAGAGTTGGGGAGACTGTGCCTGTCCAATTTTGACGTCGTGATCTAAGTAAAATATACTGATCACATATACTGAATGGGCTTTCTCCAGATTAATCCCTCAGATGGCACGATGGTCTGCTGAGGAGACTTGGTCTAGGATCAAGGGGGAAATTTGTGCGTGAAACTGGAGACGCTGATTGATTGTTATATGAGACCTTCACGTCTGTTTTACTTGGGAAAAGGAGGAGGCAGGTACAGAATTCAAGAAGATGGACTGGCAAGCTCTTGAATAGATTGATGTAAGATGTATTGGCTGGTATAAAATTGGACCAATGCACATGTCCAGATCAGTTACATCTCAGGCTGCTGTTGGAGACAAGGGATGAAAGGCGCTGATACAAATGTTACAATAGAACCTGGTCACAGGTGAGGTGTCCAAGGACTAGAGAACATGCTTTATAGGAAGGGTTGTAGTGATAGAGCAGGGAACTATACACCAGTGTGCTTCAGATCAGTGTTAAAGAAAATTTTGCACAAAATAGGTGGTGTTAGAAGACTTTTTGTGTGACTGGAGACCGGTGTCCCCTGATATACCACAGTGATCAGTGCTGTGTCCCTTATTACTTGTGGTATTCATAAATGGTGCAGGTGTGAATGTAGAGGGGGAGTGGGAGTGTGATACGTAAGTCTGCGTTTGATACAAAGATTGACAGGGTGGTTGGCAGTGAGGAGGAAGTTCTTATGTTACAGTAAGATACAGATGGAATGGTCAGATGGGTGGATCAATGGCAGATGGAATGTAACTCTGATTACTATGAGGTGATGCACTTTGGAAGAAGGAACTAAATGGGGAATACGCAATGAATTGTTGCACACAAGAAAGCTCATAGGGAGCTTTTCCACACATTCTTGAATGTGACGCGGGAGAATAAAAGGTTACATAAGAAGTCAATGGAAGCAGTGGGCATAGCCTTTACTCATCGAGGCATAGATTACAAGATCTACGTAGCACTTCGGCGAGGCCAATATGGAATACTGTGTTGAGTTCTGGGAGCAACATTACAGGAAGTATGTGATTATTCTGGAGGGGGTGCAGAGATTCACCTGGATGTTTCATTGATGGAGCATATCAGTTATGAAGAGAGGCTGGATAAGCTCGGGTTGTTTAGTTTGCATGAGAGAAGGCTGAGGGGGACGTGATTCAGAAGTATAAGATTACGACGGACATGGAGAGGGTAGATAGACAGCAGCTGTTCCTTTTAGTCAAATGGTCAAGAACAGGGGAGCACACTTTTAAATGGAAGGATTTGAGGTTTAGAGATTATTCAGAGATTGTTTTTCACCAAGAGGGTTATGGGATCTGGAATGCAGTTCCTAAGGTGGGGGGAGGGGGGGCAGTTATCATGGGTCATCTCACAACCATTAAAAAGTATTTGGACGAGCACTTGAAGTGTCATACCTTTCATGGCTACGGGACAGATGTAGGAAATTTGGAATAATATAGATCGTGCTGTATTTTTGATGGTACAGAGTCTATGCTTCTGTGATTGTATGGCTGTGGAAGGTCAATCATTGAACAGCTTACGACAGGAACTAATGGGATTTGGAAGAGTACATTAACAAGCGTGAAATGTAAAATCTTCTCAACGTACAATATACCAAGGTGAAATGTTGGAGAAGATAATTGTAGCTTCCTTACAGTCCAAAACCAACGAATGGAGAAGAGGAAAATGACAGACTATGAAGCATTTACTTCAGTTCTGCCAACATGATAGGATTTTTAAAAAATGCTTCCAAACAATTCGAGGTCTACTGAGAAAGAAAGGAAATGCAATCAATCACTAAGTAAGCAGTTTTGGAGAAATTATTTGTACTGAAATCTGATAAATCCCCATGGAATGATAATCTATATCTCTGATTCCTAAAGGAGGTGGCCATGGGAATAATGGATACTCTGCTTGCCGTGTTCCAAATTCCAGGTGATTGAATTGACAGATTTGAGAGCAGCAAATGTAATCCCAATATTTCTAAAGGAGGCAGGGAGACCGCAGGAAATTACCGTCTGCTAGCACCAGAGAAGCAGTCAGGACAATACAAGAATCTATTAGAAAGAATGCTTTGCCAGTGAACTTTGAGAATTATGTTAATTTGAAAGTAATGAATATGGATCAAGTCAATACCAAATTATTCATGGAGAATCATATTGAAGATTCCGACTGCGAAATAAATTATGGCGAAGCAATAGATGCAGTGAATTTGAATTTTCAGAAACATTTTTGATGATGTCCCAAGTGTAGTGTTGTGACAATGCTACTCCTTTAACAAGGTTATGCTGTCTTTGTTTTTCTTTCATAGCAGTCTGAAAAGCAGCGAATCCAAAGAGTCTGGGTTTGACAACTTGGGAATGCTTTCAAGTTGAAAATTAAAACACGTACAATGAGGAGCGAGTTATGCTAGATCCGGTCCTGTGTAATGAGACAGGAATAATTAATGACCTCTTAGTTAGGAATCAATTTGGAAGGAATGATGACAGTATGGTTGAATTTAAAACACAGATGGAGAGTGAAGATAAAATTTAATACCAGGGTCCTGTGCTTAAACGAAGTAGACTACAACAAAATGGAGGGAGGACTTGGCAAAATTCGACTGGAAACAAATACTTTATGGTGAGAGTTGACGAGCAGTGGAGGATTTTCAAAGTAGTTTTTCAAAGTCCTAAGCAAAAGTATATTCAGTGAAAAGGAAAGACTCTCAGAAAAGGGGCAGTCTGTCGTGGGTGTCTAAGCAAATACGCAAGGCTATGAAATTGATAGAGATGGAATGCAAAGTGGCCAAGAACAGCAGGAACCTAGAAGATTGGGAAAAGATTAAAGGTCAACAGAAAGCCACGAAAAAAGCTATAAAAAAAAGTAAGATAGAACACGAGAGAAAAAAAAACTAGGACGGAATATGAAGACAGATAGCAGATGATTCCCTCAATATGAAAATGAGTGGCTAACTTAAATGTTGGTACTTGAGAGGATAAGAAGGAGCATTTAGTTACAGGATATGATGAAATGGCTGAGGCATTGAACAGGTGTTTTGTGTCAGTCTTCATAATGAATGACACTAATAACATGCCAGTGATCGACGAAGAGATGAAGATTCTAGATTAGAGTGGTGTTGGTAAAGCACAGCAATTCAGGTAGCATCTGAGGAAGAGAAAAATCAACGTTTCATCAGGAATGCTCTGAACTGTTGTGCTTTACCAGCACCACTCTAGAATCTGGTTCCCAGCATCTGCAGTCCTTGATTCTACCAAAGAGATGAAGGTAGGTGAGGACTTGTGAACAATCATTATTACAGAGGAGGTAGCATTAGGCAAGCTAATGGAGTAATGGAGCTAAGGTTAGACGAATCCCCTGGCCATGATGTAATGTATCCCAGGGTACTAAAAAGATAGCAGGAGAAATAACAAGTGCACTTGTGGTAATTTTCTACAATTTGCTGAACTCTGGGGCAGTCCCAGCAGATTGAAAAACAGCAAATGGGACGCCATTGTTTAAAAAGGCAGGTAGATAAAAGTTGGGGAATTATAAACCAGTTAGCTTCATCTGAGTAGTGGGGAAGATGCCTTGACTATATTCTCAAGGAAGAAAGAGCAAGGCATTTTGATAGAAAACGGCCCATTGCACAGATGCAGCGAGGATGCATGAAGGGCAGATCATGCTTACCAAGTCTTTTGGAAATCTACGAAAACATTACGAGCAAGATAGACAACGAGGCCGCAGTGGATGTGGTGTATCTAGGTTTCAAAAAGGCTTTGACAGTGTGCCACATAGTAGGCAGCTGCATAAGATAAAGATGGATGGTGTTACGGCTGAAGTATTAACATGGATAAAAGATTGGTTGACTAACGGGAAGCAAAGAGTGGGTATAAATGAGTGCTATCCTGGCTGGAAATCAGTGCTGAGTGTTGTGCCTCAGGGATCAGTGTTGGGGTTGCAATTATTCACAATTTATATCGATGATGTGGAGGTGGGAGCATGCGTAGTTGGCCAATGTTTGCAGATGGCACGAAGATGAGTGGCAGAGCAAAGTTTGCAGAGTCCTGTGAAACTTTGCAAAGGAAAATAGTTACATTGCATGAATGGGTATAGGTTTGGCAGATGGAATACAATATTAATAAATATGAAGTAATCTATTTTGTTTGGAGTACCAGTAAAAGGGATTATTACTTGAATTGTAAAATGATGCAGCATGCTGCTGTGCAGAGGGAGCTGGGTGTCCTTGTGCATGAATCACAGAAGGGTGATCTGCAGGTGCATCAAGTAATTAGGAAGGTAAATGGTATTTTGTTCTTCATTGCAAAAGGGGTTGAATTTAAAAGCAGGGAGGTTATGTTACAGCTGTACAGGGTGCTGGTGAGGTCATACCTGGAGTATTGTGAGCAGTTTCGGCCTCCTTACTTGCAAAGCGATGTACTGGCAGTGGAGGTTATGCAGAGGAGATTCACACTGGTGAATCTGAAGTTGAGGGGGTTGTCTTATGAGGAGAGACAGAGTAGATCAGCATTATATTGATTGGAATTTAGAAGAATGAGGGGAGGATCTTATAGAAACATAAAAAATATTATGTAGGGAAGAGGTAAGAAAAAAGTAGAGAGGATGGTTCCACTGGCAGGTGAAGCTAGGACAAGATGGAATAACCTCAATATTAGAGGGAGCAGATATAGGATTGAATTGAGAAAGAGCCTTTTCACCCAAAGGCTTGTAATTCTATGGAACTCCCTGCCGAGTGAAGTAGTTGACGCTACTTTAGTAAATGTTTTTCAAGCTGAGATAGATATGTTTTGAACAATGAAGTATATAACGGATATGGTGAGAGCGCGGGTAAGTGGATATGAGTCCATGAGTAGATTAGCCTTGATGTTACAGATTGGCTGAGGAGGTTAGAAGGACCAGATGGCCTACTCCTGCTCCTCGTCCTTCTGTTCTTATGAAAGGGGCGTGGCCAGTTCTCCCAGCGCAGTCCCTCTGCTTTGATTTGTTTGGACTGGTTTTTCACAGACTGGCTGTTTAATGAAAGCAGGCAGCCAATTGTGAAGCTATCAGGCCAAAGAAGAAAGTCCATGCTGATCCGCCCCCCCCTCTCTCTGATATCTCTCCTGGAAGAACCTGGGTTTGATGTTTCCTTTCGAATTTTCCATGGGGTGTTTATGGAGATTGTTTCAAGTACTTCGAACAACACCTTAGATTATTTAGATACAGATTACTTACAGTGTGGAAACAGGCCCTTTGGCCCAACACGTCCACACCACCCCCCAAAGAGCAACCCATCCAGATCCGTTTGTCTACATTTACCCCTTCGCTCTGCGCAATTGAGCATGGCCAATTCAGCTAACCGGCGCATTTTTGGACTGTGCGAGGAAACCCGTGGAGAATTTGCAAACTCCACACAAACAGTTGCCTGAGGCAGGAATTGAACCCGGGTCCCTTGCGCTGTGAGGCAGCAGTGCTAACCACCGTGCCACGGTACTACGCCATGGCTTTCAACCATTTTCAGATTCTCAGTTGAGAAGTGGAGTGCTACTGAAGACCAGAAAGCTTCACCTGGAAGATTAGTTGAGTAGCCAACTTTTAATGTTTTTTAATATTTATTTATAGAACTTTAAAATGACAAAAGCTGGGTAAAGTCACTTTACTTCTACTTACTGTGGAACTAGTAGCATGGATATGGCTTTTAATTGGCTGCCTCTTGGTATTGTCATCCCTAATCATGTCACACAGTAATGCCCCACATCTATGTAGGCTGAATTGAAAGTCAGTTCTTGGTCTTCCCATGTACCCACTCCTTATGAATTTCATTTGCTAACATCATTAAGTTAGGATAATCTGTTGGGTTTTCGGATAGGTTGTCATTCTGCATGCTATTCTCTTCTGTTTGTGTTTCATTCCGTAACCTTGAAAATAAATTCTGTTTTATTTAAATCTAAGTGGCTTGACCAGCTGCGTCACTCCTGGAATATCTGCCTTACAACTGCTTAAGGCAACAAGCAAAGTTTGAGTCTGTACTACTTCCTTGAAATGACTCGAGGTGGTCTGTCCTGGCCCATAACAGTGTGCAACAGTGAGATCTAATATACTGGCATGGGTTGAGAATGGGAGAGAGTTGAAAGAAAAAGTGAGTCAGAATAAGCAGTTCCTTTTTTTTGGAATGGAAAGCAATTATGAGCAGGATGATCCTGGAATTGATGTTTGGCACCAATCTATTCATGAAATAGATTATACATCTGCTCGATGGTACTAAATGTAATGTTTCAAAATCTGCTGATGGCACCAAACTGAGAATTGATTGGGTGAGGCGGATGTAAAGAAGTTCAAGGTAATTGAGACACGTGGAGGGAATGGGCAAATACGTGGCAGATGAACAGCAATGTGGATGGACGTAACATTGAACATTTTGGTTGGAAAAATAGAATATCAGGCTAGCATTTCAAAAGGAATTGATGCGAAAATGTTGATCTGTGAAGATACTAACATGCATACTTTTGTTGACTTCTTCACCGAACTCTGAAGTCCATTCACGGCAGTGAATTCTGAAACCAGGCGTCAATACTGGGACTGGCACTGGCACATATGCCAGTGGGTATATGTAACATTGAAAAGGACCTGGATCTCCCTGTACACCAGTCACTGAAAGCATTATTGGAGCAACTGAAAGCCGTTAGGAAGGTAAATGATGTGTTGACCTTCATTTCCGGGGAATTTGAGTCCAGGAATAAGGGTACCTTATTACAGCTGTACATGACCTTAGTGAGACCCCATCTCGAACATTGTGCAGTATTGTGTGCAGTTTTGGTCTCCTTACCTAATAAAGGACAAACCCGACATTGAGGGAGAGCAGCAAAGAATGACCAGACTGATCTCTAGGATGACAAACTTGTTGTGGGAACAGAGTTTGGTGCGACTGAGTCTGTATTCCATGTGGTTTAGGAAAATGAGTGCAGATCTCAGTGAGATATATAATACTCTGACAGGGCGAGATATATTGGAAATAGGGATGATAATTCACCTGGCTGGGACGTCTAAAACAAGCAGCCACAGTATTAGGTACAGTCAGGACACTCTGCATTGAGATGAGAGTAAATGTCTGCACTCACAGACTGGTGAATCTGGGAATTCTATGCTACACAAGCCTGTGGAAGGCAAGGCACTGAATTTCATTAAGTATTTCTTGACACTAAAGGGACGAGGTTGCAGCAGAGGTTTGGTGTGGGGAGAAAGGATCAACCATCAATATATTGAATGGGAAAGCAAAATTGATGGACCGATGTTCCTAATTCATATTGTTCCAATAATTAATCACTTCAAAGGATATCCTTTATGAAGTGTTTGGGAA
The DNA here is from genome assembly GCF_047496795.1 of Chiloscyllium punctatum. Lineage (NCBI taxonomy): Eukaryota > Metazoa > Chordata > Chondrichthyes > Orectolobiformes > Hemiscylliidae > Chiloscyllium > Chiloscyllium punctatum. The sequence continues at coordinate 126,108 of NW_027309836.1, read as the reverse complement.
AAAAAGTTGAAGAGATGTTAGACCAAAAACTAGAATGGGGGAGGGTCAATGTGTTGAATGACCTACTCCTTCCCTAATGTTTCTGTGCAGTCTGTGGGAAAACTCTGTAAATGTGTCACAGGCTCTCAGCTGTTAGGAAGGAGGCATCTGCTGGATCAACAGGGCTGTGTTTCCCATTACCTTTTCTGATACCGAGACTGGTGCTGGGTGTTCTGTCCAATTTTATCCATTAAGGGCTCGGAACAGTTTGATACAATAGAATGATGCCTTGCTTGGCATTTTAGAGACCGTTGAAGTGTTTGCCACATGTCTGTCGTCTGGAGGCACTTTTAGGCCAGAACAGGAAAGCAGGGGAGATTCACTCCCTGAAAGTAAATTGGGAAGGCAATTGGTGTTTACAAGTGACATTGGCTTCAAGGTCACTGTTACTGACAGCAGATTTTAGATTTCGATATCTTATTAATTGTTTTTAACTTCCACCAGCTGCCAGAGCATTAGCCTGGTCGAGATTAGTAATCCACTGACATTTCCACAACAGCACCATCTCCACATGGGGACCAATCGGAAACCACACTGAGCAGATTATTTTTTGCTGCTTGATAGCTCTATCAAAAATAACTCACACAATTTTGTCTATTGTGATGGGACTGAGGGGGTGGTAAATGGTCAGCTTGTAATTATTCTTCTCTTAAGGGACAGGAAATAGTTGAGGAATTTTCCACGTTGCCAGGGAGATGTCAGAGTTGGAGCTGGAATGAAACAGTTTCCCTAGGGACACGGTTTGTTATGCAGCACAAGTCTTCAGTCCTATTGCAGGAATAGTGTCAGGGCCCATTGCCTTTTTCGTACCTACTATATTCGGCTGTTTCTTCATGTCAGGTGCAGCGAATCGAATTGGTTGGAGACTGACATCTGTGATTCTGTGGGCATCATCTAAGGAACACTTCTGGCTGAGGATGGTGCAGACATTGCATACTGTCTTTTACACTGATATGCAGCAAAGTTCCATTCTTTCGGGGAATGGCAAAGCAATAACCAAGTGGTATTGAGCTGTTAGTCTAGCGACCCAGGCAATGCTCATGTGACCTGAGTTCGAGTACTGCCACAGCAAATGGTGGAATTCAAATCCAATAAATGTTTGGAATTAAGAGTCTAATGATGATCATGGAACAGTTGCTGATTGTGTGGGAAACCCATCTTGTTCGCAGATGCTCTTTCGGGAAGGAAACTGCCATTCATTCTTGCTCTGGCCTACTTGTACCTCCAGACGCACAGCAATGTGTTTGACTCTTAACTACCCTCCTGTCAATAAATGGTGACACACTAATCCCATTGAACAGTTTTTTAAAAAAATATTTGTGGAGTCCTCTTCTTTCATCAGTTGTTTCATAGTTCAACTCCATTTCTAACTGGCTGTGGCAGGACTGCAGAGCTTCGATCTGATCAGTTTGCTTTGTCATCATCTCGTCCTCTCTATCAGATGTTAGTCCTACTGTTTGCAAAGTAAGTGAGTAGTCAAGTGTGGTAGCTTTAAATGGGTTGTCATCAGTTTTAGGTCCACACGGTTCTGACCCTGGTATGTTCATCTACACTCGTGACTGAAACATTTTTCAGCTTAATGGGAATAATGGACTGAGGAATTATCCTGGGCAAAAAGTTACAGATTGTGACTCAGTACAATATTCGTTCTGTCCAACTATGATCTACACTATGACATGAATTCCCGGGTTTGAGCTGCAATTTCTGCAATGCAATTCTGCTGTCTGTCGCCCAATTCATACCGAGACCCAATGACCCGTACCCCGTGAGCTACTCTGGTTTCAGATGAGGTAGCACTTCCAATTTCATATTCTCATTCCTCTGAGCGTTTGTTTATTGTGTCACATCTCTTATTGTCTTGTTTTTCAAAATCCAAAACGCATTCCGTGAGGTAGCAACACGGCTCAGTGTTTAGTGCCGCTTCCTCACAGCGCTATGGACCCAGGTTTGATTCCATCCTCCAGCGACCATCTTTGTGGAACATGCGCATTCTCCTTGTTGGATTCTTCCCTCCCACAAACCAAAAATTTCCAGGTTAGGTGCATTAGTCAGGGGTAAATATAGGATAAGAAAATGGGTGTGCTTGGTTTACTCTTCAGAGGATCGGTGTGGACTTGTTGGGCTGAAGGGCCTGTTTCCATACTGTAGCGATTCTAATTGCAACATTCATCTGAACGTTTTCCCTTGCAGTTATGCCATTTTCAGTGTTTAAATTGAATGTGCTTCACTCTGTTCTCTCAATGGCTTCTGATAAGAGCTCTGTAGTGTCAATGATTCCAGTCTTATGTAGTTTCAGAACCAAGATATTTGTGCATTTTTTATTATTTTTCACTTCCCAGTGTACGGCAATCCAAGTGGGTCAGGACATTTGAGCAGCTTTGACATATACCTTTGAACATGTTCAAAACCAGAAATTTCTGGAGAAACTCAGCAGGTCTGTCAGCATCTGTGGAGACAGAGAAACAGAGATAGTGTTTCAAGTCCAGCGTGGCGCTTGTTCAGAACTGAAAAGGGCTGCTTAATGCCTTAGCAAAAGTGGACGACAGATGATAGGAAACAGAGCATGTGGAGACGCAATGGCACAGAGGGATGGGCTTTTAATTATGGTGAAAGAGAAACAGATATAAAATTGGTGTAAATTAAAGTGTGGATGGCAGAAATGGGTTGTCTCTATTGAGTGCAGGATAAAATAAGACACAGACGAGATCATTGGGAGGTCAGGAAGTAGAATATATGAAAAATGGAGAACAGCCATAATGGAATCAGGCTGTGAATTTGGAAGTGTGTATTAACTGCTGCAGGCTGTGACACATCAAAGTGTAAAGTCAGGTGTTACTCTAGCTTGGGTAGTGTTTCACTGGAACGTTGCAGCAGCTCAGGACCGAAATGTTAGGATGAGCGCAAGGTCGGTTATTGAAATGAGAAGCAATGAGAGGCTCAGGGTTATTCCTACAGACAGAGTGAAAGTGGTCCTCAAACCAGTCTCTGTTTGGTCTCCCCAGTGTAAAGGAGACAGCATTGTGAGCAGCAATGACAGGAGACCGGATTGAAAGTGTAAAAGTGAAATGCTACTTCACCAGGCAGGTATGTTTGGGGTCTTGGACAGTGAGAAGGGAAAGGTGAATGGGCAAGTGTTGAAGCTTCTGTTATTGCATGGGAAGGTGTCATGGGGGAGTTGTGAAGTGTTCGGGATCATGGAGGGTGTCACAAAAGAAATGGTCCCTATGAAATGCTGTCAATGGTCGCGAGGGAAAGATGTGTTTGATGGTGCTATCCCATTGGAAATGGTGGAAGTGGCGGAAGATGATTCTGTGAATGTGGATTCTAGTACAGTAGAAGTGAGGACGAGGGGAGATCTATCATTGTTCTGGGAAGGAGAGGACGGAGTGAGGGCAGAAGCACGTGAGATGGGATAGTCACAGCTGAAGGCCCTGTCCACCGGAATTAGCGGATTTCTGATTTGAAGGCAAAGGAGGTCACGTCACAAGCAGTTCACTGGAATGTGGCGTCATCAAAGAGAAACAACAGAGACGGAGAAACTGAGAGAATGGAGTCAGCCTCCGCTGATCATGTGTTCAGCTACATCTAGAAGACACCCCTGAATGATTGAAAATAACCAGACATCTAAATTGAGGCTTTCTGTCTCACATCTGATCTGAAGCAGGATGTGGAAGTAGACCCAGAGGAAGGTCAGTGGGTATACCTGGGCAGACATTCAAGCAGATATCCAATAACGCTGAAAAATTATTGATTCTGTTCAAAAAGAAGGACTCGATTAGAAGATGTACCACCCATGGTCGACAAGGATACTATGATGAGCATTTGTGTAGGGCCAGATTTAGGATGTTTATTTCTTGGGATCATAAGCATATGCTGGGCATGACTTTCAGCTGTGCTTCCTGAATTCCCCCCAGAAACCCCTGCCATTGCTGTTCCATCCTCTTCCCTGCTCCTCTCCCCTTCCTGATTCAAGTTCTCCATCTCCAATTACAGAGCACATTCTCTCACATTATGGTCCCTCCCCACTTCATTGAGGATGACACTGAGAACTAAAAGGCGGGCTGTTACTTAATGGAGAGGACACCCACAAAAGGAACAGTGCAAAGGGATGGAATTGTCTTTGTGTCTGAAACATAACGTCAGCATGCTGATGCAGCAAGTAACTAATGTTGGTTCATTAGGCGGATTCCTGGAATGAAAGGGTTGAATTATTTAGTACATCTAAAATGGTGAGGCGTTTATTCATTGTTGTTGAAATGAATGTGGATGATATTACTGAAATGGACATGATGCAGAGGGGGCTTGACAAGGTAGATTTCGAGAATGTGGATCCGTTCCAGGGCAGAGAGTCGAACTCAGGGTTGTAGATACAGAATAACGGATATCGATTTCAAACTGAGATACAAAGAAACATCTTCTTTCAGAAGGTAGTGAATGTCTGGAATTCCCTAACCCAGAGGTTGTGGAAACTGGTTTTTTTTTAATACATTTACAGACTGGCTGGATTGGGTTTTGATAGATTAATGATTTGAGGGATACAAAAGGTTAGCAGGAAAGTGGAGTTGAGCCCTGAAGTAGATCATCCATGTTCTTATTAAATGACAGTACAGGTTTGAGGGGCCGAATAGCCTGCTCCTGTTTCTATTTCTTACATTCTTATGTTATTTTCCTGAAAATGGTTTTGTACAATGTTGCATTCAGGGAGAGCAGAGGATTTCTGTGAGCTCACACTGGTAGAGGGCTGTATTCACAGCGATTCTGGGTATGTAACATGACCCAAATCTGGAGCAGAAGTTACAGAGACGGGAAGCCTGAAAAGAGAGATTGGGGTGCGGAACAATTCCTGACTCAGCCTGGATTTTCAATTACATTTCACGAACTACACCTAACCATCGGGGTGGCCTCAATCTGCCCCTGTGTAGCAGGTCCGAAGGGCTGAATGGAACATCAGAACATAAGGCTGAGGAACACGAGTGGAACATTCGGCCCTTTGACACTACTCCGACAGTTAATAAGGTCGTGGCTCATCTCATTGTGGTCCCAGCTGCACTCTTCTCTCCAAGCACCATTATCCCTGATTCACCTGTCGATGGAAAATCAGATGAAGCCAGCCTCGATATAATATAAAGCTTCAGCCATCCCATACTTCTGGGAAGGAGAATTCCTACGTCAATAAATTCCCACTTTGTGAATTTCTCCTCATCCCAGTTCTGACTGAGGTTGGAGGGTGTCACTGATTCCTTTTCTAGTCCCACTCCTTCACTACTCACATCACATTTTAAATGTGACCAGATTGGTGATATAGCTGATGATAAAAGTCTTAGACTAGGTCTGGTTCAGTAAACAAGTCACGCAGATTTCTTTAGTCAGACACAAGTAACTTATAAAACTAATCGAGGAGCATGGAGGATCTGTGTTTCACACTGCTGCCTCACATCACCAAGGAGCTGGGTTCAATTCCAACCTCGGGCGTCCTGTATGTGGAGTTTGAACATTCTCCTTGTGTCTGTGTTTCCTCCCAGTGTTCCAGTTTCCTTCCACAGCCCAAACATGTGCAGCCTAGAGTGGATTGGCCATGCTAATTTGCCCATAGTGCCCAAGGATGTGTATGTTAGTTGCGTTAGTCATGTGAAATGCAGGGTTAGATGGATAGGGTGGGGGGCAGGTCTGGCTGGGATGCTGTTCACTGGGTCAGTGTGGATTTGATGGGCAGAATGCCTTGCCGCCACACGGTTGAAGTTCTAGAACAATGGCAAGAAGTTTGGACTATACGAATACCCAGTGGATATCTACCTGATACACTCTGTTGAAGGTTTTGTATGTTTCAGTAAGATCACCTCTCTTTCTATGAGTAACCATAATATAAGGCCTTCATTCCTGGAATACATGAAGTGAAACATTGCTGAACTGCTTCCAATGTAATTATATCCAATCTCAGGGAGGTAGACAAAAAATAACCTCACACCCCAGGTAAGGCTTTTTCTTTGTTTTCTCAGTGCTATGAGTTTTTGGAACTCTCTTCCCCGCAGACCATTGGAGGCAGAGTTATTGAATATTTTTGAGGCACAGACGGAAGATTCATAAGTAACAACAGAGTCAAGGATTATCAGGGGATGGACTGGAATGTGCAGCATGGGAAAATGTTGACAGTGGTACAAAATGACACTGCTTCAGAACATCCGTGAAAACGAAATGGTAATCTAGAAAACATTTTAAAATGGCAACAGTGATAGAACAGAGTTCCAATGACCATAGAGCTGCTCTGTCATTAAAGAGAGACCACTTGTGGTCATTTAACCTGAGGGTCACCACACCTCGGGTGATGGGTTGAGGGTGAGACAGCGTCCCTATCATGGTAACCTCTGTCAGTGTGGTGAATCGAACCAGCACTGTTGGCCTCCATCTTCATCACAAACCAGCTGTCCAGCCAACTGAGTGGGAGACTGTATAACTGTTACAGACAGAAACAGTCACAGGCAAAGGGTAAGGGAAACTTTCATAACAAGGAAAAAGGTACAATTCAGATAACGGTCAAAATAACGACTGAGGGTTCAAACGTTCTCTGCTAGAAATTGTATTTTATAATGAGACAAGTATTTCAAAGCCATGTTTGGCTGAATACGGTAAGGTGAGACATATGAAATAACCAGAATTACTAATTGTGATTGGATATCGATAACCATAAAATGAGTGTAGATTTTTGATTGGTCTGTGTAAAATGTGCTTACCATTATATAGATGGAGAAAGCTGATGGAATATATTATTGGGACAGTGCATCCCCTTGGGAAATGTCCTCGAGCAGGCGCTTGAAGAAAACCCGGGTAAAAGTGCCTGAGTGTTGTCTGCTCAGTGACAGGAACCCAGGGGGTTGAATGACTGAAAGTTCATGTAACATGGAACTGAGAAACGCATCAGATCAACCACAATCTTCTTAAATGCTAGAATGCGTTTGAAGGGCTGAATGGCCCCATAGTGGATTGCATGTGATTTGAAAACTGTACAATTTTGTTCCTTCCCCTTTTGTGTTACATACTGGGGCATTAAAATTTTCTTGAAAATGGGAATTATTTGGAACACGAACTTGAACATTCCACAATCAACATTCTTCAGAATATTCTATCAACATGTGAGAGTATTGCGAAGGCGAGCGTGTGTGTGTGTGTGTGTGTGTGTGTGTGCGTGTGTGTGTGACAAAGAGAGAAGGCTTTGCATGCAATAGTGAGAGTAGTGGACCATGAATCGTGTTCGGGTGTCGGTGATATAACAGATATACAGTGAGTGTGAGGGAGCAGGGAGAACACAGTGACCCTTATCCTGACAGTGTGGGGAAGGTTATTGAAGCTTTTCCTGCATTGCTGAACATTTCTTCAGACCGCAGATACTGCACTGAGCTGGTTGGTGAGCTCAGGCCCTGCTCGTTGGGTCTGGTGGTGTGGTTCCGCTGGGAAGAGTATGGTCCCCTCTGTACTAGCCCATCCACCAGGAGCTCCGTGTCCCTGTCGACAAACCGTGGTATAATTGCCCCTTATCTGCCATGCTCGGGGTAAACTGTGCACCAATGCCAGGGATCACGGAATATCAGGGCATCCGGCCGATCGTGAATAACTCCAGCCATGATGGGTGGGATCGGACTGGCATTGAATGACAGGGACACCATGGGGTGGCTGGGTAGTTAATGAGGTGAGTTCGATATGATAGTACCAGGAAAATAGCTCAGCCTCGTGCAGACAACCCATCTGTCACACTCAGTGAAAATCACACAAAGATAAATTATGGTTATATTCAGCCCAATGAGTCATAGACTCTGCTGTGCCCACTTTCAGTTCCAGAGCTGCAGAACAAATGCTCATTCAAAACTGTCCATCATCTGAACTCACACCAATATCAGGTTCCCTTTGCAAGCTCGAATATGAATGCACAATACATGGTTAAAGACAGGATTCTTGGCAGTATGGAGGAACAGAGCGACCTTGAGGTCTGTGTCCACAGATTACTCAAATTTGCTCCCAAAGTTGATGGTGTGGTTAAGAAGGCACATGGTGTGTTGGCTTTCATATGCAGGGAGATTGAGATTAAGAGCCGTGAGGTTCTGCTGAAGCTCTATAGAGTCCTGGTTAGACCACACTTGGACTATTGTGCTCAGTTCTACTCAGTCCATTATAGGAAAGATGTGGAAGCTTTAGACAGAGTGCAGAGGAAATTTACAAAGATGCTCACCAGACTGGACGGAAGGTTCTATGAAATAAGCTTGAGGGAGCAAGGGCTTTTCTCATTGGAGGAAAGAAAGATGACAGGTGATATGATAGAGGTGTGCAAGATGATGAGAGGCATAGACAGAGTGAATAGCAAGCGACTGTTTCCTAGGGCAGAAATATCTATCACAAGGGGTCATAATTTTAAGGTAATTGGAGGAAGGTTTGGGGAGATATCAGAGGTAGGTTCTTTAGACAGAGAGTGGTGGGGGTTTGGAATGCACTGCCAGCAGTGGAAGTAGAATCAAATACGTGAGGGAAACTCAAGAGATTCTTGGATAGGCATATGGAAGAAAGTGAACGGAAGCACGGACGATAGTCTGATCATAGAGTAGGATAAACGGGTGGCACAACATCGAGGGCCAAAGGTCCTGTACTGTGCTCTAATGTTCTTTGTTTTGTGTTCTATGGAAGTGCTCATAGAGGTTGGAGAGGGATTTTGATGTATCAGAGAGGTGAGGGCTATGAAGCCATGATCTTAGTGAAAGGCAAGACAGGCTTGGGAGGCGAACGACCTGCCTTTGTTTCTGATATTCTCACATTCTGTTATTGGAAAATTTGATTAGATTAGATTAGATTAGATTACTTACAGGAAGGTACCTGGAAGGTCTGTTATGGAATGTTGCAGTCACGGAGCCCAGGTGACGTTGTGAGCCATCTCTGGGTGAGGTATGGGGGCTGTATTCACAGTAAATCTGCATCTACCAACAAACGGAGTACAAGTTGCAGAGAGGGGAACCTCTGTAAAGAGAAATGAGGGACCGCTTTCATATCCAGCCTGGGTTTTCCAAGTACATTTTCCAAATCTCCCAAACCGTGTGTGACAGTCATGAGGGAGTGAATGTTCTCCTCTGTTTCTATGCACCAGGTGATAGCAGTAAGTGGCCTCCAACTGCTCAGATCCAGCAGGTTTGAGGCTCTAAATGGAACACAGAAACAGGGGGACTGAGGAGTAGGAGTTGGTCATGAGATACTTTGAGCCTTCTCCACCAGGCACTAAGATTGTGGCTGATCAGGTTGGGGTCTCAGCCCCACTTTCCTGTCTGTATCCCATTATCCATGACGCAGTCTCTGTCAAATCTTTAACTAACTCAGCTGTGAATACTTGCAATCAGAGAAACACCACAAACTTCTGGGGAAGAGAATTCCCATTCAAAAGCCCTTTTTGCATTTTTCCTCATCACTGTGATAGAATAGCAGAGTCTTACAGCATGGAAACACATCCTTTTTTTCCAAATTCTGAATGCCGATCAGGCATCCTAACGTGACCTAGTCTCACTGGCCAGCATTTGGCCCATATCCCTCTGAACCATTCCTATTTATGTATCTATCCAGATATATTTTAAACATGTAATTGTACCCGCTTTCACCACTTCCTCTGACAGCACTTTCCGTACCCCCAGGGCCTCTGCATGTGAAGGTTTCCCCTCAGGTCCCATCTAAATCTTTCCCCTGTCATCATCAACCTCTGCCATATAGTTCTGGAAGTTCGAACACTGGGAAAAAATGTTGACCATTGAGACTATAAATAGCCCACAGGATTTTATAAACCTCTGTCGTGTCACTATTCAGCTTCCAACAGTCCAGGGACAAAAACCCCAACCTGCTCATCCACTCCTGCAGTTCAATTTCTCAGGTTTCAGAAAATCCTTTTCTGCACCCTCTCAAGCTGAGCAACATCCATCCTTTAGCAGTGCCTACCGAATTGTACGCAGTATTCTTAAAGTGGCCTCAGCAATGTCGTGTAGAAATGTAATATGCTACCCCATCTCCTATAATCAATGTTCTGACTGAACATTAATACTCTGTCTACCTGCTACTCCACTTTCAAGGAACTATGAACCTGCATCCGTAGGTCTCCTTGTTCAGCAACATTCCCTAGGGTACCACCCTGCTTTAACTTACCAAAATGCAAAACCTCACAAATGTCTGCATTAAATTCTATCTGCCAGTCCTTGACCCTTTGTTTGTCAAGGGTGCCGTTGTACTCTGAAATAACCATCACTGTCCACCGCCCCACTATTTTTTGATGTTACCTGTAAACCTACTAACTATGCCCTCCCCTGTCTGTATCCCATTGTAGACGCTCTGCCCTCCCCCCATCTGTATCCCATTGCAGAAGCTCTGCCCTCCCCCTGTTGTATCACATTGTAGACGGTATGCCCTTCCCCTGTCTGTATTCCACTGTCGACGCTATGCCTTCCCCATCTGTATCCCATTGCCGACGTGCTGCCCTCCCCCTGTCTGTATCTCATTGGAGACACTCTGTCTCCCTTTGACATCTTATTGATTGACTATCCTGATGTATGAGCAAACTGAGCTCCATCCTCTCCATCCAGTTCATTGGTGTGGATTGTCATTTGTTGATGACCTCACACAGATCCCTGAAGAATTCCACTGGTTACAGCTTACCAAACACAAAATGAGTAATGATCTCTTGTCTGTATTTCCTGAGGCAGCCTGGGATGGTTAAATGGCATCCTCCTGTGCTGTGTAATTTACTGAAATGATTTGAATACTTCATTCTATTCCTGTCTAACCCCATGGAAGTGCATTATGGCCTCCCCCTGCTGTATTGTCACGATGCTGACTGCCTCAATGGGATCTTTATCTCCCTCTGGAACAGCCTCAGGTGTGAACTGACAGAACAACGAGTGAAGTAGGAGCAGCAGTTGGCCATTCGTTCCCTCCAACTTGATGCTCAGTTTAGAAACATTATGGCTGATCTGATTGTAGCTGAATACCCCTTTCCTGTCTGTTCCCAATAAACATTGACTCCTCTGTCCATCAAACGTCAGTCAAGGTCAGCCTTGAATATCCTCAATGACCCAGTCTTCACTGTTCCCGGGGGATGAGAACGCCACAGATCACACAATCCAAAGAAGAAAGGAGCAATCTTATCTCAAATGGAAAGGGAAGAACCCTTTCATTTTAAAGTGTGTTAACCTCACAGCAAGTCACCTACACTTTTCAGAAACAAGGGCACAGCAAATACGAACAAACATATACCATTCAGCCCCTCAAACGTATCCACAGTCCCATTGACTGTTCAGTCAAGTATTTATCAAACTCAGCTTCTACTGCACCCTTGGAAAATAATCCTGCCACCTTAATGCCACAGAGCATAGGAAATTGGAATCAGGCCATTTGGCTCATAAGGTCTACTTTGCAGTTTGATCCTGTCTGGTGTGTATCTCAATATAATTTCCCCGCCTTCTCACCGTAACCCTTGATCGTGGTTTTAATCTAACCTTTGTCTAAAAGACATGGTTGCGTCGGTGTCTCTGTATGTGTGTGTGATTGCATGTGTGTTTCTGTGTATATCTGTTTACTGGCAGGAGACAGGGTGATGGTGGATGGTTGTTTTTTGAACTGGAATCCGGTGGGCAGCAATGATCCAGAGGCAAAATTGTTGGGTTCACTTTTGTTTGTCATTTATATAAATGATTGAGATGAGAATTATAGAAGGCATATTTCGCAAATTTGAGGATGACGTCAAGTTTGGGTTTACTGTGGACAGTGTTTGTAAAATGGTGAACAGCTGAAGATTACAAAGAGACCTTCATTAATTGAATCAATCATTCGTCGAGATGTACAACAGGGAAACAAACTCTTCAACTCGCTCATGCCATCCTAATGTTCTAAATTAATCCACTCCCATTTCCCAGCATTTGGCCCATATCCCACTAATCATAAAGCCATCCAGTTGCCTTTTAAATGCTGTAATTGTTCCAGCCTCCACCAGTTTCTCTGGCAGCTTATTCCATAGAAGCACCACCCTCTGCAGGGAAAAAAAGTTGCTCTTCATTGTCTTTCAAATATCTCTCTTCCCACCTTAAACCTATGCCTTCTAGTTTTAGACTCTCCTACCTTGCGGGGATGGAACCTTGACCACTCACCCTATCCATGCCCGTCATAATTTTATAAACCTCTAGAAAGTGTAAATATGACTCCAATCAAGACGGTTGGCTGTGCTTTCAGTCATCCTGGGTCTATAGTCCCAAATTCAATAGTCGTACCTCTTCCTTCTCCATCAAGGCATGATTCCAAAAAGTTTAATCAACTTGTTCAGACATATTATGAAACTGCTTTGTGGGAGTTGAAACGAGAATTTTCGGCGCAGTGATAGATACACTACCATCATTCAGCATTAGCCCCTAAAGCTGCAACATGATGCTCCTATATGTTGTTCATCAGCTTGTTGTAACACGCTGTGACACACTTCCATCGGACATGACTCCACTCCACCTTCTCCAGAGATAGGGGCACTATCAGACATTCCTGGACTGGAATCAAATCCAGAGCTCCGGTTCAGAAACTTGGGCACCATCCATTAAACAAGGCCGAAACTATGCCCAGATTTTGGGTCATGTTTGAAGTGTATGGATTTATTAAATTCTGGTTAACAATACTGTTGGACAGTTAACAAACACTGTTGGAGTTCAATGTAGCTAAGTGTGAAGTGATTCACTTTGGTAAGAGTAATAAAAAGATGGATTACTGGGCTAATGGTAGACTACTTGGTAGTGTGGAAGAGCAGAGGGATTTTGGTGTCCATGTACACAGATCTCTGAAAGTTGCCACCCAGGTAAATAGTGCAGTGAAGAAGGCATATGGCGTACTGGCTTTTATTGGTAGAGGAATTGAGTTCCGGAGTCCTGAGGTCATGCTGCAGTTGTATAAGACTCTGGTGCGGCCACATCTGGAATATTGTGTGCAGTTTTGGTCGCCATACTATAGGAAGGATGTGGAGGCACTGGAACGGGTGCAGAGGAAGTTTACCAGGATGTTGCCTGGTATGGTAGGAAGATCCTATGAGGAAAGGCTGAGGCACTTGGGGTTGTTTTCTTTGGAGAAAAGAAGGTTTAGGGGTGATTTGATAGAGGTGTACAAGATGATTAGGGGGTTTGATAGGGTTGACAGTGAGAACCTTTTTCCACGTATGGAGTCAGCTATGACAAGGGGGCATAGCTTTAAATTAAGGGGGGGTAGATATAGGACTGATGTTAGGGGTAGGTTCTTCACTCAGCGAGTCGTAAGTTCATGGAATGCCCTGCCAGTAACAGTAGTGGACTCTCCCTCTTTATGGGTATTTAAGCGGGCATTGGATAGGTATATGGAGGATAGTGGGTTAGTGTAGGTTAGGTGGGCTTTGATCGGCGCAACATCGAGGGCCGAAGGGCCTGTACTGCGCTGTATTGTTCTATGTTCTATGTTCTAATACCAAATTATACAGGGGACAAATCTCATTGAAAATTTGTACAAATTATTAGCCTTAACTATAGGATGTTGAGTGTATTCGCTGTACTATTGAGATAAACTCTGAACATCTGTAATTGCTTGGCTATGATTTCCGGTTTAAATGTCTATTACCAGTAGTCTGCTATATTAGGGAAAGAAATCCTGCAACACACTGCACTATGAGGGATCTCGAGTAGATATCAATACTGAAGACCAGAGACGAGGAAAGAACACAATTCTGTGCCCAAAACACCGGTCACTATTTCAAATCTCGAGCATGTGGCTTCCCTCTTACGAAAACCATTAATTGAGATGAGACAGCTATTTCCTATCCAGCTTTTGCTTACCGACTCCTCCTTCTGCCTGCACAAGGCAAACCAAGCTCTGGGTCTTTGGGAAACTCAAGGCTGGTGTCTGTAGGCATTATGGAGAGTGGATTGTGGTTTTAATCCGAAGGGGGAGTGTGAGGGGGTAGTAATATCATTCACTGGGCTGAGGTGTTGCAGATGGGGTTTAACCTGGATACATGTGAAGTATTGCTTTTTGGTAAAACAAACAAGGGGAGGGCTTACACAATGAATGCTGGGATTTGGTAGTTATATAGAAAAGAGGGACCCGGGGGTGCAGGTATAATTCTTTGAAGTTTGTGGCGCAGGGTATTTCAGATTACGTCAGTGCTCAGACCTTTGAGTTTAGAAGTTGAGCAGGCATGCTGAGATTGTTCAGGACATTGATAAAGCCTGTTCTGTAGTTCTGTGTGCAGTTCTGTTATGGGAAGGAGATTGTTAAGCTGAAGAGGGTTCAGAAGAGATGTACCAGGATGTCACCAGTAACACACCATCTTCTGCCTCAGGAGCCAACAAACATGCGGCACGAACATTAGATCCACTGATTTACAAATTTCCCCTGGGTAACCCAGATCCCAGATCCAACTCCCAGACTCACATCTGCCCTCCTGAGGAGACCTAATGCCCATCTTAATTCCCACCGCTCTATCCCACACTCCCCATCGATCTATCATGATCACCTCCTACCTTTGTTCACCTATTACTTACCTTTCCGCTGAAAGTTCTGCCTGAAACTTCGACTCTCTTGCTTCTCGGATGTTGCCTGGCCTGCTGTGCCTTTTCCACCGCCATGCTTTACATACTCTAAATTATCAAACATCTGCAGTCTCCATTATCTCTCAGGTACAATTCCCTGTCAAAAAAACCATGCCGTTGTCTGTTACAACCGCACGTAGTCTTAGGGACATTTTCTTCTCAGATCATGGACGATAAAAGTTCTTTTAACGTTTTACTGATATTGTAATTCCTGATCAGTAGTTAAAGAACGTACGTTTCAATTTATAAACAGAGAAGCATACTCATGTTCTAATAAACCTCTGGCATTGCTCCCATATCCAAGGCAGATTGAATGCTTACACATGATTGATCGACCAGCCCTAACATTTGTTCCCTCTATCATCCCCACATATCCCACCCAGAATGCGTAAATTTTAATCATACGGTTTTTTAAAATAAATAATAAAAAGTATTGAATTGAAATGGGTTAACTGGAGATATTTGTTCAGCGATTGAGATTGATCTCAATCTCCGTGGAACCTAAATATGTCACTGGAGAGCTTTCCTCTTCTATTAATGAGGGAATCGGTTCAATGTGTTATCCCATAGTATCAGCGGGAGTATCACCAACAGCACTAACAGGGATCAGCAGATCTAGAGAGGGGGGAAGGAGAAATCTGAATCTGAGAACATTATACTGGAATGTTCCAACAATGGATCAGAATCTGAGAACATTAGACTGGAATGTTACAGCAATGGGCAGGAGTTTATCCGAGGGTAGTTCCTTGCTTTCTCAACCTTGGATCTCATTAGCATTACGGTTCTATGGTGTACTGATGGTTATTCAAAATGGTTACTATCCCATCCTCATTATCGTTGGTGTTCCTGGTAATTCATTCTATCTGTTCATAAAGCCAGGTAAGACTGAATTACTGCTCATATTATTTAAAATTTAGAAAGGTGGACGTCAATATTTTCAATTCCAATGAAATATTCCATTCCTCACAAATTATAACGAGCAGATTATTATTGACAAATTACTCACCAATACGCGATGAGGAACCAGACTGTTCTCAAACTCCGTAATACTTCTATACCTGCACAGATCAACATTTCTATATCTTCCCCACTCACTAATTCTGTCCAATATCACCATTATGATATACCCATCTCCTCCTCAGCCTCAGTACATCTTCTGAATAAACCATCAATTGTGCCTTTGTTCAATCTGGATATACCTTAACAAGTCCCTTGTAACCACATGTAAGTTGCAGAATAATTGCTCTTGAGTATGTTGAATTGTTCACTGCACAGAACCTGTCAGACAGGCAGACACTGCGTGCTGCTTAAATCATTGACGCATAATCTAGAGCCACAGAATAATAATCTGTTGATAACTCAAGAAGGAAATTGATGTTATTGAAGTGGAACCATCACCATTTGTAATTTTAAAAAGGCTCATCTGCATGCTTCCTGTCCTTCAGAGAAGTCAATGGTTATTCTTCCCCAGTCATAGCTGTGCAAACCCACATCAAAGTGTTTTACTCTTTACTGTGCTGTGGAACCAGACACTCAGTTCAAGATCCGTATAACATGCTAGCTTGACCATGGCTGCACACATCCCGTGAGGGAAGAACAAAAGTAAAGTTAGCTCCCTTCCTCTGCCTGTTTTCCTTATTTCTACACCACATTTCCATTCGGGTAGGTGACCATTCCCTATTTCAAGTGCAATCTTTCTGACTGAGTCTCTACCCAAGAGTGATGTTCATCTCCACAGGCACCTTTGGTTCTGGATTTACTGATGCTGACATACAGATCTAAGGAACTTTTAAATTCCACATCGATGGCAGTACATAGAGAAGGAATGGGTTTTTATGTCATAATAACGATATGGAGACCGTAAGTGTGGGAAAGAAATTATTGTGATCATCACTGAGAGTGTGGTTGAGACAGTACTTGGGGTATTATGGACAGATTTTCTTATCCTTAGAACGAATGATCTCATTGCTATAGAGACTAATTTCACCCGACTAATCCCTGCGCCGATGGTAAAAGAGGAGTGAGTGAAGGTTAATCTGTAGCACTGTCAGAGATAAGAGGTCATTGCATTGAAACTTGATGGTGACGGACAATCACTCGTTATGTTCTACACACACTGAGAAGGTGATAAATTCCATGGCTTGTAGTTTTTATTTTACACAGGATGCATGATTCTGGATATTTAAGTGCCTCTGAGGTTAAAACCTTCAGTCAAATCCTGCCTTGATATCGTGGTCAATCCCTCTTACCTAAGCAGGTCAGTTAAACACTTTTGTTAATGTTAATACGTGATGGTGTCTGTGTGGAGAGTGTTTTCTTCTCACAGAGGGTAGTGAATGTCAGGAATTCTCAGGTCTAGAAAGTTAGGGGAGCGATATCACTGCAAGTATTTAAAGAGGAGGTAGATGGAGTTTTAATCCGTCAGAGAGCTGAGTGGAGGGAAGAATTGGGCATTAAAGATGAGTTAATGCCAACAGTAGGTCAGACATGATCGCATACAATGGCATGAGCATCGGAATTATCTACTCCTGTTTCTTATGCTCTCATATTCTGTCATTGGAAAGTGAATGGTTGTAATTTACCTAGAAGTGCTGTTATTGAATGTTGAGGACAGTGAGAGAAAAGTATCTGGTGAGCCATCTCTGGGCGAGATATGGACCTGATATTCACAGTGAATCTGGGTCTACAACATGACCAACAAATGAAGCACCATTTGCAGCGAGGAGACACTCTGTAAAGAGGTGAGAGGCCTCTTTTGTATCAAGCCTGGATTTCCCATCACATTTTCCAACCCACACCAAATCACCCAGTGTTGAGGGACTCAATAATATCCTGTCTCCATCTGCTCCTGTTCAGGTGGTGTTAAGGACGGAATGGAACATAGGAACATAGGACTGAGGAGCAGGAGTGGGTCATTAGACAAATTGTCATTGCTCGACCAGACAATAAGATCATGGCTGATCTGAGTGTGGTCTGCGCAGCACTTTTCTGTCTGTCCACAATTTTACGCCATTCACATGTCTGTTAAATGTTGAATAAACTCAACTTTGAATAAATGCAAGCACCCAGGCACAATATTAGGGAACTGCACAAAGTCAAACTACACAGGCAGCACAATTCTGGAAGGCGCCAGGCATTTGTCTAACAGTCTTGTTCCCATACAATTAATTCTGCTGCAGTTCATCATTTTTTATTTATTCATGGAATGTGGGTGTTATTGATAGGCCAACATTTATGGACCATGTCTAATTACGCTGGAAGTAGTGATGTTGAGCTGCATCTTGGGAATAAACTTCTAGGGAAGAGAATTCCCATTTGAACAGCCCCGTGAGAATTTCTCATTCCTGCTCTGACCAATGTTGGAGGGTGACTGTTTCATTTTCCAGCCCAACACTTCTCCACTGATTACAACAAATTTGAAGTGTAACCTAGGCCATTTTCCCGAAAAATGTGAGACACAGAGTCACACACATACAGACACATACACCAACGCACATGTCTGAAGACGATAAAGAATAAGAAATGGTTTCCAAAGTTTCATAGTATTTTTAATCATATCAAATGGAAAAGAGATAATGTGTCCCAACTGCTATTCTGTCTCCGACGTTATTCTACTCAAACAAGCTGCTGGTATGAGACTTCTTCCTGGAACAGTTGGATTTGGCAGAATTTCCTTTCCTTCAAGCAGTGGAGCGATTCCCATGAATCCTCAATAGGAATCCTCCACGTTTGTTAAAGATGATTCAGGGACTTTTTAATCTCACACTTTGCTGACAGGAGGGTCAAGGTAAGAGAACGGGAGCATCAGACTGCAGCTTACGACCATAAGATAATCGAAAATAGGAACAGAAATGAGGCCATTGAGCCCATCAAGTCTGATCCACCATTCAATTATGCTGACAAGTTTCTCAACCCCATTGTCCTGCTTTCTCCCTGTAACCCTTGATCCCTTTGATACTCCAGAAGCAAACTATCTCTATCTTAAATATACTCAATGATCTGACCTCCACTGCCTTTTGTGAAAATGAATTCCATAGGTTCCCCACGCTCTGGCTGAAGACATTTCCCCTTACCTCCATTCTAAACGGATTTCCCTTTACTCTAAGTTTGTGTCCTTGGATCCTAGAGTCTCCTATCAATGAAAGTCTTCTCACCATCCGTACTGTCCAGGACATTCAATATTCTGTATGTTTCAATTAGATTCACCCACATCCTTCTGAACTCCATCAAGAACAGACCCAGAGTCTTCAAACGTTCCCAAATGTTAAGCTTTTCATTCCTGGGACCATTCTCATGTACCTGCTGTGAACCCATTCCAAGGTCAGCACATCCTTCCTGAGGCATGGGGCTCAATACAGCGCATAATACTCGACATGTGGTCTGACCAGAGCCTTATAGAGCCTTAGAAGTACATCCCTTTTTTTACATTCAAATCCTTTCAAAATAAATTCCATCACTGCATTTGCCTTCCTAACTACTGACTCAATCTGCACGTTTACATTGAGAGAAGCCTGGAGTAGAACTCCCAAGTCCCTTTGCACTTCAGACATCTGAATTTTCTCGGTAGTCCTTGTTTTTATTCTTCCTACCAAAGTGTATGTTCCCACAATTTCCCAGTTTGTACTCCATCTGCCACTTCTTTACCCATTATCCTAACTTACCCACATCCTTCTTAAGCCTCCATGCCTCTTCGACGTTACCTGTCCCTATACCTATCTTTGTATCACCTTCAAACTTAACCAGAATGCCTTCAGCTCCTTCATCTGGATGGTTAATGTATAAAATGAAACGTTGTGGTCCCGACACCGAGCCTTATGGAACACCACTTGTCACTGGCTGTCATCCTGAGAAGGACACTATTATCGACGCTCTCTGCTTCCAGCCAGATAGCCAAATTTCTATCCATGCTAGCACCTTGCTCTAGTACCATGGGCCCTTGGCTTACTCAGTAGTCATTGTCAAAGACCTTCTGGAAGTCCAGGTGATGACATCCATTGGCTCTCCTTGTTCTAAGCTGCTCGTTACGTCCTCAAGGTTTTCTAGCAGCTTTTCCAGGCATGACCTCCCCTCGAAGAAACCATGGTAACTTTACCATCCACATCCAACTATTCAGAAATCTCATCCTTCACAATGGATTCCAGGATCTGACCCAGAGCTCAAGTTTTGATTAGACAGTCTGTGATGTTCCGTTTTTTGCTTTACTCCCTTTTTTCAATAGGGGTATGACGTTAGCGATTTTCCAGTCCACTGGGAATCTCCCTGATTTGAGAGATTCCTGAATGATCACCACCAACGCCTCCACTGTCTCATCAGCTATCTGCCTTAGAAATCTGGAATGGAGTCCATCTGGTCCAGGTGATTTACTTACCTTCAGGCCATTCAGTTTTCCCAGCACCTTCTCTGAGGTGATGGCCACCTTACTCAGGTCTGTCCACGAAGTCTTTTAAATGTTTGGGATATTGCTCGTGTTTTCAACCGTGAAGACTGACACCAAGTAATTTTTCAGCTCCTCAGCCATTTCCTTGTTCCACATTACGATCTCTCCTGTGTCAATTTCTTGCGATCAGATGCCCATTTTTGCCTCTAATTTGCCCTTTCCATGTCGAAAGAAGCTCTTACAGTCTTTCTTTTTATTTAATCTTCTCACTCCTTACTTCTGTTTTTTTTTGCTCTCTGTTGGTCTTTACAAGTGTTACGACATGGTGGCGAATGCCTCTATTAATTAAACCAAACATCCAGGAAAGCTCAACTCACCTCGTAATCTATTAGAATATGAGTGACAGAGAACTCCCAAATTCCATTATTTAAAGAAAATAACGCCAATTTATTTTTAACTGTAAAAGTGAACATTACACCACAACTATTTACAACTTTATCCAGCTCCCACCCCCACCCCAACCACACAACTGCACCCACCTCTATAACAATATGCTGTTTCAATTAGACACTTATGAAGATTGCATCAACTTGATTTAAAAACCACACAGCCACTGCCGTCCTCTGTGATGTTACTCTCCTGGCTGCTGAATTCCCTGGGTCATCGTATTTCTGTTTCCTGTGAATATGTTTCATATGAAAAAATATCTATGATAGTGAGTATTTCCTAATTTCTTGCAGAGCAAGATGGTTGATCCCAGGCTTCTCCGTCTCGATTGCATCTGCTGCCTCCCCAATTTTCAAAATGTTCGCATTTTTATATACTCAGCATCAAATTGTCTCACTGGTTCAATGTTGGCAAAACAATAAATTCAATCTCGATTTGCTTTCAGTGACAGAGAGAGTGAAGGAAAGAGAGTGTTGCATGCAACAGGGTGACTGGTGGAGCAAGAGCCTTGTTTGGGCGTAGGTGCTGTAACAGATGTACAGAGAGTGTGAGGGAGTAGAGAGAATAGGGAGACATTTGTCCTGGCCGAGCGGGGAAGGTTATTGATGTTTGTCCTGTATTGATGGGCATTTCTTCAGATCATCTCAGCATCGGGGTGAGCCTCCCCAATGTCTTGTCCACGTCTATCACTAATAACAGCACAGAGCACATCCCACAGCTTCTTCAGAATATGTTTGCGTGGATCTTGCAAACAACAAGGAGGAACAAACATTGGTGCCTTACATATCTAAACCAAAACTGTTGTGCATCCGATTCTCTGGAAATTAGAGATGCAAATATCGTGGGTGCTGCAGTAATATTGAATGATCTAAAATTGCAACTTAACTGCGTTAACGAAATGATTGCTAATGCTGTGAAAAATACATTTCATAAGTGTGTATGAGGTAGGCTGAAGAGTATGTTATGAACCAAAGTAGAGAGCAGATTATTTCGGGCGTGGTGTTGTGTGGTCAGAAGGACTAATTACTTACCGTGCTCTGAGGAACCTATTGGGCAATCGTGACATTATATGTTGCATTTTACAAGGCGCCTGCAAGCAATATAGAATGTTTGAACATTACACTCAAATATCATGGAAACCCGAAGGCTAGAGGCTCAAGTGAATTGGAAAAATACAATATTACATTTAGTGTGAGACAGACTTTGCCTATTAGTGATAGAAATACTGTAAAGTCTGAAAAATACGTATATAACACTAAGTTACAAACACCAATTTAAGGAAAGGTGACTCATTGATGGTTTACGTAAGAAATTAATGATTGCATTAAATCTAAGGAAGCAGCTTCAGAAGAATTCCAGATATTGTGCAAACCTGAACATTCTGAGAGATTTACTTTGCTGAAAATAAGGCCGAAGAAAGTGTTAAGTAAATCAAAAAGAACATGAATACAAACAAACAGGAAACACACAGACTGCTCAAATAAAAACAAACAGGAAACACAAAGACTGCTCAAATCTAGGATCCATGTACCAAAGAAAACAAAAGTAAGGCCAAATGTGGAAATGTATAAGGGTTAGGACAATTCATTGTGGGGAACTAGGAAATGGCAGAGAAACTAACCATCTAGTTTGCATCTGTCTTCATGGAGAAAGCGACAAGCAATCTCTGTGTAAAGCAAGTAATCACCTGGGATTTGTGGAACTAAAGACATAAAGTCAATTCATATCAGCAACAAGGTAGTACTTGAAAATGGAGCTAGATTGATCATTGCTAAGTCTGATGGGCCAGATATACTTCATATCAAAATGTCAGAAATAAAACAACATATTAATTGAACTGTCAGTGACTGTGTTTTATTTTCCTGTAGATCCTGCAAAGACCATAAGCCCTTGTAGATCACTGGAAGGTAGTGAACGTGATCCATCTGTGTACACAGGGAAGAAGAGATAATGTGGAGAAGTGCAGAACAATTAATTTGACATATGTAGGGAAACAATTAGAATCCATTATATAAGAAGTCTTACTGGGTACTAAGAAATGAACAGCAATGTTGCAGAGAATCACAATGCATTTCTGAAAGAGAAATCATGCCTGACAAACTTATTTGAATTTATTTCTTGCAGCATAGACCACGGACAACTAGTGGAAGTAGTGTATTTGGATTTTCAGAAGTCTGGGCGGGAAAACATTTCTGGCTGTAACAGCTGCTCCTTTTTTGAGGTATTTTAGGTGTCGAAGCTGATTTCCCCAAATTCCAGGAGCAGCAATTTCTGCTTTGTATGCTGTTGCATTGGTTTGGAACTTTGGGGAAAAAAGTCAAAGCAACAGCAGTTTTAAAAGGGAAAAGAACATACAAAGGAAGCACACGGTGAGGGGAAGCAACTGACAGGATAGCGTACCTGCACAGTTACTGCCTTTGCTGTTTGAATTCATGTATTGCTGGATATCAGAGTGCGTCTAGAAAAATTAACAAACAGTGAAATTTAAAACTGGTTTGGAGGAACTGTTTGGGCAAAGTCCCCAGCCAGATAAGTGAATTGTTTTAACTGTGTCCTACAGAAAGTCTTCAGAATTTAGTAGAATGGATTCTTCCTTAATTATATGTTTTTTGAGATATGTCCCTTGATTAATCATAAAATATAAGCCATAAATATTAATTTAACCTGGGGCAGTGTTTTGTAGAGGAACAAGACAGTTTTGTTTTTCTGGGTCTGTAGATTGTGAAGGAGCACAAATGGCCTTGGTAGAATCATATGCACTTCTTGTCAGATGTAGGAGTTTAAAAAGGATTTGAGGGTTACTGCGGACTATATCTGCAATAAATGCTTCTAGTTGCGAATCCTATCAGATCGAATGGATCGGTTGGAGAGACAGTTAGAGACAACGAAAAATTTGTAACAGCAACAGTATGTGATGGATGACAGTTATAGGAAGGGGGGAAAGTCTCAGATGCAGTCACATAGATGGGTTAACTCCAAGAAACGTAAGAGAGGTAAGCAATTAGTGCAGGAGTCTTCTGGGGCTGTCCCCATTTCAAACAAATATGCTGTTTTGGAAAATGTGGGGTGTGATGGATTCACAGGGGAACATAGCACGAATAGGCAAGTTTCTGGTATTGAGACAGGCTCTAATGCAACAAGGAGTATGTCGGATTCCATGAGGTCAATTGTGTTAGGGGACTCCCTAGTCTGAGGAACAGACAGACGTTTCTGTGGACAGCAGAGAAAAAAACAGAATGATGTGTTGCTTCCCTGGTGCCAAGATCAAGGATGTCTCAGAAAGGGTGCAGAATATTCTCACGGGGGAGAGGGGCCAGCAAGAGGTCATTGTCCACATTGGAACCAACGATATAGGAAGGGAAATTTTGAGAATCTTGACGGAGATTGCAGTGTGTTAGGCAAAAATTTAAAAAGGAGGTTCTCGAGAGTTGTAATATCTGAATTACTCCCGGCGCTGCGAGCTAGTGAGAGCAGGAATAGGAGGATAGAGCAGATGAATGCATGGCTATGGAGCTGGTGTATGGGAGAAGGATTTGCATTTTTAGATCGTTGGAAACTCTTTTGGGGTAGAAGGGACCTATACCAGAAGGACAGATTGCACCTAAATTGGAAGGGGACGAATATACTAGCAGGGATATTTGCTTGAGCTGCTCGGGAGGGTTTAATCGAGTAAGGGGGGGGGGGGTGGAGGGGGGCAGGGAGATAGTGAGGAAATAGATCAATCTGAGATTGGTACAACTGCGAACAGAAACAAGTCCAACAGTCAGGGCAGGGAAATACAAGGTAGTACTAATAAAGTAAACTGCAGGAAATATTTAAATGCAAGGTCCTAACAGGGAAAGCAGATGAACTCAGGGCATGGTTAGGAACATGGGACTGGGATATCATAGCAATTACAGAAACATGGCTGAGGAATTTGCAGGACTGTCAGCTAAATGTTCCAGGATACAAATGCGACAGGAAAGATAGAAAGAGAGGCAGGAGAGGAGGGGGAGTGGCATTTTTGATTAGGGTTAGCATTACAGCTGTACTGAGGGAGGATATTCCTGGAAATATATCCAGGGAAGTTATTTGGGTAGAACTGAGAAATGAGAACGGGATGATCACCTTATTGGGATTGTATTGTAGACCCCCTAATAGTGAGAGGGAAATTGAGAAACAAACTTGTAAGGTGATCTCAGCTATCTGTAAGAAAGTAGGGTGATTATGGTAGGAGATTTTACCTTTCCAAATATAGACTGGGTCTGCCATAGCCTTAAGGGTCGAGATGGAGAGCAATTTGTTAAGTGTGTACAAGAAAATTTTCTGATTCAGTATGTGGACGAACGTACTAGAGAAGGTGCAAAACTTGACCCACCCGAGGGAAAAAAAGGCAGGGCAGGTGACTGAGGTGTCAGTGGACGTGCACTTTGGGGCCAGCTGCCATAATTCTGTTAGATTTAAAGCAATTATGGAAAAGGGTAGGCCAGATCTAAAAGTTGAAGTAGAAAATTGGAGAAGGGCCAATTTTGACAGTTTTAGGCAAGAACTTTCAAAATTTGATTGGGGGCAGATATTCACAGGTAAACGGACGGCTGGAAAATGGGAAGTCTTCAGAAATGAGATAACAAGAATCCAGAGAAAATATGTTCCTGTTAGGATGAGTGGAAAGGCTGGTAGGTATAAGGAATGCAGGATGACTAAAGGGTTTGGTTAATAAAGAGAAGGAAGCATGTGTAAGGTATAGACAGGTTAAATCGAGCGAATCCTTAGAAGAATATAAAGGCAGTAGGAGTATACTTAAGAGGGAAATCAGGAGGGCAAAAGGAGGACATGAGATAGCTGTAGCAAGTAGAAGCTGTAGCAAAGGGTTTTTACAAATATATTAATGACAAAATCATAACTAGGGAGAGAATAGGGCCCCTCAAAGATCAGCAAGGCGAGAAAATGCGGGAGATACTAAACGAGTATTTTGCATAAGTATTTACTGTGGAAACGGGTATGGACGATATAGAATATCAGAAAATAGATGGTTACGCGTTGAAAAATGTCCATATGAGGAGGAAGTGCTGGATGTCTTGAAATGGGTAAACGTGGATAATTCCCCATGACCTGAACAGGTGTACCATAGAACTCTGTCGTAAACCAGAGAAGTGATTGCTGGGCTTCTTGCTGAGACATTTGGACCGTTGATAGTCACAGGAGAGGTGGTAGAAGACTGGAGTTTGGCAAACGTGGTGCCACTTTTTAAGAAGGGTGGTACGGACAAGCCAGGGAACTATAGACCAGTGAGCCTGACGTCAGTGGTGGGCAAGTTGTTGGAGGGAATCCTGAAGGACAGGATGTACATGTATTTGGAAAGACAAAGACTGATTAGGGATAGTCAACATGGCTTTGTGCGTGGGAAATCATATCTCGCAATCTTGATTGAGTTTTTTGAAGAAGTAACGAAGAGGATTGATGAGGGAAGAGCAGTAGATGTGATCTATATGGACTTCAGTAACGCGTTCGACAAGATTCTCCATGGGAGACTGATTAGTAAGATTAGATCTCATGGAATACAGGGACAACTAGCCAATTGGATACAAAACTGGCTCAAAGTTTGAAGACTGAGTGTGAAGGTGGAGGGTTGATTTTCAGACTGGAAGCCTGTGACCAGTGGAGTACCACAAGGATCAGTGCTGGGTTCTCTTTTTTGTCATTTACATAAATGATTTGGCTGCGAGCATAGGAGGTATTGTTAGTAAGTTTGCAGATGACACCAAAATTGGAGGTGTAGTGGACAGCGAAAAATGTTACCTCAGATTACAACAGGATCTTCAGATGGGCCAATGTGCCTAGAAGTGGCAGATGGAGTTTAATTCAGACAAATGCGAGATGCTGCATTTTGAGAAAGCAAATTTTAGCAGGACTTATGCACTTAATGGTAAGGTCCTGGGGAGTGTTGCTGAACAAAAAGACCTTGGAGTGTAGGTTCATAGCTACTTGAAAGTGGAGTCGCAGGTAGATAGGATAGTGAAGAAGGCGTTTTGTATGCTTTCCTTTATTGGTTAGAGTATTGGAGTTGGGAGGTCATGTTGCGGCTGTATAGCACACGAGTTAGGCCACTGGTGGAATATTGCCTGTAATTCTGGTCTCCTTCCTATCGGAAAGATGTTGTGAAACTTGAAAGGGTTCAGGAAAGTTTTACAAGAATGTTGCCAGGGTGGGAGGATTTGAGCTAAAGGGAGAGGCTGTACAAGCTGGGACTGGTTTCCCTTGAGCGTCGGAGACTGAGGGGTGCCCTTCTTGAGATGTACAAAATTATGAGGGGCATGGACAGGGTAAAGAGACAAAGTTTTTTTCCCTGGGTTGGGAGACTCCAGAACTAAAGGGCATAGGTTCAGGGTGAGAGGAGAAAGATGTTGGGTGGCACGGTGGCACAGTGGTTCGCACTGCTGCCTCACAATTCCCGCCACAGGCGACTCTCTGTGTGGAGTTTGCACATTTTCTCCGTGTCTTCGTGGGTTTCCTCCCACAATCCAAAAATGTGCAGGTTATGTAAATTGGCTATGCTAATTTGCCCATAGCGTTAGGTGAAGGGGAATGAGTCTGGGTGGGTTGCGTTTCAGCGGGTCCGTGTGGATTTGGTTCCACACTGTAAGAAATCTGATCTAAATGTAAAAGAGACCTAAGGGGCAACATTTTCACACAGACAGTGGTACGTGTATGGAATGAGCTGCCAGAGGATGTGGTGGAGGCTGGTACAATTGCAGCATTTTAAGGCATTTGGATGGTTACATGAATAGGAAGAGTTTGGAGGGATATAGGCCGGGTGCGGGCAGGTGGGACGAGATTGGGTTGGGATATCTGGGACAGCATGGACGGATTGAACTAAAGGGTCTGTTTCCATACTGTACATCTCTACGACTCTATAACTCACACAGTGAGTTCTTAAATGCAATTACTTTGATTGGTAATTGGAGGAATACGTGTAATTGGAAAGTTAAACTTAGGTTGGATTTTGTTTAAGGGAATAGGAATATAGAGGGAAAGACATCATGTCGCAGTTGCATAGAGTGTTGGTGAGAATGGACCTGAGTTATTGAGTGCAGTGTTGGTGACCTAATCTAAGAAAGATTACACTGATCAATGTACATCCTCCAGATTAATTCCACAGATGACAAGATTTTCTGATGGAGAGAGTTGTCTTGCAACCTCTCCAGTTTCAAAGTATGAGAGGTGATCGCAGTGAAATTTCAAAAATCTATGATGCATGTGATGAGGTGGAAATAAACAGGATGTTTCTCTAGCTGTCTACTCTATATTAAAGGCAAATAATGACAGGATAAGGGATATGCCATTTAAGGCCGTAATAAGGCAGAAATTCTTCCCTCGGAGGGGACTGACTAATACAGGGGCATGGAAGCCTGTTGGCAGGGCAAGATAAAGGAGAATCCCCAGATATTCTTCACGTATATCGAGTAAAACAGAACAGCCAGGGAACATGTAGGGCCTATTAGTGACTTGCAAAGTTGCATCCAAACTCAACTTCATGGTAGAAGGGTGTTTTTGTGACTGGAACCCAATTTCCCCTGGTGTACCGCAGAGATCAATGCTGTGCCCCTTATTATTTGTGGTATTCATAAGTGATGTGAATGTGAAGTGGGTAGGGGGAGTGTGTGAAGTAAGTTTGTGTTTGACACAAAGATTGGCTGGGTGGTTGGCAGTGAGGAGGAAGGTCTTATGATACAGGAATATACAGATGGAATGGTCAGATGGTCAGATCAATGGCAGATGGAATGTAACCCTGATAAATATGAGGTGATACACTTCGGAAGAAGGAACCAGACAGGGGAGTACTCAAAGAATGGCACCTCACTAGGAAGCTCAGAGGGTGCCTCTCCACACATTTCTGAATGTGACTGGAAGTGATAATTGATGAGTTCAGCATTATTGTAGACAAAGCATTTATTCATTGACCCAAAGGTTATACGAATTTTATATGGCACTTTGGTTAGGACAAATGAAATATTGTGTGCAGTTCTGGGAGCCACATTACAGGAAGGATGTGATTGCTCTGGATGAGGTGCAGAGGAGATTCACCAGGATGTTCCCTGGGATGGAGCATATGAACTGTGGAGAGAGGCTGGGTAAGCTCGAGTTATTTATTTGGAGCAGAGGAAGTTGAGTTGGTAAGTAATTCAGGTATAATATTACAAGGGGCATGGACAGGGTGAATAGACAACAGCTGTTCTTTTTAGTCAAAGTTTCAGCTTCCTTACAGTCTGAAAACAGGAAATGGAGAATGGAGAACAGAGAAACATGACACAACTACTTCACTTCTGTCTTCACAGAAAAATACATAAACAAAGCCTTCCCAGCAATAGGAGTCTGAGGAGGAAATTATGTTGAATGAAATTAGTAAATAAAATAATTTGGTGAAATTATTGGAACCGAAAATAACGGGCATAGAAAAAAAATCAACACAGATTGATGAAATGGGAAAGATATTTGAGAAACTGACTGGTGGATTAATTACAGAAAAAAAATAATAGAGGCATTGAACTTGGATTTTCAGCAAGAATTGTAATAGAGTCCCAAGCCTCGTGTGCAAAGTAAAAGCAATTGGGATGGGGGTAATATATGAACATGGTGTTAAAATGGGAGTGTTGACAGGAAACAATGAGGAGGAATAAATGGATGGTTTACAGTTTGGAAGGCTCATGAGGCATCGCAATGATTGATGCTGGGCGCCAGATATTCACAATACATCACAAACATCTCGTTGAGGGAATCAAATGCAAAGTTTCCAAGTCTGCTGACGGAACTAGGATTTTGAAAATTGAGGATGATGTGAAAAAATCTTCAAGGCGATTGAAACAAATGGAGTGAATGATTAAATTTGTGGCAGATGAAGAGCAGTGTGTATAGATGTGATGTTGTCTACTTTGTTGGGGAACACTAAAATGCCAGCCAACCATTTAAAAAGGGAGTGGTTGAGAAATGTCGATCTATGAAGACACTTTTCCTCTATTATTGTTTGGACAGACCTCTGATATCCATGCAGGGCAGCGAGTTCTGAAGACAGAAGCCAATACTGGAAATACATTGACGCAGAGACCAGTTTACGCAGACCCATCATGTGGGGAGCTGTAACATTGAAAAGGATCTGGGATCTCCGTTGTACACCAGTCACTGAAGCAATATTGCAGGAGCAGAAAGCAGTCAGGAAGATAAATGTACAGGACTTTGGTTAGGCCACATTTGGAGTACTGTGTGCAGTTCTGGTCGCCTCACTTTAGGAAAGATGTGGAAGCTTTGGAGAGGGTGCAGAGAAGATTTACCAGGATGTTGCCTGGAATGGAGAGTAGGTCGTACGAGGATAGGTTGAGAGTTCTCGGCCTTTTCTCGTTGGAACGGCGAAGGATGAGGGGTGACTTGATAGAGGTTTATAAGATGATCAGAGGAATAGATAGAGTAGACAGTCAGAAACTTTTTCCCCGGGTACAACAGAGTGTTACAAGGGGACATAAATTTAAGGTGAAGGGTGGAAGGTATAGGGGAGATGTCAGGGGTGGGTTCTTTACCCAGAGAGTGGTGGGGGCATGGAATGCGCTGCCCGAGGGAGTGGTAGAGTCAGATTCATTGGCGACCTTTAAGTGGCATTTGGATAGGTACATG
The DNA here is from genome assembly GCF_047496795.1 of Chiloscyllium punctatum. Taxonomy (NCBI): domain Eukaryota; kingdom Metazoa; phylum Chordata; class Chondrichthyes; order Orectolobiformes; family Hemiscylliidae; genus Chiloscyllium; species Chiloscyllium punctatum. The sequence continues at coordinate 96,006 of NW_027309836.1, read as the reverse complement.
GATGGGTGCTTAATCTAGGATAGAAGTGCGGCACAACATCGTGGGCCGAAGGGCCTGTTCTGTGCTGTATTGTTCTATGTTCTATGTTCTATGTTCTATAAATGGGGTGTTGACCCTCATTCAGGTGGACTTGACTCCAGGAATAAGGGTGTCTCAGTGCAGCTGTACAGGCCTTGGTGAGACCGCAACTCGAACATTGTGCAGTATTGTGTGCAGTTTTGGCCTCCGTACCAAATAACGTACAAACCTGAAATTGAGGGAGTGCAGCAAAGGATTACCAGACTGATCTCTGGGATGACAGACTTTTTGTGAGAGCAGAGTTTGGGGTGACTGACCCTGTATCCCATGGGGTTGAGGAAAATGAGTGGAGATCTCAGAGGAATATATAAAACACTGACAGAGTTAGGTAGATTGGAAACAATGATGATAATTCCCCTGGCTGGGACGTCTAAAACAAGGAGCCACAGTATTAGGTACAGACAGGTCACATTGCATTTAGATAAGAATAATTATCTGCACTCAGAGACTGGTGAACCTGGGAATTCTCTCTCACATAAGGCTGTGGAAGACAAGGCATTAAAGACTATAAAGGATGTCGAGACACCGAAGGGGTGGTGGAGAGAGCAGGAGTATGGTGTAGAAATAAATGTTCAGTCATCATTATATTGAACTGGACAGCAAATTCGACAGATCAAAGGGACTACCGCAGTTCCTATTTTATAGCTTCACAAGGTTAATTACAATAAGGGATGTGAACAGTGAGTGGGGCAAGTGCATTGAGGAGATGTTCAGACATTAACTCGAATGGGGCAGGCTCAATGTGCTCTATGGCCTATTCCATTTCCGATGTTTCTGTACGGTCTGTGGGAAAACTCTGTAAATGTTGTCACAAGTTCGCAGATGTTAAGAAGGGGGTCTCTGCCGGCTCAACATGACTGTGTTTCCAGTTCCCTTTTCCATACTGAGGCTGGGTGTTCTGTCCGGTTTTATCCTTGAAGACCTCGGAGCAGTTTGATACAATAGAGTGTCTTTCTTGGCCTTTTCAGAGACCATTCAAGTGTTTATCACATGTCTGTGTGTTTGGTGTCACATTTAGGCCAGACCAGGAAAGCACAGGAGATTCACTTCCTGAAAGTACATTGGAAAAGAAAATTGTTGTTTACAATCGACATTGACTTCAAGGTCACTTCAAGGTCTCGATATTTTATTAATTGCTTTTAACTTCCACCAGCTGCCAGGGCATTAGCCTGGTCTTGATTATTAATCCAGTGACTTTTCCAAGACAGCATCATCTCCACATGGGGACCTATTTGAAGCCACACTGAGCAAGTTATGTCTGTGCTGCTTGACAGCTCTGTCAAAATGAACTCCAAATTTGACTATCGTGATGAGACTGAGGGGGTTGGAATTGGTCAGATTGTAATTATTCCCCGCTTAGGAACTGGACATAGCTGAGTCATTTTCCATATTGCCAGGGAGATGTCAGAGTTAGAGCTGGAAGGAAACAGCTTCCCCAGGGACAGGGATAGTGAGAGTTGGAGCTGCCTTTTCTTAGAGACATGAAATGGCCAAAATTTAAAAGTCTACTTCAGTTGTCTGTTTTTGAAAAGCCACAAAATAGCCAGACATTAAAATAGATTGCTTCAGCATTCGCGAAAAAAGTGACTTTGAGAAGGAAATAATTCCAAGGCCAAAGAATGGATAATCTGATTCGCAAGATTCTGAAACATGCTAACATAGTGATAAAGAAGGTTCTTGTTGCGAAAAATTGATGATTTGTAACAGAACACAGATGAAATAATGAAATTGTAGCACAAAAACTCTGAAGAATCACTACAAAAGGTAACTTATTCTGATCTCAGTAAGGATTCTTTTCATCCTCAAAAACAGCAACTCAAGTTATCTTTCAGAAGCCAGCTTGGCCTTTGAAACTGTTTACAATCGTAAAAAGTTCTAGTTAAATATTTGGTGAATAATCATGGACACAGATTTCAACGTAATTATAAAACCTTAAACAGATGCCTGGCATGTCTTGTCCAATTCGCTAAGAAAAAGATTAACAGTAGAAATAATAATAATATTACGAATTTTGTATCAGAATCAACTTTTTAATGTAAAATGTGAGAAGTGGTAGCCTGCCCAATGGAGAATAGAACTTATGCAATCCTTCAAAATAAACAATGAGTCACTGGAGGGTTTGCCTCTTCTATTAATTAAGGACTCGGTTCATTGTGTTATCCCAGTATTGGCGGGAGCATCAATGACTGGACTAACAGGGATCAGTAGCTCGAGAGACAGGGGGAGGAGAGATCAGAATCTGAGGACATTAGACTGGAATGTTCCATTAATGGATCAGAATCTGAGAACCTTAGACTGGAATATTACAACAGACAGGAGTTTATCCTGTGGTTTTTTCTACCTTTCTCAGCCTTGGATGTCATTAGCATCACGGATCGAAGATATCCTTTGGATTATTCAAGGTGGTTACTATCCCATCCTCGCTATAGTTGGTGTTCCTGGAACAGAATTATTGTGATCAACCCTGAGAGTGTTGTTGTGATAGTATTTGGGGTATTGTGCACAGATTTTCTCTCCTTTATAAGGAACAATCCTCTTGGCAGAAAGTGTATAAAGGAGTTTCGCCTGACTAATTGTTGGAATGATTGTACCATCGGGAGTGCATGAGGATTAATCTGTGGCGCTTTGAAGAATAAGAGGTGATTGCATTGAACTCAAGGTGATGGACAGTCACTCATTATATTCCAAACAGAACTAAAACGGTGATAAATTCCATGTTTTTTTTAACTTGGTTTACATGATTCTCGATGGCTTAAAAGACTCTGAGAACGTTCCTCTCACTCCACACCACTCCCCATTTCGATTGAGAGAGAGAGAGAGCCAGTCTTTAACTGAACTCTTCCAACATTAATACAGTGCATTTGGTGTGTGATCATATATATAACTTCACGTTATCCACCATCGCAACAGGAGCCACAATACCTTCATTCTATAACAATTTAACAATCCCCACCAGCTTCTGACCCCCATGGAGAACATGGATCTGTCTTCTTGGAGATGGAAGATGCCTCCTTGAGGCTTGGCACAAAACATTTGGCTTCCTCCCTCACTGTCCGCAAAATACGTTAAAGTATCATTTGTTCCACAGGCAATGGAGCCACGAGGAACATTGTGAGCAGTCTATGAGTGCAGTCTCTGCTCCATTCGTTTTCCAGGTTGGAGCATCAATAACACCCTCCTATTCCTGTGTAAGTGTCTCGAGAGGTGAATGGTCTCCTACTGGTTCCATAGAACAGGTTTAGGGGTCTTACTGGACTCTGGCTGTTCCTGTTTAACAGCTCAATGTAGTGATCAGACGCCTCCTCTTCTGTGGAACACGCAGGAGGATTGAATGGGCTGTCCCTCTTCTTGTTCAGTCATTTCGATGGGCTGAATAGTTTCTACATATCCGGGTGTAACCAGCTTGAGGTGCTGATTGAGCTCCTCTTTTAACTGTGGAAATGTGCAGTGCCTGGCCGTTCTGTTACATGAATGTTACCGACACTTTAACAGCACAAATGTGAATGTTGTTCGGGTCTTGCTGAATATGGACACAGACCCGTTCAGGAGCTGAGTGCGGACAAAATATTCCGAATATTGTGTGATCTTCAGTGATCACTCCGCTTCTGATCTTGAGATAAATGGGGGGCGTCGGAATGGGGGCACATAGACGTTGACGAAGGAACTGAAGATGTTTGTGCTGAGGAAAGTTAATCTGAGGATCTCGTGAAGCGATGTCCCGGGATTGAGAGGATTGTCGGCCACCGACCACAAACATCTTCCTTTGTGCTCTGACAGACCCCAACCAGTGAGGAGGTTAGACCTGATTCTCAATAAGCTCAAATAAGTAGGTGGTCCCGATAACACCCGCAGTCATCTACTGCCTTGATATCAAGGCCATTCAGTCTTTCCTGAGCCCCTGTGTTCACCTCTTGTTCATATCAATAGGTGACAGTGTACGTGTAGAGAGTGTTTTCCTCTCACAGAGGGTAATCAATGTCAGGAATTATCTGAACTAGAGAGTTAGGGGAGCTACATCACTGAAAGTATTTAAAGAGGTGGTACATGAATCTTTGACCTGTCAGTGAGCTGAGGAGTGTGAAAAACTGGGCATTAAGGAGGAGTTAATGCTAACAGTAGATCAGCCATTATCAAATACAATGGCTTGACCGTCCAAATTACATATTCCTGTTCCTTATGTTTTCATTTTCTGTAATTTCAAAGTAAATGGCTGTAATTTCCCTGGATGTACTGTTATTGTATGCTGTAATCAGAGAGAACAAAGCATTTTTGCATCATCTCTGAGTGAGGTATGGAGCTTTATTCATAACGAATCCTGGTCTAGACCAAGACCAACAAATGAAGCACAAGTTGCAGAGAGGGGACACTCTGTAAACAGACCAGTGGCATCTTTCAAAACCAGCCTGGATTTCCAAATAACATTTTCCAATCCGTACCAATCTGAGTGTGACAGTTGTGAGTGATTTAATGAAATCCTGTGTTACTGTGGACCAGGTATTTGGAGCAAGTGGCCCCCATCTGCACCTTGCAGGAGCTGTATGAGGCTGAATGCACCATAGTAACACGGGACTGAGGAGCAAGAGTGGGTCATCAGACACTTTGTCACTGCTCTTCCATGAACTATCATCTGATTAAGGTCTCAGCAGCACTTTTCTGTCAGTACCATTTCCCTACATTCATTTTTCTTTCAAATGTCTTACATAGACAACTTTGAACAAATGGAAATATCCAAGCATCACAATCGTCTGTGGAAGGGAATTCACACCTTAACAACCCTTTGAGAATCTCTTGTTTGTGTTCTGACCAATGTTGGAGGGTCACTCATGTCTTTTCCCACTCCTCTATTGGTGAAAGCAAATTTTAAATGTAACCAGTTGAGTGCTGTGCCCAATGATATAGGTATCCGACTGGGTAATTTTCTGGAAAAATCTGAGACACAGAAAGTTGAACTGTGAAAAAATGGTAAAATCATAGAGTGTCCCAAATATGTTTCTGACTTTGAACTTATTCTGCTCACACAAATGTCTGGGAATGCGGATTTCTTCCCGGAACAGTTGGATTTGGCTGAATTCCCTTTGTTTCGAGCTGTGCAGAGATTCCTATGAATCCTCATCAGGAATCCTCCACGAATGGTAAAGATGACTCAGGATTTTTCTGCTCTTACACCTTGTTTTCAGGCAGAACAAAGTAAGGTAGAGACACCAATTGGCTGCTGCTTCTGAAGCAAGTAATATTTTTCTCCGTCTCTGTGTGGAAAAATACAAGAATGTCAACTGAACACCAAACTGGACCATGTGCGCTCTCCATGTACATTCTCTGGAATGGATGATATTAGACTGTATGCCGTATGCAGCATCATTGCTGTTGTTGTGCACAGTGCCTTTCATTAGCAAAAGAAAATAATGTGCCCGTTTTATGATTTGATGAGATCCTTATATGCATCAGCGTAATTTTTAAAAATAGGTTGATATCTTCATAAGATTTGTGTTAATACCAATGCATCTCATTCAAAAAATTATTATCTAGCTTTAGACTTCTTAACAAGAGAAAATATGTATCCAGCTGAAAGACTTCTCTGAAAATCGTTGTTCAGTAAGATTTCTCATCTCAGATCTAAACAGATAATCCCCGATAACAAAAGGCCTTCATTTCAGGAATGAGTAAAGGGAAGCATCTTTGAACATCTTTGAAAGGAATTGACTCCTTTTTTTTAGTTTAGAGGATCAGAACTGCACCCAGTGTATCTGATGTGGTCTCAGCAATCCTTGCACAGATACAGTGAAATATTCCTAATTAAACCCAATACCCGTTGCCACAAACAGCATCATTCTACTTACCTTCTGAATCACTTGCTGCATCTGCAGACAGACTTCATATGATTCATGTACCAAGAATATGAAAAACATCTGCATCACAGAGTTCTGCAATCTCTCTCCATTTAAATTGTTCCCGACTGCAATAGACAACTCACATTATATTATTCCTGCTGAGGGTATGCTCACTAACCTACCCTGTCTACATCATAATGCAGATTCGCTACCTCCATTTGAAGATCAATTGAATGATCATTTTGGTGTCCGAGGTAGTTCAGCTTTGATCCATTCAGTCCCTTCATCGAGATATTTTACATAGATTATTGATCAGTGATGACCCTACAGTGATCTCTGAGTCAAAATTAGTTACAGTTTTGTTTAAAAAAGTCATATATCACTACTGTCTATTTCCTGTTAGCGACAGCTTCCCTGTTCCTGTGCAGCAGTTCAGGCGGGTTGAATGGCCTCATCCTGGGCTGTGTAATGTACTCAACGAGCTGAATTACTTCATCATATATTTCTGTGTAATTCTTTTTGAGGGGCAGAATGGTCTCCTCCCGTGTCATTGTAACGATCTAGTCAGGCTGAATGGGATAGTCCTCTACCCTGTAATCGCACTCAGTGGTGGATTGAGGGAACAACACATGGGGTAGGGACAGCAGTATATCTCTGTAACGGCCGGGAGTGTGGATTGAGGGAACAACACATTGGATAGGGGCAGCAGTTGGCCATTTGGTGGCACCATTCAGAATGCTCATGGCTGATCCGAGTGTGTCTGACCATCTGTCTCCTGTCTGTTCCCAATAAACATTGACTCTCCTGTCCGGCAAAGATCAGTCAAACTCAAACTAAAATACCTAAATTAACCGAGTCTCCACTGCTCCCTGAGGATGAGGACACCACAGATAGCACAACATTAAAGGGAAAGGGACATCCTTCTTTCATTGTGGGACACATTTTTTAAAAACTGTGTTAACCTCATATCAAATCACTGCCCCTTTTCGAATATAGTGGTACAATAACTAGGAATAGACATTAACCATTCTGCCCTCCAATCTTTTCCCACATTACCACTGACAGTTTCCATTCAAATATGTTGCTGCTGCTGTCTCAGGAAGAGAATACCTGATAGCATAACACCACACAAACATTAAAAAAGGATCAGAATTAGGCCATTTAGCCTATCGAGTCTGATATACTTTAAAGCCATTTCTATAATGTTCCTCAACATCATTCTCTTCCCTTCTCCCAGAATCCTTGATCTCCTTATAAATCAGAAACTTATTTATTTGTGTCCTAATGGCACTGACGTCTGTGTCTTAATGTGTACTTAAGTGTGTGTTTGTCCATGTACTTGTTACTTTTGTATTTGTGTGACTATATCTGTCTGTCTTTGTATCAGCCTGTGTGTTTCTATCTGTGTTTGTGTCTATTTGTGTGTGACTGTTTATGTCTTTGTGTGCTTCTCCGTGTGTGAATGCTAATCTCCTTGTATGCATTGTGCATGTTAGTATATTGGGGTGTTTACCAATACGTCTGTGTATTTCAATGCATGCATCTCTGTGCAATGGGATATCTGTTCATCTGCGAGTGAGAGAGATGAGGTTGGAACTGACAGTAGGTTTGAATTGAGAATTGCTCTTTCCTAAACACTGCTCCTTATTTGGTTGGTGGGACGTGGATGTTTCCGAATCTCCACACAAGGCCTCCTGGTCCTCTCCGGCTCACTCCAGGATCCTCCCCACATATCAGGGTAGGGGTATGAGGGAACGGATATCTGGCACTCCACCACCCGGCTTGGCCCGTTCTGACCTATTCCAGGCTGTTTCTCCTGGAAAGGGAAGGAAGGAGTGTGGGTGGAAGTGGATGGTCCTGCTGTTCGTGCTGGACTCGGTGAGGTGTGATATGGAGAGGTGGCCGGAGGGAGTCTGTCCATAGTGTTGTATCCATGTCGTGCTATTAGTGTGTGGGACTATTGCATCAGGGACAGAAAATGTGAGGGAGGGAAGGTGCTGAATTCAACAGTGAGAGTGGTCGTGCTTGAACCTTATTGGAGTTAGAGTGTGAGCCTTGGTCGAGGGGAGGTGCTATAAGAGACATACAGTGAGTGTGAGGGAGCAGTGAGAATATACGGTGACACTTATCCTGACAGAGCGGAATGGATATTGATGCTTGTCCTGTATTGCTGGACATGTCTTCAGATTATCTCAACATCGATGTGAGCCTCCCCGAATGTCTTATCCAAGTCTATCACTAATAACGACACAGGCTCTGTCCCTCAGATTCTATAGAATTGGTTTGGGTGGGTCTTACAAATAGCAAGGAGAAACAAATTTGTTGTGTTATATATCTGAACCAAAACTGTCGCGCAAATATTTTGCATCATATGCTCTGGAAATTATATATGCAACTATACTCAAAGGGAAGCTATGACATAGTGATATTATCGCTGGGCTCTTAACCCAGAGACCCAGGTAATGTTCTGGGGGCATGGTTTAAAATCCTACCATGGCAGATTGTGTAATTTGAATTCAATATGTATCTGGAATCAAGGGTTTATGATGATCAGGAATCCATTCCTGATTGCTGGAAAAACTCATCTGGTTCACTCATGTCCTTTAGGGAAGGAAACGGCTGTTCTTATCTGGTCTGGCCTGCATGTCACTCTAGATCCAAGGCAACGCTGTTGACTCTTAACTGCCGTCTGGCATGGCCGTAAATGCTGGTTATCCAGCTAAGCCCCCCATCCTGTGAATAAGTAACAAATAATCGTGGGTTCTGCAGTAATAATGAATGGTGTCAAGTTGCATTGAAACTGAATTAACTAAGTGACTGCTAATGTTGTGAAAAATAAATTCCTTAAGTGTATATCAGGTAGGTTGGAGAGTATGTTGTGAACCAAACTAGAGAGCAGATTATTTCTGATTTCGTGTTGTGTGATATTGATTAAGGATGATCAGCCATGATCATATTGATTGGTGGTGCAGGCTCAAAGGGCAGAATGGCCTACTCCTGCACCTATTGTTTATTATCTATTGTGTGATCAGAAGGACTAATTACTAACCTTCCTCTGAAGCAGCTTTGGAGGAATAGTGACATTAATATGTTGTATTTTACACGGCGTCTGTATTCAATGTGGAATGGTTGAACATTCTGGTCAAACATCATGGAAGCCCAGAGGTTAGAGGGTCAAGTTCGCTCCAGTGAATTGGGAAAGTACAATATAACTTTCAGTAGGAGAACAATGGTTGTTAGACCCATATAGTATTACCGCACGGAGACAGGCCATTCGGCCCAAACTGGTCCATCCCGGAAAAAGCATCCATTCACACTAACCCCATTTCCCCGCCATTTCCCTGTATCCTTCTAATCCTTTCCTAACTCTGTATTTGTCCAAATGTATTTTAAATTTTGTGAATGTACCCGCCTCAACTACAGCTGTCAGCTCATCCCATATGCATACCACCCTGTGTGTAAAAGAAATTGCCCCTCAAGTTCCCTTTTACTCTTTCCCCTCTGACCTTAAATTGATGCCCTCTAGACCGTGATTGCCCAATCCTGGGGAAAAAAAGACTGAGTGCATTGACTCTATCCATGTCTCCCATGATCTTACACACTACTATCAGATCCCCCTCAGCCTCATACATTCTAAAGTACAAACTCCTAGCTTGTTCAACCTCTCACTATAACTCAGACCATTGAGTCTTGGCAACATCCTTGTAAATTTCTTCTGCACTCTTTCCAGTTTAATAACATCCTTCCTCGAGCAAAGTGAACAAAATTGAACATGGCGCGACAAGTATGGACTCACCAACATCTTGTATAACTGCAACATAACTCCCTAATTTCGATACTCAGTGCTCTAACTGATGAAGGGCAGTGAGTCAAAAGCCTGGGACTCCACTTACAGAAAATCGTGCACCTGAATTCCAAGGTCACTCTGTTCCACTGCACTCCTTAAGGCCCTGCCAGTCACCATGAAACTCCTGCCTTCTAAAATGCAAGAACTTACACTTATCTGAATTAAACTCAATTTGTCTTTTCTCTGCCCAATTCCCCACCTGATCAAGGTACTGCTGTAATTTCTGAGATTTCTGATAACCTTCCTCACTGTCCACGATACCACCTATTTTAGTGTCACCTTCAAACTTACAAATCATACCTGTACATTCTCATCTAAATCATAGATATGTGTAATATATGAATATATAGTCCCAGCACCTATCCCTAAGGCATTCCACTCATCACAGGCCTCCGGTCCAACCAGCATCCTTTCACGATTGCCCTCTTGTTCCTATCATCAAGCTAATTTTGGACCTAATTTGCCTACTCCCCCTCAATTCCATGTGATCTAACCTTCCAGAGCAGCGTACCATGTGGAACCTTATTGAAGGCCTTACTGAAATCTATATATACAGCCATGTCCTTGCCAAAGTTACTGGTCACTTCATCAATGCAGTCTAACCAACTTGTGAGCCATAATCCTCCATTCACAAGGCCCTGTCTTTCCAAATGCATGTATATCTTCTCCCTCAGAATCTTGTCAAATAACTTACCTGCTACAGATTTTAGGTTTACTGGTCTATAGTTCCCCGGTTTTTATTTGTAGCCCTTTTTGAATAACAGCACAGCATTCACTACCCTCCAGTCCTCCAGGACCTGACCCATTGACGACCGATGATGCAAGAGTACCAACCAGGGCCCCCGCTATTTCTATCCTGTCCTCCTGCAGTGTTCCTGAATATATATGGTCAGGACCAGGAGATTGATAGAAATACTACAAAGTCTGAAAAATATGTCTATTTATTTCATGTAAAACACCCAAGCGTGAGAAAGTGAGTTAACAATGATTAGCATAATAAATTAAAGATCACACGAATCACAGGAAGTAACTTCAGAAGAATTCCAGACATTGTGGAATCCTGAGAATTCTCAGAAAATTACGATCCAGAAAAGCAGGGCCATGAAACGGGTAAGGAAATCAAAAAGGGAACATGCATACAAACAAAAAGGAACACAAGGACTGCATAAATCTATGATCTATATTTCAAAGGAAAGAGAAAAGCATAGTCAAATGTGGAAATCTGCAATCAGGAGAGACGAGTTTATTATGGATAACAGAGAAATGGCCAAGCAAATAACCAGTTACCTCACATCTGTCTTCATGGAGGAAGATCCAGAAAATCACCCAGAAATACGAAGTGATCGTACAGGACTTGTGGATCGAAAGACAGAAAGTCAATTTATATCAGTAACAAGGCTCTACTTGAACATGCAGCTGGATTGAGCTTTGCTAACCTTGACAAACTAGTTGTACTTCATACCAAAATCTTCAGAAATAAACCACTAATTGAAGTATTAGTTGCACTGTCGATGACTGTGCACCATTACCCAGTGCATTCTGCATAGTCTGGAACCAAGCACTACAGATGAACGGGAGTGATCCAAGCATCTACAAAGGGAAGAAGAGATAGTGTGGAGAACTGCAGACTAATTAACTTGACATTTGTGGGGAAACTGTTGGAATCTATTATGTAGGATGTGATATTCGTTATTGAGAAATTAACAGCAACATTGGAGAGAATCAGTATGTATTTCTGAAAGGGAAATCATACTTGACAAGCTTTGGAATTGTTTGAAGTTGATTCTTACAGCACAGATAATGGGGAACCAGTAGAAATGGCATACTTCAGATTATCAGAAAGTTTTCTATAAGAACTCACACAATGAGTTTGTAAATGCAATGAATGTGAAGGGTATTTGGAGGAATATATGCAAGTGGTAAGTTAAAGTTTGGATTGCATTGCTTTACGGGAGTCAGAATAAAGATGTAAAGACATGTTGAAGACATGTTAACAGCGTGTTGGTGAGACTGTACCTGGAATATTGAGGACAGTTTTGGTCACCAAATCTGAGAAAGAATATACTGAACACAGAGGAAGTACAATGGACATTCTCCAGATTAATCCCTCAATTGGTGAGATTGCGCGATGAGGAAACTCGGCCTGTGTTCTCTAGAGTTTCAAAGAATTACAGATGGGTCACTGTGAAATGCATAAAATTCACAAAACATGTGACAAGTTGGAAATTAACAGGATGTTTCTCCGGCTGCCTAATACACAATCAAGGGAAATAATGGCAGGATAAAGGACAGACCATTTAAGACTGCAATAAGGAGGAAATTCTGCATGCGTTGGGGACTAACTAACACAGGGACATGGAAACCTGCTGGCAGGGCAAGATTATGGATTCCCAATTATTCTACAAGTGTATCCAGCGGAACAGAATAACCAAGAAACAGGTAGGTCTCATTAGGCCAAATTGCATCAAAATAAAGTTTAGTGGTGGGAGACACAATGTGGTGTTTGACTCCTTTTGTGACTGGAGGCCAGTATCCAATGGTATACGACAGGGATCAGTGCTGTATCCCTTATTATTTGTGATTCGGAGATGCTGGTGTTGCACTGGGTGGACAATGCTAAAAATCGCATAACAACAGATTATAGTCCAATAGGTTTATTCGGCGGCACTAGCTTTCTAAATGCTGCTTCTTCATCAAAGCGCACAATCACCTGATGAAGAAGTAGCGCTTTGAAAGCTGGTGCCTCCGAAAAAACCTGTTGGACTCTATTCTGATGTTGTGTGATTTTCAACTTTAATATTTGTGGTACTCATAAATGATGTCGCTGTGAATATGGACGAGAGGTGGGGAGTGTGATAAGTAAGTTTGTGTTTGATACACAGATTGGCCATTGGCTGGCAGTGAGGAGGAAGGTCTTAAGTAACGGGAAGATACAGATGAAATGGTTAGATGGACAGATCAATGGCAGATGGAATGTAACCCTGATAAATATGAGGTGATACACTTTGGAAGAAGGAGAGGACTCAATGAATGGCAGCACACTGGGAAGGTCATAGGGTGTTTCTCCACACATCCCTGAATGTGATGGACAGGTTCATACACAATTTGGGAAAGCACAGAGGACTGTAAACATAACCTTAATTCATTGAGTCACGGATTATAAGAGCTATGCGGAACTTTGGTGACGCCAAGATGGAATACTGTGTGTAGTTCTGAGAACCATATTACAGGAAGGATGTGAAAGCACGGGAGGGTTTGAAGAGGAGATTCACCAGGATGTTCCCTAAAATTGAGCATATCAGCTATAGAGAGAGGCTGGATAAACTTGAGTTGTTTAGTTTGGAGGAAAGGAGGCTGAGGGGGACGTATTCAAAAGCATAGGATTACGAGGAGCATGGACAGGGTGGATGGACAGCAGCTGTTCCTTTTAGTCAAATGGGCACACTTTTAAAGTGAAGAGTTTGCGGTTTAGTGAGGATTTGAGGATTGCTTTTCAGCCAATGTGTATTGGGGTCTGAAGTGCACTTCTTGAGAGGGGAGATGTCATGACAAACTCAAAATCATTCGAAAATACACGGTTGTGCACTTGAAGTGCCTTAAGATACACGGCTAGGCGTATTGTGTCGGAAAGTGGGCCTTATGTAGACCATGCTGTATTTCTGATAGTACAGAGTCTTTGCTTCTGTGATTGTATGGCTGTAGAAGGCCAATCAGTGAGTACCTTAAAATAGGAATTGATAGGTTTCTGAAGAATGTCTTAACAAAGTCTATAAGACAGAACTTACGATATTTTCTGAAAATATGTTAATGGCAAAATTAAGAGAAAGAAATGTGCAGCTTTCTTACAGTTTGATGTCAGATAATTGAGGACCAGGAAATGGTAGAACTATGTAACAAAAGTTTCAGTCATGCCTTCACAGAGGAAAACAAAATAAAAAAGAAAACTTCCTAGCAATACTAGGGATCTTTAGTCTGGTGAGAAAATGGGAATAGAATGAAATTAGCAACTAAACAGTTTAGAGAAAGTATCGGAATGAAATTAATGGACGTAGACAAAGTCAACAGAGATTTATGAAATGGGAATCATATTTGAGAAAGTGGCTTTTAGCAACATTATGGAGAAGGTATCAATGTAATACGAGTGGAATCTCAGAAAGATTTTTGATAAAGCCCCAAGCCTATTGTGCAAATTCGAATCCTGTGGGACTGGGTCTAACGTATAGTCATGGTTTTAGAATGGGAGAGCTGGCAGGAATAAAACAACATTTTTTTTAAAATGGAAGGCTAGGAGGATATAGCAAGGTTCGTGTCTTGGGCCCCAGCTATTCCCAATACAAATCATATATTTGGTTGACGGGCTCAAATGCAATATTCCCAAGTCTGCTGACAGCACTAAACATTGTCAGCCTGTGAGTTGGCGAGAAAGATGTACAAATGCTCCAAAGTGACTGAGACAAGTGAAATTACTTGGATAATATGTGGCAGATGGAGAGCAATTGGGAGAGATGTGATGTTGTGTACTTTGATGGGAACAATAGAATGGCAGCCTCTCATTTGAAAAGGGAGTGGTTGAAAAATGTTGTTCTACAAAGGAATTTAAGCTGCATTTTCGTTTATTTCTGCACAGCCCTCTGAGTACATGCAGGACAGTGAGTCTGAAGCTCGAAGTCAATACTGGGAATGGCATTGATACGTTGACCAGTGTATATAGACCCAGCAAGTGGGGAGCTGTAACATTGAAAGATGACATTGTACCAGTCACTAAAGCAATATTGCAGGAGCAGAAAGCAGGTGGACAGATCAATGATGTATTTCACCTTCATTACAGGGGAATTGAGTGCAGGAGTAAGAGTATCCTACTGCAGCTGTACAGGACCTTGGGGAGACCCCATCTCTAACATTGTACAGTATTGTGTGCAGTTTTGGGCACCTTACCCAATAAAGGACAAAGCTGACATTGAGGGAGAACAGGGAAGAATGACCAGACTGATCTCTGGAATGACAGACTTGTTGTGGGAGCACAGTTTTGGGCGACTGGACCTGTATTCCATGGGATTTAGGAAAATGAGTGGTGATCACAGTGAAATATATAAAACTCTGACAGGGCGCGACAGATTGGAAGCTGGCTTGGATGCCTCAGACAAGGGGCCACAGCATTCAGTACAGACAGGCCATTTTGCATTGAGATGAGAATAAATGTCTTCACTCTGAGACTGGTGAACTAGAGTGTTCTCTCCCAGCTCAGGCTGTGGAAACCTAGGCACTGAATATAAATAAGGATTTCTGGAAATTAAAAGGATAGCGGAGTATCGTGTGAAGATAGAAGATCAGCTATCAATCCAGGTTGTTCTCCAATAACTCAGTAGCTGTGTTCCTGTGCAACACCGTGTTGTGCAAAATCGTGCAATATTAATCATGGGGTCTATGGGAAAAAGGGAGTAAGGGGCGAACCCCCAAAATTATTAGTAAAGCCAAAAATTTAATTTAGTCTAACACACATACTAGCAAAGTCTAAATAAAACTTTAAGTCACATATTGTAATAAAACAGTGCTGTAAATGTAACACTTTCAAAATACAGGTCACTGACTACAGCAGTGTACCTTTCACCACACTCTTCACCAGAAAGCGCGTGAGGCTGACTGACCACGTCATGTCGATGGGGAGATTCCAGTTCTCCTCAAGAATCTCCCCACAGTTTGAAATAAAGTTCTTTCTAAGTGGATAATACAATTCCCCGTTTCAGGCTCAGTTTCAAGGCTTCCAGAGCGGATTACATTCCTGTTTTAGCTGAACACATTGTTGTACATTTTGCAGACAGAGGATCCTGAGGCTGGGTTTAGCTGTTCAGTTGGTTCCCGGCAAGGAATTGCGTCACAATGAACGGGAATTCACTTTATGGAAAAAGGTTCATAAATCATATTGCAGCCAAATTTTATTTAATCAACACGCGTTATCTGAGAACTGCCTGTATATTGAATGGAGGAGCAAAATTGATGGGCTGAAGGGACTACAGCAGTTCTAATTTTATATTTCCCAATGTTTAAACATATTAAGGGATATGAATATTGTATGGGTAAAACTGCATGAAGGAGATGTTCGAACATTAACTAGAATAGAGAAAGCTCAATGTGTTGTGTGACGTACTCATTTCCCGAAGTTCCTGTACAGTTTGTGGGAAAGCTCAGTAAGTGTTGTCACAAACCGTCAGACGTTAGGAAGGAGGTCTCTGCAGGGTCAACAGGACTATGTTTCCCGTTCCCTTTTCTGAGACCAAGGTTGTAGCCAGGTGTTCTCTCCGGGTATATCCTTTAAGAGCTCGGAGCAGTTGATACAATTGAGTCTCTTGCTTGGCCGTTTTAGAGACTATTGAAGAGTTTATCACATGGCTGTATGTCTGGAGTCACTGTTAGGACAGACCAGGAAAACATGGAGATTCACTTCCTGAACGTACATTGGGGAAGGAGATCGATGGACTCAAGATCATTGTTACTGAACCAGATTTTAGATCTTGATATGTTACTAATTGTTTTTATCTTCCACCAGCTGCGCAAGCATGAGCCTGGTCTTTATTAGTAATCCAATGACAATTCCACGACCGCACCATCTCCACATGGAGACCTATCTGAAACCACACGGAGCTGGTTATTTCTGTGCTACTTGACAGCTCTGTCAAATAGAACTCCCACCAATGAGACTGTCGTGATGGGACTGATGGGGTGGTAAATGGTCAGATTGTATTTATTCCCCTCTTAGGAAACTGGACATAGCTGAGTAATTTTCCACATTGCCAGGGAGATGTCAGAGTTGGAGCTGGAATGAAACAGCTTCCCCAGTGACACGGCGTATTGTGCAGCACAAGTCTTCAGTCCCATTGCAGGAATGGTGTCAGGGCCCATTGCCTTTGTCGTATCTCCTGTGTTCAGCGGTTTCTTCATGTCACGTGCAGCGGATCGAATTGGTTGAAGACTGCCATCTGTGATTCTGTGGGCATCATGATAGGGTAAGTTGGATCATCCACTCAACACGTCTGGCTGAGGATAGTGCAGACACCACATACTTGACTTTTACACTAATGTACAGGACTGTTCCATTATTTAGGATGAGGATATTTGTGGAGTCCTCTCCCCCAGTCAGTTGTTTAATGGTCCGTCGACATTCATGCTTGGATATGGCAGGATGACAGTGCTTAGATCTGATTTGTTACTCGTGGTATAATTTCTGCCTCTGTACCAGATGTTAGTTCTGCTGTTTCGAGAGAAACCAGCCAATTGCGGTAGCTTTAATGGGTTTTCATCATATAAAGGTACACATAGTACTGACCCTGGCATGTTCACCCACACTCGTCACTGAACTATAGATCGGCTTGAGGGTAATGGTGGACTGAGACATTATCCTGAGGGAAAGGTTACAGATTGTCATTGAATACAATTCTGCTTCTGCTGTTGCTGCTGTGACCTACAGCATCAGATGATAACCCAGTTTTAGCTGCAATATCTACAATTCAATCCTACTGACTGTCCCCCAGTTCACACCGAGACCCATTCACCCATTAACCCTGTACTCAGTGACCTACTCTGGTTTCTGATGCGGTAACCCTTCCATTTTCATATTCTCATTCTGCTGAAATTCTTTCCATGGTGTCACGCCTCCAATTTGTTACTTTAACTCAATCAATTTAAGGTACGAATCTGAATCTTTTCCTTTCAGTAATACCATCTTCTGTATTTGAAGTGAATGTGTTTCCTTCTGTTTTTCTCCCTGACCATAATTCAGAGCTCTGCAGTGTCAGCGATGCCAGCCTTATGCAGTTTCAGAGTCAAGGAACTTGTCACCATGCGTTATCGTTCAGTTCCCAGTGTATGGCACTCCATGTTGGACAGGATGTTTGGGCATCTTTGACATTCGTCGTTGGAAATTGTTCAAAAACAGAAATTGCTGAAGAAATTGCTGAAGATGTTGCAGCATTTTATGGAGTGAATGCAGATATAAACTTTCAGGTCCAGTGAACCTTCTACAAAGCTGCCGGTTTCTCTAGCAATTTTTGGTATATTTATTTCCAGTATCGATCGTTATTTTGTAATTGAAAATATGTTCAATGCCGCTATTCATTTCTGGAGAAACTCAGCAGGTCTGTCAGCATCTGCAGAGACAGAGAAACAGGATTAGTGTTTCAAGTCTAGTGTGACATTTCTTCAGAACTCGAAATGATTGGAAAATGTGCTTCAAATCCCTAACCAGAGTTGGGGAATGGGTGACAGGGGAAAGAGGGTGTGGCAAAAGATAAAAGAAGATTCTGTGAAATGAGTTTAAATTAAGATGCGATGGGGAAAGGGGTTCTCTCTATTGAGTGCAAGATAAGGAAGATACAAGCACAGAAGTTCAATGGGAGGCCAGGTGGGGGAATGTTGACTATATGGTATTATATAGATCTGGCCATAGATACGTTTTCATTGTTGAGATCATCACCCCCGTTAGACAAATAAATTCAGGTGCGTGACTTGTTATTGGCACTAAATAAGCGTTTCATGCTGCCTCAGTATTGGAATATGGAGAAAAACAAATAATAGTATGAAGTTTTGGTTGTGTATTGTTTTATTGTCATGTTTAATACAGTTTCAAATTTGCAGCACTTATCTTTACATGTTTGTTCTTGAAGTTAGTATCAGATGGAGTGGAGAAGGTTGTGGGCTGACATTATAGAAGTTTATGAAATCATGAGAGGTATGGATCGGGTGAATAACCAAGGACTTTTCCACAGGACGGGAGAGTTCAACCATAGGAGGCATAGGTTTAAGGTGAAAGGGGGAAGATTTAAAAGGGACGCAGTGGCAGTGTTTTTATACAGAGTGGTACGGGTATGGAATGAGCTTTCAGAGGAAGAGTGGTAGATGCCAATATAGCTATAACATTTAAAACTCATTTGGACAAACATACGAATGGGAAACATTTCGAGGCCTATGGGCCAAATGAAAGCAGATGGGGCTAGTTTAGATTGGAAAACCTGGCCAGCATGGACATTAAGAAAAGCTTCACGCAGTGTCAGTGAGGGTTTGTGAAAGGAAATTATATTTTGCCCTGTAAGATCATGCAAAGATTTATGGAGATGCCTGGAAATATAACAAGCGAACTTGATAAAGGGGATCTGGTAGACAAGAGGCTTTTCAGAGATTTTCCGCAGGGTATTACAAAATAAAAGATCTTACTCAAGCCGGAAGCTCGTAGGATGACGGATAATGTATTAACATGCGATGATGACTGGTTAACACATAGAAATCGGTGAGTCAGGATTAATGGATCTTTATGATAAAGGTGTATCTGCTGGATCACCACACATATCAGTCCGATGGCATCAGTTATTGCAATCTATACTGACAGCCTGAAGGAGGGAGCTGAGTGCAATATACATCCGAGTTTGTGGAAGACACTGAGAACCAAAAGGCTGGCTGTTATTTAATGGAGAGGACTTCCAGAAAAGGAGGAGTTCAAAGTGATTGGAGTCTTCCTGAGTATGAAGCATCACGTCAGCATGCTGATGCAGCAAGTAATGCGGTTGGATCATTAACTGGCTTCCAGAGATGAAAGGGTTGAGTTATTCAGAATCTCTATAATGGTGAGGTGATTATTCATTGGAGTTTAAATGAATGAAGAGGGATACTGTTGAAATATATAAGATACAGAGCGGGCTTGAGAAGGTAGATGTTGAGAAGTTGCTCCCAATCGTGGGCAGAATGTCGAACTCGAGGATAAAGATACCGAATAAGGAACATCGATTTCAATCTGAGATGCAAATGATGCCTTCTCTCAGAAGGTAGTGAATATCTGGAATTCCCTAACCCAGAGAAATGTGGAGAGATACAGGAGTCAGCATGAAAGTGGAGTTGAGCCCTGGAGTAGATCATCCATGTTCTTATTTTATGACAGGGCTAGCTTGAGGTGGCGAATGACCTACTTCCATTCCTATTTATTAATTTCACATGGTACGCTATTGGAAACTAACAGGTTATTTTCCTGGAAGTCGTGTTGCACAATGTTGCATTCAAGGACAGCAGATGAATTGTTTAGGTTAACCGTAGGTGGGGTATGGGGGCTTTATACCCAGCGTATCTAAGTCTGGAACATGACCCACATCTGGAGCAGATGTTACAGAGAGGGGAAGCCTGGAAAGAGAGCTTGGGGGTGGGGGTCAGTTCCTGACCCAGCCTGAATTTTCCAAGTAGTTTTCCGAAACTACACCTCACCATCGGAGTGGCCTCGATGTGCCTCTGTGAGCAGGTCTGAAGGGTTGAACATAACATCAGAACATGGGGCTGAGGCACATGAGTGGGCCATTCAGCCCATTGACACTACTCCACCAGTAAATAAGGTTGTGGTTCATCTCATTGTGTTCCCAGCTGCACTTTGCTCCCGATGCACTATTATCCTTGATTCACCTGTTTATGGAAAATCATTTTATATTATATCGAAGCCAGCCTCGATATAATGTAAAGATTCCGACATCCCAAACTTCCGGGAAAGAGAATTCCCACTGGAATAAATTCCCACTTGGTGAATTTCTCCAAATTCCTGCTCTGACTGAGGTTAGAGGGTGTCACTGTTTCATTTTTATCCCACTCTTCCACTGCTCTGAACAAATTTAAAATGTAGCTTTAAAATGTATTGCTGGAAAAGCGCAGCAGGTCAGGCAGCATCAAAGGAGCAGGAGAATCGACGTTTTGGGCATGAGCCCTTCTTCAGCAATGAGGAGGGTGTGCCAAGCAGGCTAAGATAAAAGGTAGGGAGAAGGGACTTGGGGAAGGGGCGTTGGGAATACGATAGTTGGAAGGAGATTAAAGTGAAGGTGATAGGCCGGAGAGGGGTGGGGCGGAGAGGTCGGGAAGAAGATTGCAGCTCAAGAAGGCGGTGCTGAGTATGAGGGACTGAGAAAAGTTGGGGAGAGGGGAAATGAAGAAGCTGGAGGAATCTGCATTCATCCCTTGTGGTTGGAAAGTTCCGAGGTGGCGCTCTTCCTCCAGGTGTCGTGTTGCTCCGGTCTTGCGATGGAGGACGCCAAGGACCTGCGTGTATTTGGCGGAGTGCGAGGGGGAGTTAAAGTGTTCAGCAACGGGGCGGTTGGTTTGGTTGGTGCGGGTGTCAAAACGGTGTTCTCTGAAACATTCTGCAAGTAGGCGGCCTGTCTCCCCAATGTACAGGAGGCCACATCGGATGCAGCGGATGCAGTAAATGATGAGTGTGGAAGTGCAGGTGAATTTCTGACGGATATGGAAGGATCCCTTGGGGCCTTGGAGGGAAGTGAGGGGGGAGGTGTGGGCGCATGTTTTGCATTTCTTGCGGTTGCAGGGGAAGGTGCCAGGAGTGGAGGTTGGGTTGGTGGGCCGTGTGGATCTGACGAGGGAGTTGTGGAGGGACTGGTCGTTCTGGAACGATGATAGGGGTGGGGAAGGAAATATATCCTTGGTGGTGGGGACCGTTTGGAGGTGGCGGAAATGATGAAGGATGATACGATGTATCTGGATGCTGGTGGGGTGGTAGGTGAGGATCAGTGGGGTTCTGTCCTTCTGGCAATTGGAGGGGTGGGGTTCATGGGCGGAGGATTGGGAAGTGGAGGAGATGCGGTGGAGAGCATCGTCAACCATGTCTGAGGGGAAATAGTGGTCTTTGAAGAAGGAGGCTATCTGGGTTGTTCTGTATTGGAAATGGTCTCCCTGGGAGCAGATGCGGCGGAGACGAAGCAATTAGGAACATGCGATGGCGTTTTTACAGGGGGAAGGGTGGGAGGAGGTTTAATCTAGGTGTAATCTAGGTAGCTGTGGGAGTCGGTCCGTTTATAGTAAATGTCCGTGTTGAGTCGGTCGTCTGAGATAGAAATGGAGAGGTCTAGGAAGGGTAGGGAGGGGTCTGAGACGGTCCAGGTACATTTGAGGTCGGGGTGGAAGGTGTTAGTAAAGTAGATGAACTATTCTCCTAGTAAACTTTAAATGTAACCAGGTTGGTGATGTGGCCAATCATAAAGTTCTCAGACTGCGTCAGGTTCAGTGACAGGAACAAGTCAGGCAGATTTCTTTAGTCAGCCACAAATAACTAATAGAACTGTCGGATGTGCATGGTGGATATCTGGTTAGCACTGCTACCTCCCATCATTAAGGATCTGCTTTCCATATAACCTCAGGCGACGCTATGTGTGGAGTTTGAGCATTCTCTCTGCAGTTTTCTGTGTGGGTTTCCTCCCAATCCTCCAATTTCCTCCAACAGTCCAAAGATCCGCAGCTTAGAGTGGATTGGTTTTACTAAATTGCCCATCATTCCCAGGGATATGTAAGTTAGGTAGGTTAGTCATGGGAAATGCAGGGTTACTTGGATAGGGTAGGGGGGCAGGTCCGGTGGATGCTGTTTGGCGGGTCAGTGTGGAGTTGATGGATGGGATGTCTTACTTACACACTGTAGAGATTATGTGAAAATGACAAGAAATTTAGACTATACCCAGTGGGTATCTATCTGATCCACTCTCATCTAGGTCTTGGATGTTTCAATAAGATCATCTCTCTTTCCAAGGGTGACCTGTTAAATTCTTCATAATATAAGGTACTCATTCCTGGAATGCGTGAAGTAAAACATCACCGAACTGCTTCTAACGTAATTATATTCTTTCTCAGAGAAGGAGACAAAGAAAAAATAATCTCACACTCAGATCTTGAGGTTTTTTTTCTCAGTGTTGTGGTTCTTTGTAACTCTCTTCCCCACAGAACATTGGAGGCAGAGATATTGAATAATTTTGAGGAACAGACAGAAGGTTCATAAATAACAACGGTGTCGAGGATTATCAGGGATTGGCAGTAATATGCGGTATGGGGGTAAATGTAGACAGTGGTACCAAATGACATTGCTCCAGAACATCCAGGAATATAATTCAAAACGAAATGGTAATGTCGATAAAATGTTAAGGCGGAAGCCCAGATGGTGGCGATCTGGAAGGTCTGTTTTAATGGGGTCTGCATCAGAGCACAGGCAAAGTGGTTCTCTAACCCACCCCATCCCTGCCAGTTACTTAACATTCAACACTAAAAAGAGCGATAGAATCTTTACTAATCCCGTTTCGTCAAGTGGAAATGACAAAACATGGGAAAGGATCGATCAAGTCACAACATGCAGTGCACCCGTCAGAAGCATCGAGCATGCCTGAGGCTGTAGCTGCAACCCACTCTGCTCGTTCAATAGACCCAGTTACTCACCAGGCCTTGGTCACTGAGTTCACCAACTTAAGTGAAATGATTGAAGGCATGACTGAACAGAAGTCTAGCTGTGGCTAGAACCGCTCTCAGACGTGCTCCAAAAACATGAGCAGCAACTAGATAGCCTTGGAAACAGAACATACAATGTCAAGTGCCGAACTGCATTGACAGAGACTGCGATCAATTCCTCTCGGGAGAGGATCCTCCCCCTTGAAATACAGGTTCATACCTTAACTGAACAAGATGACCTCCTCGAGAACAGGGACAGGACGAAGAGTGTTCACATCGTCGATCTGCTGGGCCCGACGCCAGGTGGTCAGCTTTGATTTGGCTGCTGTGATTCCTTCACTTCGAAGCTGAAGTTCATTGGGTTATGGCACGGTGGTAAGACTCAGACCAACGCCTTTGCCCTGGTCTTGTACGGTTACATAGTTACAGGGATAAAGAAAGACTGATGGAAGCTCAGTGTGGTTTCCGATGGCTTTAATTCACGAGAGCTCCAGGATTATGTTCTTTTATGACTTTTCAACATCGGTGATTCAGGAAAGAAAATCTTTTGATGATATCAAGAGAAGAGTAAGTGAACTCGGGATTCAGTATTCCTTATGCTCTGAATTGCTTTGAATGGGTCAATGATCTCGTCTGATTCTCCAGAGAAAGCGAAAACTTTGTGGATATTTTAAAGAAAGCTGGATGTTGAGATAATCATGTTTCTCCCTTAAAGAAATTTTGTTGGATTTTTCTGGTATTAACCAGTGTTGAATTATAGTCGGGGATGGGTAGAGTGCACACTTTTAACTTCTTCATTAGTATTACTACTTGTTTTCTCTTTCTTTGCTTGTGTCGGAGGTGTGGCTCAAGCTGGAGGGAGTTACAAAAGTAGTTGTGATGACAAACTGCTGACCTCAGGACAGTTGAAGCCTGGTTTTTGTTATGAATTGCCCTGAATGCCATATTGGTCGGGGGGAGAAGATAAAGTTTTGGGATATGTAAGCGCCTCCAAGGGGCGGGGTAAATTTCCATATAACGTGTCATTGGCACTTGGGATTTTGTTTCGTTCGTTGTTTTTTTTTATGTGTTTAGCTTTGGAAAGTTTTGCGAGCTTGTTAGTTGTAGTAGTAATAGTTTGTATCGTTTTAAGGGTCGCTGAGTGTTTTATCATTAATGTTCAGCGATGTGTAATTCGATGTGAAACTCTCTCGAATTCAAATGTTGCTGCAATGTGTTATGGATTATAATGTGGTTAAATAGTGTACCTGAAACATTAAGGGCAGTGATCTGCCAGTCAAGAGGAAAAATGTAATTTCTCGTCTTAAAATCAAAGAGGGTGGTTGTTGCCTATTGCAGGAGATGCACCGTGATGACAAGGAACATTTGATGTTACAGCAGGGCGGCTTTGATCGGGTTTATTTTGCGTCTTTTAATACTACGAGTAGGGGAAAAGTCAGAATGGATTGTAAGAATCTTCCATTTAAATCACTAGATTGTATTAAACACTCATGGAAGGATCATAATCCTCAAAACCTTGAACTATAGGAATTAATACAGTGTTTTGAATTGCCACCCAGTGCACCCGCTGAAAATCCTGGTGGATGCATTTCCCAAATTAAGTTATCTTGCATCGTGGCACATTGTTGTAGAGGATATTTCAACTGTCTTATGCACCCCACTGTGGACAGAATGACCAAAGGTCCCCAATACCCTCGTTATAATGTACGTAATTAGTGGATTTGTGTGCAGAATCAGAGCTGGTGGATGTCTGGAGGCAGTTCGACTTCACAAGAAGAGATTTTATTTTCTTCTTGAACCCGCATAAATAGCACACAAGGGTTGATCTCTTCCCCATCCCTGAAACAATCTTAGGTTCGCTGGCATCCTGCACAATTGGGAATATTACCCCAACATACTTGCCCCAGTAATGGGATAGAAGTCACATAAGATTATGTTGTTTGTAGATGAAGGTCTTATGTTTTTGTCAAATCCCGCAATTTCGGCAGCTCACGTGATGCAATGCATTAATTCGCTCGTCACCTTTTTGGGCTTTAAGATTAATTTTACAAAGTTGGAGGCCATGCCTATGGGAGGCCTTAGGGAAATACCAGATTTTGAGGGTAAATCCTGTTTTTCTTTTAAATGGACGGGGGTGGGTGGGGGGAGGGAGGCTTCTCTATTTCAGTATATTCATTACATCCGTTTTTGATCATTTATTTAACGTGAACTATGTCCATTTGTTTGAAAAATTAAACAAGACCTTCAAAGAAGGGAGGCACCTCCAATATCCTGGATAGGTCGGATAGCTGTTCTTAAAATGAATGTCCTTCCTCATTTACTATAACCCGTTTGAAAGCTTCTTTTGATGTTTCCCAGACAGACATTTAGGAAATTTTATGGCTGGTTAACTCTTTCATTTGGCACCATAAGCGACTCTCTATCAAGCTAACCAAATTTTAACTGCCCCACATTGTGGGGAGTAGATCTCCCAGATTAAAAGCTATGAATTCAGGTCTTTTTTATCCTATGTTAGTGCCTGGGCCGCTGAGGACTCGGCGTCAATAGGATTAGATATTGAACCCTCTCAGACAAAGTGAACCCTTATTGGTCTGCTGGTCTTAGACAAAATGAGAACATTTATGGAGTATTGTCATAACCCAATAATTATCAATACTGTTAAAGCATGAATGACAATGCTTCAGATTGAGGGCAATACCATAGATTCTTACTCCTATAATTGGTATACCGGGTTGTCATCCTGGGATAATGGATTCCAGGTTTAAACTGTGGGCAGCAAGGGGTGTGTCTTACTTGAGTGATTTAGAATTAGTAGAATCCTTACAGTGTCATTAAAAGCCCTTGGGCCCAGCAAGTCCACTTTGACCCTTTGAAGAGTAGCCCACCCAGACCCATTACCGTACCATCCTATATTTCCCCTGACTAATGACCCAACCTTCTCATCACTGAACACTATGGGTGATTAATCAATAATCAATTCATCTAATCAACACATCTTTGGACTGTGGGAGGAAACCCACACAGACAGGCCTCAAATATGTTAACTCCACACAGCCAGGCACCCAATGCCGGAACCAAATTCGGAACCCTGGTGCTGTGAGGCAGCAATGCTCACTACTGAGGCACCTCGTGCTATTTGAGGGAGAAACAATGATGTCATTTGATCAAATAACTTGTATGTATGGACTGGCTAGTAGAGACCTCTTCTCTTTCTTTTCCAGATCAGAGATTTGATTTAAAAAAACATTTCTACCAGACTCTTACAGATCCGATAGAGAGAAGAGGCTGCTTATTGCTTAGAATACACTCTCCCACAGTACCCTTTATCATTAGTTGGAGAGTGTCCTCTTAGACAAGACTGTGCAGCTTTGTGATGTCTGCGAGAGAGAGTTGGGGGTTCAGAACACTTCGGAGCCATGGGAGGATATTTGTGAAAATGCTCGAAGAATTTCATCTGTAATAGGACCCTTTCCATGCAGTTGGAAATTCTTCATATGGCCTATCTGACACTAGATTATCTCCCAACATTCAAAATGGGATTATCTTCAGCATGTCCGAAATGCAGAATGACTACAGGCACTCTTACTCATTGCATGTGGTCCTGCTACAGGCTTCATATATATTGGAGCACTGTATCGGGTGTGATAGAGTGGGTCGAGGGGACTGAATTGGAGATGGACCTGGTTTCTCTTTTCCTGGGCCTGCCCAGGGTACTTTACACAGATGCACAAGTGAAAAAATATCCTTAGTTTCTGTGCTAGGAAAAGCATTCTGTTGTGTCTGAATCACCACCCCCCCCCAAAAAAAAACCCAACACCCTCCCCCACCCCCCGCCCGGGTCTGTTGGGTTGTCGTAAGCTCTTCATGGAGAATATCCATTTGGCCATTCTCACCAGCATGTTGCACCAAAAACAGAGATTTATATAAGACCATGGCAGACCTTTTTGAATTACCGTGATACACGCTTATCTGTCACTCTCGGAATGGCTTTTATACAGCCATGACGATATTATCTAATGAATCTTATATCCAAAGAGGAAGAATAATGAACATAAAAAGGGATATCAGCTAATGCTCTTGAAGAACGAGAGCTATCATTTTGTTACAATGAGCAGTATTATTTATTAATTATTTACTCTTAATTTTTGTTTTTCTTCTGTCCGTTTCGTGTTTTTAACTTGTTTTGTATTTACATGCACATGGGTGCAATTTTGATCAGTTAATTGAGTTGTGTTGTTATTGGTTTATTATAATATTAAAATTCTCTTTTTCAATAAAGATATTTTTAAAAGTATTAAAATGCTAGCATTGATAGAATAGAGTCCCAAAGAAGTCTCATTAGACAGTCCACTCATGGTGGTTTATCCTGAGGGTCACCACATCTCGGGTGATGGGGTGAGGTTGAGACAGCGTCCCCTTCTTGGTAACTTCTGTCAGTGTGAGGAACTGAACCTGCGCTGTTGAACTCCCTCTACATCACAAACATGCCGTCCAGGCAACTGAGTGGGAGACTGTGTAACTGTTACACACAGAAACAGTCACAGACAAAGGGCAAGAGAAACACTCATAACAAAGAAAGTGGTACAGTTCAGATAACGGATATAACATTTATGGAGTATTGTCATAACCCAATAATTATCAATACTGTTAAAGCATGAATGACAATGCGTCACATTGAGGGCAATACAGTCAAAACCATGTTTCTTACCCGTATAATTGGCATACTGGGTTGTCATCCTGGGATAATGGATTCCAGGTTTAAACTGTGGGCAGCAAGGGGTGTGTCTTACTTGAGTGATTTAGAATTAGTAGAATCCTTACAGTGTGGAAAAAAGCCCTTGGGCCCAGCAAGGGTAAAAACATTCTCTGCTCGAAATTGTATTTTATAACAAGACGTATTTAGAAGTTGTTTTTGGTTTAATATCATTATGGTGAGTCAACTGAAATAACCAGAATTACACAGTATGATTGGATATCTATAACCATAAAATGAAAGTATATTTTTGTTTGGTCTGTGTAAAGCATGCTGACTGTTGCATGAAAGTATACAGTTGATGGAATATACTGTTAGGAGAGTGCGTTCCATCGGAAATGCCCTCAAACAGGCGCTTGAAGAAAATTGGGGTAAAAGTGCCTGAGTGCCGTCTGGACAGTGACAGGAACGCAGAGGGTTGAATGACTGAAAGCTCCAGTATCTGAGAAAAGCACCAGATCAGCTGGGAACTTATTAAATGCTAGAGCACATTTGAAGGGCTGAATGGCCTCAACATGGTTTGAAATATGTGTGATTTGGAAAAGTGCATCTCTACTCCTTCCTCTTATGTGGTTACACACTGGGGCACTGCCATTTTCCTGAAAGTGGGCATTATTTGGAACACTATCTGGAACATTCCATATTCGGTGCTCTCCAGAATATTCTCTAACTGTGTTGGGGGGTATTGCAAAGGCGAGAGAGAGAGAGAGCGAAGCTGTTGCATGCGGCAGTGAGAGTGGTGGAGCATGAGCCTTGGTCGTGCTATAACAGATATACAGTGAGTGTGAGGGAGCAGAGAGAATACAGTGACCAATTACCCTGACAGACCGGGGAAGGTTATTGATGCTTGTCCTGTTTTGCTGGACATTTCTTCAGGCCGCAGATGCTACACTGAATTTGGTGGTGAGCACAGACCATGCTCGGTGGGTCTGGTGGTATGGCCCCCTCTGGGAAGGCAATGGCCCCTCTCTGCACTAGCCCATCCACTATGCACACCATGCACCGTCAACAAACTATCTGCCATGCTCGGGGTAAACTGTACAGGGCAGCTCCAAACTGAGAAAGCTCAGCCGTATGCCCCTTGGCCTTTTAAAGATGGCACCAGTGACAAGGAACACGGAATATCTCGGGAAACCCTGGCGACTATGAGTACCTCCAATCATGATGGATGGGAGAATCGAGCTGGCATTCAATGAGAGCTGGGTGGGGTGGGTGGTATTTAATGAGGTGAGTTCGATAAGATAGCACCAGGAAACTAGCTCAGCTTCGCACAGACAATCCCTCTGTCACACTCAATGAAAATGACACTGAGACAAATTCCTGTTTTATACAGTTCAATGAGCCGAAGACTCTGCTGTCCTCACTCCCAATTACAAAGTTGCAGAACAAATGCTCATTCAAAACTCCCCATCGCCTGAACTCACAGCATTATTCCATTCACTCATAATTCTTCATAAGACTGACCCGTGTTGCATGATACTATCGAAATGTCTTCATATCAGCATTCTAAAACCTGTGAACATATCTTTCCATGACACTTTTTCTCAGTCTGTCCCTCTCTGTCTCTATCCTGAAACACACGTAATTACAGTCATACATTTCTACTGCATTGAAACAGGCCCTTCGGCCCAGCTGGTAGATGCCGACCAAAATGTGCATCCACACTCACCCCATTTCCCTGCCCTTGCTCCTTTCCTATCCA
Source organism: Chiloscyllium punctatum (assembly GCF_047496795.1). Taxonomy (NCBI): domain Eukaryota; kingdom Metazoa; phylum Chordata; class Chondrichthyes; order Orectolobiformes; family Hemiscylliidae; genus Chiloscyllium; species Chiloscyllium punctatum. The sequence goes on along the minus strand of NW_027309836.1, from coordinate 66,562 downwards.
TGTATTTATCCAAATACCTTTTTAATGTTGTTATTGTACCCATCTCAAACACTTCCACTGGCAGCTCATACCAAAGGCTAAACACAGTCTATGTAAAAACGTTGACCCTCAGGTTCCTTTTTATTTTTGTCCTATCCAAACATTAACAGATGTCCTCTAGTCCTTGGTTTCCAACCTTGCAAAAAAAAATTGAAATATTCACCCTATGCATGGTTCTCATGATTTGATAAGAGGTACACTTCTATATAATCCCCCTCAGTTTTCTACGCTGTAAAGAAATATGTTCTAACCTGTCCAACTTCTCCCTATAACGCAGACCCTTTAGCCCAGGAAGCATCTTTGTAAATTTCTTGTACATTCTTTCTCGTTAATAATATCCTTTCTAGGTCAAGGAGAACAAACCTGAACACAATACTCCAACTGCAGCCTCACCAACATCCTGTACAACTGCAATATAACGTCCCAACTTCTATATTAAATGCCCTGATGTAGCCAGTGTGCCAACAGCCTTCTTCACTGTCCTGTATATCTGCGACTCAAATTCAGACAACCATGCACCTGATTTCCAACATCCTTTTGTTCCACTACACTCCTTAAGGCCCTCTCATTCACCATTAAACTCCCACCTGAATTTGACTTTCCAAGATGAAACATGTTGCATTTATCTATATTAAACTCCATTTGCTATTTCTCAGCCCACTTCCCCAGCTGATCAAGGTAGTGCTGCAATTTCTGATAATGTTCCTCACTGTAAACAATACCTCCTATTTTAGTGCCATCTGCAAACTTACTAACCTGCATTGTGCACTCTCGTCTAAATCATTGATCTAGATAACACACAGCAATGGAGACAGTACCGACCCCTGAGGCACTCCACTTGTCACAGGCCTCCAATCCGACAAGCATACCTCCACCATAGCCATTTGCTTTATAATGTCAAACCAACTGCGTCACCAAATTGCCAGCTTACCTGAGAGTCTGTGCAATCTAACCTTCTGGAGCGGCCTTTCATGTGGAATCTTACGAAAGGCCTTACTGAAATCCATATAGATTATGTTGACCGCCCTGCCCTCGACAATTTTCCTGGTCACTTCCTCAAAAAACCCTAATAAAATTTGTAAGGCATGATCTTCCACGCACAAACCTATGCTGACTGCTCCAAGTCAAATTCTGTCTTTCCAAATGCATGCATATCTTGTACCTCAGAACCTTCTCAAGTAGTTTACTGCAAACAGATGTGAAGCTTACTGGTCTGTATTTCCCAGGCAATTATTTGCAGCCCTTCTTGAAGAAGGGCACTATATTTGTTACCGCCCAGTCTTCCCGGACCTTGGCCCCTGTCTTCTCTCACCTCTTGCAGTGCTCTTGGATATATCTGTTCAGGACCGAGAGATTTATCTGACTTTGTGCATTCTAATATGTCCAGCAGCACCTCTACTGTGATTTCGACAGTACCAAGATATGACAATTAACCTCCCAAAGGTCACAGGACTTCATGTCTTTCTTCATGGTAAACACAGAGGGGAAATTGAGGACCTCAACCATCTCTTGTAGTTTTACACATGCGTGCCTATTTTGGTTTTTAAGGCGTCCTATTCTGTCTCTAGTTGTTCTTTTTCTTTACTATAGTGAATTTGGGTTCACTCTAATCGTCTCAGCCAAGGCTATCTCATACTCCCTTTTCGCCTTCCTGATTTCCTTCTTCAGTAAACTCCTGTATCCCCTGTGTACCTCCAGGGATGCCCTTGATCTCAGCTGCCTGTACCTGAACCACGCCTCCTTTTTGCTGGCTAGAGCCTGAATATCTCTTGTCATCCAGGGTTTTCTCTTCAAGCCTCACTTTCTCTTCACCCTCACAGGAATATATAAACCTTGAACTCGAGCTATCTCACTTTTACAGCCCTCCCTCGTGCCCGACGTCCTTTTACCTGAAAACAAACTACTCCAATTAACACTGCAATCCTCTGTCTAATTCCAACAAAATATGCCTTGCCCCAATTTAGAACTTGAATCTGTGGACCAATTTTGTCCCTCCCATAACTATTTTAAAATTAATACAACGCCAGTCACTTTTCCCAAAATACTCCCCCACTTTACCACCGTCACCTATTTCCCAACAGTAGGTAGAGTGTGTCCCTTCCCTTGTCGGACCCTTTATATACTGTTTGGGAAACTTTCTTGAACAAACTTAAGAAATTACGTTCCATCGAAGTTCTTAACTATCTGGATGTCCCAGTCTATGTTAGGAAAATTTAAATCACCTATTATGACAATCCTAATACTCCTGCTACTCTCACCAGTTTCCCTGCATATTTGTTCCTCTAATTCCCATTGATGATTTGGAGGCAACTAACCCCCTCTTCCTTCCTTGTACCATTCACAGAACCTCATCGGATAATATCTCAGTTATTTCATCTTTAAATACTTGTGGGATACTCGCCTTAATCAGAACTATTGGTGTTTCAACTGTTTTCATTTACATCTCTCCCTTGCAATGATTTTCACATCAAAACTTGTCAAGGTACAGTGGCGATCTGGCGCTGTAACTGGATGGGAGCTGCACATCCTGTCACTTCCAGCAAGTTTCCCCACACTGGGCAGTGATCTAACACAGTGTTACCGAAAACTAGAACAACCTGTGTTTATATTTGAATAAACCAGTGGGGTCTGCACATCTCCCCACGCTGGACATTTATCCCAGGAATATAGATCAAGTATTGGTGTGGGCTGCACAGAGTTCCATTCTGGATATTGTTGGGTTGCATTCAGCAGTACCCTAGCCATATCTACACAGTGCTCCATCCCTAATGTATTATGGATGGGCTGTTTATGTGAGTTTGATTGCGAATGTGAGAGAACTAAACATCTGACTATACCTTTATTTTATGTTTTCATTCTTGTTATTGGACCCTTCAAATCCTGACTCATCCTTAGACCCGACCATCTGGATGAGTGATGGTAACTATTGTTAAAGCATCTGGGTCTGCAACATGACCAACAAATAGAGCAGAGGCTGCAGAGAGTACAGTCTCCGTAAAATGGAATGAGGAAATCACAGTCTGATCAGCCGTGGTCTTAGTGAATGGTGGGGCAGGATTAAATGGACCACTAATCCAACTTGTTCATGTATTTATGTTTGTTCCAAGCAAACTCCTCTTCTCTCCAAATGTCCCATACTGGTGGGAAGTGAGGCACCTCCTTCTGTTCCTGTGTAACAGGATCCTGGGGCCTCACTAGCCTACAGATTTCCCTGTGGCCCAGTTTCGAACAGTTGAGTGACGGCCTCCTGTTCCTTTTCCTGTTCCCCTGTCCCAGTCTCAAGCAGTTGAGTGACTCCCTCCTGTTCCCATGTCCCAGTCTCGAGCAGTTGAGTGACTCCCTCCTGTTCCTGTGTCCCAGCCTCGAGCAGTTGAATGACTGCCTCCTGTTCCTGTGTCCCAGTCTCAAGCAGTTGAATGACTGCTTCCTGATCCCAAGTCTGTGAAAATGGATGTCCTCCTCCTGTTCCTGTGTAACATGCTCCAATAGCTCTGTGCTCACCTCCTGCTCTTGTGGAATGGAACTGAGGGACTGAATAGCCTCTTCACATTCCTTACAGCTTCTGTTGACTAAAAGCAATTCTCCTGATTCTGTAAATCACCATCAAAATCTGAATGATGTATTTTTGTATTTTGCTCTCAGTAATTTTAGCAAACAATCTGACTGACAGAATTCAGAAGCTGAGTAGCCTCCTCCTGTTCCTGTGTTATACACTCAAAAGGCAATAGAGTCTCAGAGATGTACAGTACAGAAAACAATCCTTCAGTCCGGTCGTCTATGCCAAACCAAATATCCTAAATAAATCTCGTTCCCCTTGCCAGCATTTGGCCCATTTCCGTCTGAACATCTCTCATGCATGTATCCATCCAAATGCCTTTTAAATGGTGTAACTGTACCTGCCTCCACCACTTCTTTTGGCTGTTCAATCCATACACGCAGCAGTCTCTGTGTGAAAATGTTGCCCCTCATGTCCCTACTTAAATCTTTCCCCTCTCACCTTAAACCTTTGTCTTCTAATTTTGGACTCGCCTATCTGGGAAAAGACATTGACTGTTTACCTTATCTTTGCCCCTCATGATTTTATAAACCCCTTTAAGGATCCCCCCCAGCCTCAACACTTGAAAATAGCCCCAGCCTATCCAAACGCTCCCTGTAACTCTAACCCTCCAACACCTGCAACATTCTTTTAAATCTCTTCTGTACCCTTTCGAGTTTGACAACATCTTTCTGACGGCAGGGAAACTGGAATTAAAGGCAATATTACAAAAGTGGCCAAACCGATGTCCTGTACAGATGCAACGCGTCGTGAAAATGTTTAGACACAAAGCACGGACCAATAAAGGGAAGATCACCAAGTGCCTTCTTCACTACACTGTTTACCTGTGACAGCACTTTCAAGGAACGGAGAACCTGAACCACAAGGTGACACAGTAGCTCAGTGACTAGCATTGCTGCTTCAGAGCGCAGCGATCTGGGTTTAACTCCATCCTTGAATGACTGCCAGTGTGGAGTTTGCACATTCTCCCCGTCTCTGAACGAGTTTCCTCCGGATGTTATGTTTTCCTCCGACAATATAAAGATATACAGATAACGGTAGATCGGCCATGCTAAATTGAGTAAAGTACCCAGGGATGTGCAGGCGAGGTGGAGTAGCCATGGGAAATGCAGGTTCAGAGGGATAGAGTAGGGGTTTGTCTAGAGGGATACTGTTTAGAGGGTCGGTGTGGCCTCGATGGGCCGAAAGGCCTGTTTCCTCACTGTAGGGATTCGATAACTTCTATGGAATTCTCCTTGATTGGCAGCTTTCGACAGGACCCTACCTATATGTCTTGCCTTGATATGTCTTGCCAAAATGCTACACCTCACATTTAACTAAAATAAACTCTATCTGCCACTCCTTGGTTCACCTAAACAAAGTCCCATTATAGTCTGAGAGATCGTTCATCACTGTCAACGACACCAACAAATTTGTTATTATCTACAACCTTACTGACCATACTTCATATACTCAAATGTAAATGATTTGTATCAGTGACAAAAAGCAGTGGACCCACTATTGATCTTTGCGGCACGCCACTGGTCACAGGTCTCCAAGTTTAATGAACAAATGTCACTGTCACGCCCTGTCTCCAATATTCAAGAAAAGTTTGGACCTAAATGGCGAGTTCTCCCTGGATCCCAGCCAGTCTAACCTTGCTAACCAGTCTACCATGTAGACCATTTTGGTTTTCTTACTGAATTCCATAAAGACAACATCCACTGTCCTGTCTTCATCAATCATCTTCATCACTTCCTCAAAAGATTACACCGAGTCAGTGAGACGTGATCGCCAATGTACAAAGCCCTCTTCAGTCCTTGTCTTTCCAAATACATATCGATCTTTTTCCTCGAAATCCCCTCCAACAATTTAATCACCATTGACGTCATGCTCACCGATCTATAGTTACCTGTTTTTTTCTTTACTTTCTTAAATAATTGCACTATGTTAGCAGCCCTCCAGTCTTTTGACACCTCACCTGTGAAAATCAATGTTACAAATATATCAGCAAAATGCATAAGCAATCTATTTCCTAGCTTCCCGCAAACATCTGGGATACAACTGATCAGGTCCCAGGGATTAGTTCACCTTTATGTGTTTTAAAATGTCTAACACCTCCTTGTAATATAGACACTTTTCAAGGTATCATTGCATATTTCTTCATTCTCTCGCTCTTGTAACCTCCTCCACATTAAATACTGAGGAGAAATACTTGTTTAGTATCCCTCAAATTTGTTGTGGTTCCATAAATAGGTAGCCTTACTGATCTTTAAGGGGCCCTATTGTCTCCCTAGTTAATCTTTTGCCATTGAAGGATTGTAGAATTTGTTCAATGCCTCATTAACCCAATTTCTAAAGCAATCTCTTGTCCACATTTTCCTGGCCCGATTTCCCGATTGATGATACACTTGCTGCCCTTATACACCTCTCGCGATTCACTTGATCTCAGCTCTGTTTACCTGACATATGCCTCCTTCCTTACCTTGACCATAACATCAATATATCTAGCCATCCAGCACTCCCTGCACCCACCAGCCTTGCCCCTCTCACTAATAGGAACACGTTTCCTCTGGACTCTCTGAAACCAAGTTTTGATGAACTTGCATTTTCCAACCATCCCTTAACCTGTGAATAGGATATCCCAATCTGCCTTTCACAGGGCTCACCTAACACTTTCAAAATTGGCCTTGTTCAAAGTTAGAACTTTAATGTTGACATCAGGTATTTCCGATTCCATAATTAATTTAAAACTAATATTTATGCATAACAAACTTGAAAGTTAAATAAACACTTCCTGTGCCTCTATAACGTGCTCGAGAGACTGAATAGGCTCCTCCTGTCCCTCTGTATTACAGTGGAAATGCTGTCCCTCTGTAATAGACCCAAGAGGCTTAATGGCCTCCTCCAGTTCTTCTAAACACACTCGAGAGGCTGCACGGCCTCCTCCTGTCCCTGTGTAACAGATCCGAGACACAGCAACCTGTGGATTACGAGCAGCCGGTAAACTGTATCTAATGGAGACCCATTCCTTTTCAGTTACAGAATCACAAATAACACAATGTACTCCAGGTGCCCTCTCAGTGACACCTCATACAGCTTCAGCGACAAATCTCTTTGTTTTGAATGATTCTGTTGGCAAAATGTGCCAATATTCCAACTTTCCACTTCTTCAAGTAGCAACAGGTTAATATGGGCTGAATGGCCTTCTCCTATCCCTCTGTAAGGGGCCCATAGGGACAGAATTGCTTTGGCCTGTTACTGAGCAGCAGTCTCAATGTTCTGTCTCAAGGTTATGAAAGAATTTGAAAACAGGGCATTAAAACCAGGAGTAGCCTCACACTGGTCAATAAGTACCGTACTTTGTTTCAGGTATCTAGAAACTTGCCCACCTGACATTTTTTTTTCTGCAGCAGATCTGTCATTTTATAACTGCCTATTTTCATAAACAGAGTGGAACATATATCGACCGCTGCAGTGTTCTGTTAATACTCTCATATACAAGGGGAAAAAACATTAAAAATATTGAAAGATTTATGGTCCATCCCTCAGCAACCTTATCCATTCCATCCAAAACCAGTAAATGAAAAGTGATGTCTTGAATTGGTTAACTGGGCCTGTTTGTTCAGTGACTGTGATTAATGCCAATCTCCATGGAGTCTAATTATCTCAGTGGAAGCTTTCCATCTTTTAATGATAAATGGGCTCCGTTCAATGTGTCAACCCATAACATGAGCGGGAGCATCACTGACAGCACTGACAGGGATCAGCAGATCCAGAGAGAGGGGAGGAGAGATCAGAATCTGAGAACATTAGACTGGAATGTTCCAACAATGGATCAGAATCAGAGAACATTAGACTGAAATATTCCAACAATGGATCAGAATCAGAGAACATTAGACTGAAATATTCCAACAATGGATCAGAATCTGAGAACATTAGACAGGAATATTCCAACAATATACAGGAGCTTCTCCGATTATGTTTGTTTTCTTTCTGAATTTGATTGGTGGTCATTATCATTGCGGATCTATTTCGCTCTTTTCATTATTCAATACTTTTATTATCCATTCCTGGCTATCGTTGGTGTTCCTGGTGAGTGTCACTATCCAGGTTTTGTTTTCTATCAACAAGTTATGAGTGCATTATTGTTATTTCATATTGTCTACACTTCCTGCCACTGTTATTGTTCCTGTTGAATCTCACAATCCAGATATTCACTCTACAGACTACTACTAACTGCATCAATGAAGGTGTTCAATTACTGTCTCGCTCTCTGCTCTGGCAGTGTTACTCACGGGTCTCTATGTTGAACTATTCAGTTTCAGGGGAGAACCACAATGCATTGTCTCATTGCCTTTACTGTTAAGAGCATGGAGGTCACTTTCTACTCTTCTGGTTACAAACTCCACTTCCTTCCACTGTCTCCATCCCATTCCTGGCCAATATCTGCAGGTCACAACTGTGGGAGATCCTTTTGACAATGAGCTGATTCTTGACACCATACCCTGAACATTTCGAACTTGAAATACTCACCACTCCAGAATATATCTCACTGGTTTATTCCATCTGCTGTTTGAAACTTGAGCTATGAAATACAATCTTAATGAAGCCAATAATCTGCTGCTGACGCTCCCGGCTTCAAACCTGCCGAAGCAAATCTGATTCGAACTCACACCAAACTCCCATCCATCTGTCATTCATGTGCACGCCGATGTATATTGCTGTTGTGTCTGGCAATGCCTTTATTTTAACATTCTCAAACACTTTATCTCATCTGTCCATGAAACTTCCCTCGTTCTCTCTATTGATAAACAAAAAGCCTGTTGTTCGTATTTAAAATTTTTTTCTCCATGTGCGTTCCTTCTCAAACAATGAGTTTCGCATTCAAACACGCCTATCGCGCACACTCTCTCAGTCTCTGATGAACACACAGAGAGAGCAAACCTTCCAATTATCGGCAGTTATCTGTTGCGAGGATCGTTAGCATATCTTAGTAAAGTTTGCAATACTCTCTATGCTGTGCAGATAGTGCAGTTTACTGAGCAACACACGAGCATGCTCTGCACAGCTCTCCATGCTGGGCTGTCATCTTGTCCCAGTTTATGTTGTTTGTGGTGTTCTGTGAAGCAGATTGAGAACTTGATGTAACAAACCATTTCAGCTGATCTGACAATGTCTTTATTCAATGTTCTCATTCTTGTAATTTTACTCTCGAAGATCTCACTTCGCCAGTTAGTCCCACTGCCCTGACGTTTTCCATATATTTGCACAACATCTTTTCAGTTAATTAACTGTCTGTTTCTGTCTTTAATGTGAATCTCTTGTCCCTTTCTTTCTTTCCCTGGCCTTGGGTTTTGGCCTCCCTATTGAATCGAGTGCTGGCATTGTGTAGCTCAGAAATAATTAAATGGGGTGTGTCAAGCTGTTTTTCACTTCCTGGTATGTCCCATGTGATGGTCCATTGACAGGCGTGTTTCAGAAGTTATGAGAAACAACCTTGTAACTTGGTCTGTACCTGTGGCTATCGCTCTCAGGTGACCATGCGATCAGTAACAAAAGGAAGCCCACTGAGTAAAGGACCACGCATATAAATTGCCTGACAATGCTGCCACTTTTTAAATAAAAGGTTATTTTCTCCTTTTTTTAGTAAGAGGGCTTAAAGGCAAAACTTCCTACTGAAAACGGCTCAAGTAAATAACTTTTGGGGCTTTTAGGGTTTTCAAATAAATAGCAGTAACAATGGCCAGCTGGCACAGACCAGGATTTCTAGTTTTTTTATATATTGTAGCTATAACAATCACCAGGTGCTTGGGGTCCCAGAAGGGTTGTAAGTTTCAGTAAATTATCCACAGCTGCTATTCTCTCTGGAACCTCACTTGATGGTGTTTCCTCCTGGATTGGAGAACTGTTTGCAAGAATGCATGTCTGAAAGTTCCTTTTTGCCAAGGGATGTGTTTATGGGATGTTGATATATTGGAACAGTTCATTAGTAGAAGGTACTGTATCCATTACTCGGTTAAGATTGCCAATAGAAAAATTATTCTAAATTCATCTTCATTTCTAATTGGATTTTCATTAGAGTGTTTACATATATTGTATTTTGCTTAATGGTGAGTGGTTTGAATAGTTTGACATCTGGAACACCCAACTCACATCTACCTTTAAAATAAGGAAAGGTTGGCATCCAACCTACCTTCTTTAAACAGTTTGAGACAGTCTGGTTCGACGATAGCAAACTGTGGACTCTTGTCCGGTTCTAAATCGATAATACCAAATTGGGTTTAGAATTTGCAAACAGGCCATTCTCCCCAACAAATCCATACCGATCCTCCGAGGAGTAACCTACCCAGACCCATTCCTCTATCCTATTATTACACATTTACCCCGACGAAGGCAACTAACCCACACATCCCTGAAAAATATGAACAATTTATCATGGCCAATGCACCTGACATGCGCATCTTTGGATTATGGGAGGAAACCAAATCATCCAGAATAAGCTCATGCAGACATTGGAGAGTATGCACCAGGAGGCTATTGGATTCAAAGGTCGCGTATGGTAGTTGATAGTCTCTTTTTTCTGGATGTTGATTTCGGTTGGTTTAAACAGTATTTTGTATCTAAAGATTCAGTCATTAAGAGTTCTCTGGGTGTTGAAAAGTGAAGTTGGCGGTTTTACAAAAGGGAATGACGGTAAAGCTTTAGGAATTGACCAACAACCTGGAGTTGGGGTTGCGATTGTCTGTGAGAAAATGAGAGATAATTACAGCTATAGATCGGCAATTACGTTTCGTGGAACCGCCATCAAACTCTTTGGAAATGATGGTCTTTGAACCTGAGAAGGAATTGAAAGAGGTTGAATTATGATGAAAAGTAGAAATAAAAGAAAAGGAAACGAAGAAGAAAGAAAGAAAAGGACAGAAGAAAAGCAGAGAGTTTCAACTTAAAGAGTTAGCAATTAGAGGGGAAAGTTGATACAGAAGGCGGAGATGAAGGTAGAATGTCGGTGGGATGAGGAGGATAGTGCGGTTGAGCAACCCTATTGTAACCAATGGCCTAAAGAGGTTCTGTTTAAATGCATCCAGGCATTCTCTAAATTTGATGAGAAGGATGGGGAAGCCTTTTGAATTTCATTTGAGAAAGTGGCTAAACAAATGCAGACACCAGTGACCATGTGGATTGATTTGATCCAAAGCTGATAGGTATTTGCATCCCTAATGGAGGAGGTATCTGGCCAGTATGGAGTGGTAAAGAAAGCCATCTGAAGTGCATATGAGCTTGGGCCAGACATTGACAGACAGCGTTACAGGAATCTAAAAGAGGGTCCCTGGTTAAACGCACATTGAGTTTGAAAAGATCAAACAAAGTAATTTTGAAAGGTGGTAAGGGTATTAAAAACAGAACAAACCTATGACACTCTTAGAAAGATTCTTATTTTGGAGAAGTTCAACAATTCACTTCCTGCAGCCGTGAAAACTCGTGTGGAAGAGCAGAGTTAAAACAGCAAGATTAGAAGCTGAAATGGCTGATGATGATTGAGTTCAGAAATCAAAGTTTGGTTTCCGTGAGAGATGGAGAAGAATGTGCGAGGACTTGTAAAGGTTTACTGGCATAGGCCAGGAGAAGCAGGTAAAGAGGTTAGAGCATTAAGAGATACAGAAGCATGTAATTCTTTTATGCTGAGACATTAGGAGCTGTGTCATTCAAAAGGACGATTGGAAAGATTAGAAGCACTCCATTATGTAACGTGTGATTGGCGTGTCCAGTGGAAACATCAACAGATTTATTCCACAATGGGGAAGGAGGCCTTGAGCTTGGAGTTGGCGTTGCAACATTTCAGATTTACATTGCCAATAACATACCTGAGACAAATCTTTATCACTGATCATAACCCCTTAAAATTTTTGGTGAAGTTTAGGGAGAAAAATACCAGTCTGTTTCGATTGAGCTTATTATTGCTGCCATTCAGTTTGAAACTATACAGGCGACAGGGCGATAAAACCTAAGTGTGGAGACTTGGATGAAGAAAGACAAAGGCATTCTGTGGCAGGAGTAAAATGACTGAAATCGAAATAGATGTGAATATTTGTATGCTCAGAGTCAATGTAATATAAATGCATTTCAGTCTACTAATAGAGGAATATTAGGAGGTCGAAAATGAATCCACCTTTGTGTATTGATGGATTATTTTATTAAAGATGGAGTTGTGAGGATACTATCACTGTAAAAAGGTTATTTCTCTTGGGTTTTATTTTGAAGAGAGGTGTTAAAGGCAGAGGTGCAGAACTGCTGTCTGAAAACAGTTTAAATAAATAACTGAGATTTTAGGTTTCATTAAAACTTTGGTAACAATGGAAGGACAGTGGCCAGCTCTCCCAGACTAGATTTCCTCATTTTACTTTTAGCTGCAGCATCCAGAAGCTGCTGGGGATCCCAGAAGGGTTGGAAGTTTCAATACATGATCCCCAGCTGCTTTTCTCTCTGAGAGCTCTGTTGATGTTGTTTCCCCCTGGATTGGAAAACTGCTGTTAGGATCTGTATTTGAATATATCTTTGTGCCAAGCGGTGTAAACCAAGAAGGTAAAGTATCTATTGTTTGTGTAAGTGTTCCAACATATAAGCTATCCCAAAACATTATTTCCTTTGATTGTATTTTAACTAAAGCATTTGAATAGATTATATTTTGCTCAATGTCGAGTGGTTTGACTAGTCACAACATAACTGGAACACGCACTTCACATCTATATTTAAAGTAAGGGAAGGTTTGGGTCTAAACGACCTTCTGGAAATATTTTGAGGGAATCTGGTCTTGTCCAAAACACTTGTAGCGAGGGGCTTCTGACTGGCTTCTGCAAATGAAAATTTAGTGGAAGGGCAGGGGGTGCTTTGCTGGAGGTTGTGCTGTAAGTTGCCTCAGACATTCAGTGAGATCTGAGGATTTGGTGACCCAACTCTGGATGGAGTATGGGGACTGTGGATACAGCATCTGAGCCTGCAAAATGAACAACAAATGGAGCAGAGGCTGCAGAGAGGGGAAGCTCTGAAACCACAGAGTGAGTGTGTGTGGGAAGAGGGTCTGCTGTATCCACCCCGGATTTTCCAGGAACAATTTCCCAAACTCCACTTAACCTAGGATCAAAGTGTGAGGGGACCATGACTGAACAAGGAGCTGGTCACAGAGCGGTGTCACCTCCTTCAACACGACCTGCAGCTTCACACTAGGGGGAGGACAGTGCTGCCAGGGGCTGTTAGGGTCACAGTTTCATTCAGTTTCTATGATCCAGAACTTTCCACGCAGGACTAGGTGACATATCCATCATTTCCCAGTATCTCAACAACAATGTCATCATTCGGTGATGGAGGATATATATGGTGGATGAGGTAAATAGATTGTTTCTCTCTCAGCAGGGAGCTGCCGGTTGTATCCAGTTTGGTAGGATTCCCGATGGTGTCCATGGCATCTGCAGAGTATCCATGTCAATGCGGAGAGGTAGAGGAACTGAAGGAGCTCTCTCTCTCTCCCTATTAATGTTACAGTATGCCCATGCACACTACATCATGTTGATGAATACCCACTGTCCTAGCAGAAGTCATGGTCTGTTCATTCAGAAGCAGTCAGCCATTCCCATCGTCATCGGGTCTCCACGTAGAAAGAAATGAATATATCTTGGATAAAGGCCGTCCCCTTGATGCACGTTTCAAAACACCATCCCCACCACCAATCAACCAGATCAAAGTATCCTATGTGTATGGAGAGCAAGCGGGTCACTTTGACTGTCTGGGAGTAGACGATCAGGGATGGAGCAAAACCTCCCATGTCTGAACGGGGCTGAGTGAACCCCCCAGTACACAGTATCATTAAGTCCTGTAATCCCTCTCCATTTCAGTAACATATTGCTTTCCGTTATTCCTGGAAATGAAATGACAGGTTAAATCATGTTAAATTCCACCTGCTAAACTATTATCTATTGCCTTTACATTTCTGAATCTATTTGCAGACTCTCCACCCTCTCTTGATAATTTAATCTCTTGCTTACCACAGCAACATCACCAAACTCAGCATCTGTATATCTGTTCCATCCTCCTGATCATTAATATAGACTGTAAATAGTTGAGAACCCAGCGCTGGTCACTGTGTGACCCTACTGGTTACGTTCTGTCTAACTGATTGAGACTGATTTATCCTGAGTGCCTGCTTCGTGTATGATACCCAGTCCTCCCCCATTCCAGTGAAACACTGTCGAAGGGTTGAAGAAGAACAAGGAGCATCTGTGAGGAATCCAACCCCTCGATGACGCTGATGTCAATACGATCTCTGTTCCACTTTCCTGCCATCCCTTCATCCTAAAACTCTAGTCTCTTGTTGTAGATTGCGCCACATGAAAAAACATCCACTCCATATCTACACATTCAATTACTTTTGGAATGTTACAGACCTCAATGAGATCTCCTTTCATTCTTATAAACTCGAGAGTATATGCCTAAACTGCTCAATTACTCTTCATAAGACAAACACTTCAAATATGGAATCAATCTAATGAAGCTCTTCTGAATTGCCTCCAATGGAAATACCTCATTCTGCAGGACACCCAAACTGTACTCCAGTTGCAACCTCACTAATGCCTTGCATAGCTACACGAACACTCCCTACATTTCTACTCTATCCTTTTACAAATAAACGCTGAAATTATGCTTGCATTTCTCATTACTTGAAGTACCCACAGGTAAGTTTTCTGTGATATGCAAGCAGACACCCAGATCCCTCTGCATCTAAATACTTTGAACTTGCTCTCCGCTTAGATAATAATTTGTCTTTCTATTATACTGGCCAACTTGAATAGCCCCATATTTATTCCCTTTAATTTTCCTTGCTAAATGTTGGCCTATTCACGCAACCTATCCATATAGTTTTAAAATCTCTTGCATCATCTTTCCGAAGTAATTTCCCACCGATGTGAGAGTCATCTGAAAATGTGGCATTGTATTTTCTCTCCCGTCAATCGAGTACAGTAATACCATCAATGCAACTGGTTGAAGCATGCGTACTGAAATCAATGGCACCCCACAAATTGCATTTGCCAAAATAAAATGACACATTTCATCCATCTGACTCCATTTTGTTGGTTAACCAATCCTCCATCCAAGCTAATAAATTACTCCTAAACCCATGTTGTCTGATCTTACCACTTACTCTTTGGAGAAGCGACATATCCAATGCCTTCAGGAAGACCAGATATGTTCCATCTCCCACGATCCAACTTTTTTGTGACATCTTCAAATAAGTCAAGCAAACACTTCAAACTTGATTGTCCTTTGTAAAACCATGTTGACTATGCTGGATTGTGGTTTAACTTTGCAAATGTCCTGAACAATGGACTCTAACAATTAGCCTTAAATTATAATGGTTTATTGTTACACTTTAGTCCCGAATGTATACCATTATTATAAGTTCCTCCCTTTCGACACCCTTTACGTTTTCTTTGAATTCCTATTTAATGGGCAAACGTTTTTAAGAGATCTGCTCCAGTTGCTGTATAAGAGTCATGTGTGGCTGAATGGACTCACCATCCTGCTGTTGTACAAACTCGATGGGCTGACGTCTTTCTGGTGTTCCCATGTTGTCGTCTCCAAGGCCAGAATGACCTCCTCCTATTGATGCTTTAGAGGATTGGGAGATTATGGAATCTTACTGTTGCTCTCGAACATTTTGATGGGCTGATCGGTCTTCTCATACTTCTCCATGGAAATATTGAACGGTCTCCTCATGTATCCGGGAGATGGTTCCGAGGGATTGATTGGTCTTATCTTGTTCCCATACAACAGACACGTGTCGAAATTACTTGAACTTTCTCATTAAGAAGTCTCAGATAGTTTTTATCCTTATCCAATTCCCTTGCAATAGGCTCGGTGGGTCTGAATGGCCTCCTGTTATCCCTGTGTAACAATCTCCAGTCACTGTGTGACCTCTTCCAGTTCCTATGTGACAGACTTGAGGAGGCTGAATGGACTGATCCTGTTGCTGTTTAACAGGATACTGGTGCAGCATGTCCTACTGTTATAGGCTCAAGTGGCTGATTGGCCTCCTTCTGTAAATGTATATCAGGCTCCAGGGGCTGAATAGCCTCATCCTGTTTTGGTGTAACAGGGTCGAAGGCTTGAATATCCTCCTGTTGTTCCTGTGTAACACACTGGAGAACGGAATGGTTCCTCCACCATCTGTGTAATTCGCTTCACTCGTTGAATACATCTGTCATCGATGTTGAAGTAAGTTCATCTTTATTTTTTGTAAACTCCAATGGCTACTGGGTCAACGTGATCATCCTTTGGTTATAAGCTAGCACCTTCATTGCAGGAATCAGTTGAGGGTACCATCTCTGAGCTGCTTCCAATATAACAACATCATTTCTTCACTGAAGAGATTAAATCTGTACACACTACTCCAGATCTCACTAAGACCCTGTACAGCAGCAGCAACATTTTACCAGCCTGTTGTAAGGATCCCACCCAGGTTAGAGTTGTCTCAGCTCTCTGGGGGAATATAGAGCATTGTTGGAAAATCATTGTCCTTCTCTCCTCCATCAGCATAACGGGAGATCTGGAGAAATTAAAGTTTGAGAAGTTCATAAATGATGTGGCGAAATGATCTCTACCATTAATCTCTCCAGAGCCCACATCGCTCAGAATCCACAGAATCTAGTAAGATGGAGCAAACATTGATGGGAGTTATATATCAAAGTGAAAGCTGCAATACAAATGCTGGACATGTTATAAAACAGGAAATGAGATATACACATTTGTGGGTACTGCGGTAATAATATACTGCTTACATTATATCTAAACTGTGTTAACCCAATTGAATGCTAATGCTGGGAAAATGGATCTCATGACCACGTGTGAGATGGTTTACATGAACATTATGTTGAGCACTGAGCTGGAGATCAGGTTATTTAGGAATTGGTGTTGAGTGATCAGAAGAGCTAATTGAAAATTTTGCTGGAAAGGACATTTTGGGAACAGTGACCACAATGTATTGGTTTTCTTTTATGCTGTTTGAGTACACGACAGTTTTTGTTGTATTTGAAGTAACCATTTGAAATCTGAGTCATGCAGACCATGAAGGTGTGAGGAGAAAGTGGAGATGACAGATGCTGAAGATCAGAGTCGAAGAGTGTGGTGCTGGAAAAGCACAGTCAGGCAGCATACTAAGAGTAGATAAATCGATGTTTCAGGCATAATCCTTTCATCAGGAATGAAGCTTATGGGCCTAGGGGGCTGAGAGATAAATGACAAGAGGGTGCGGCAGGGGGGAGGTAGCTGGGATTACGATAGGTAGATGAAGGTGGGGTTGAAACTGAAAGGTGATGAAGGGAGACAGAACGCCTCATCTACTGCATCCATTAAAGACAATGTGGTCTTCTCTACATTGGTGAGGCAGGAGGTCAACTTGTAGATCATTTCAGGGAACATCTCTGGGACAACCACATTGAACGACACCATCGCCTAGTGGCTGAGCACTTTAACTCCCCTCCCACTCTGCCAAGGACATGAGAGTCCTGGGCCTGCTCCATCGCCAAACCCGAGCCACCAGAAGCCTGGAGGAAGAAAACCTCATCTTCTGCCTTTGGACCCTCCAACCACAGGGGATCATAGTGGATTTCCCCATTTCCCCATTTCCACTAATCCCACCTTATCCTCCTCCAACCTTCTAAGTCAGCACCGCCCTTTTGAATGTTCCTATATGTCCATAGTCCTTCCTATCAATCTGGTCCACCCTCCTCTTCGACTATCACTTTTAACCCCACCTTCATCTACCTATTAGATGAAAGGAGGCAGCTTAGAAAAATGCCAAGTGTTGCAGTAAGCCAGTGGATTCAGAGAGATGTAGGACCCAGCAAAGGATGACCAAGAAACTGAGAAGAAAATCAAAAAGAGAAAAAGCGTGCAAACGAAAGAAAAACATAAAGACTGCTAAAAAGCGTCTATCAATGTATCAAAAAAATAAAAACAAGGCCAAATGTGGAACAGTTGGTGTGCAGACAGGGTAATTTATTGCAGAGAACAGAGAAATCGCAGGGAAAAGAAACAGTTTCTTTGTGTCTATCTTCATTGAAGAATGTCCAGAAATTCTCCCAGAAATACTAAGTGACCATGGGACTTGTGTAAGTAACGTCTAAGATCATTCTTATCAGTGTTGAGGTCATCTTTGAAAATAAAAGTGGATTGAGTATTGATAAATCTGACAGACTAGATGTACTTCATACAAAAATTTCAGAGGAAGCAGCAACAGACATGTTGATTGCATCGCGGATTTTCACTTTATTTTCCGACACATTCCCGAAAGGCATTTATCCAATCTGGATAAGGTAAAGGTTATAAATATTATCCAACAGTTTAAGAAAGGATGAATTTGGAGAATGGTAAACTACAGAACAGTTCACCTGTCATCCGCAGTCAGGTATCTCTTGGACTCGATTACAAAGAACATGCTACTAGATATTTAGAAGGTAAAAACATAACTGGGGAGTGTGAGAATGCACCGATGAATGGAAAACCAGAAGTGGCAAACATTTTTTTGGAATGGTTTGAAGATGATTCTTGTGGACATAGGCAATGAACAACAAATGGATAATGTATAGTTGGATATTCATGAGCTTTTTAAAAGAACTCACACACTGAGCTCATAAGAAAAGTTAAACTGAGAGGTATTAGGAAGAACATATGCAAATGGGAAAGAAAAATTAGGTTTACATTCATGTGAATGTAATTGGAAGATAGAGGATGTCGTACACCAGTTGCATCGAGTGTTAATGAGACTACACTTCGAATATTGTGTATCGCTCGGATTCCCAATCTAAGAAAGAATATACTGACTACAGAGGAACTGCAAAAGCTATTCTCCACATTAACCCCGAAGTTGGCAAGGTTGTCTGACGGGGTAACTCAGCCTGTAATCTGAAGTTTCGAAACATGAGAGGTGATCGTAGTGAATCTTAGAAACATCGAAAGGACTGAATAACAGAGGGACATGAGGAAGTACAAGTAGGCGAGATCTGGGAGAATCCCACGATATTCTACACGGACAAGTCAAACAGAATAATCAGCAAAGAGTCAGTGTCCATTAGAAACCAAAGGGGCAATCTGTGTGTCAAGCGGGAGAATATTGATGGATTGTAACATGAGACCTTCACATCTATTTTACTTGGGAGAAGGAGGATGCAGGTACAGAATTCAAGAAGATGGACTGGACAACTCTTGAACAGATTGATGTAAAATACGAGTAGGGATTTGAGGCTTTGTTCTGTACAAATTTGGACCAATCTCCATGTCTGAAAGAGTTGTATCACAGGCGGCTGTTGGGGTCAAGGGAGGAATGACCCTGATTGATTATTTTAATTAGAATCTGATCATAGGGGAGGTGCCAGAGAACTGGAGGACTGCGAATACGATTCCACTTCACAGTAAGGGTGGGAGAGATAGACCAGGGAACTATAGACGAGTGAGTATTAGATCACTGTTAAGGAAACTACAGGATAAAATAGGGAACGAGAAAATCGAACTCCAATCAGAGTCACAAGGTTTGATCAGAGATAATCATCGTGACTTTATCAGAAGGAAGTCGCATCTAATGGATTTGATTGAATTAGTTTGAGGAGGTCGATTGTTTAGTTTTGTAAGAAGGTCTCTGACAAATTTCCAGCCGGGATACTGAGAAATAATGTAAAATCTCACAATATGAAGGATACCTTGACAGGTTACAAGGAGAAATGTCTTAATGGCAGCAGGCAGAGGGTGGTGGGAGAAGGCTGTTTGTGTGACTGGAGACCAGTGTCCCCTGGTGTACCACAGAGATCAGTGCTATGTCCCTTATTGTTTGTGTTATTCATAAAAAAAGATGTGAATGTGGAGAGGGCTAGGTGGAGAGTGGGGGAGATGTGATAAGTAACTGTATGTTTGACATTAAGATTGACCGGATGGTTCGCAGTGAGGAGGAAGGCCTTAAGTTACAGGAAGATGCAGATGATTGGTCAGATGGGCAAATCAATGGCAGATGGAATGTAACCCTGATAAATATGAGGTGATGCACTTTGCGAGAAGGAACCAGGCAGGGGAGGACTCAATGAAAGGTAGCACACTGGGAAGGTCAGAGGGTGCTTCTCCACACATCCCTGAATGTGACTGGACAGGTTAATGGACTAGGTAAGAATTGGACCTTGGGTGTTGTGTTTCATAATCAGGGTGTAGATTATAAGAGCAATACAGGGTTTTGGAGTACTGTATGTAGCTTTGGGAGCCACATTCCAGGAAAGATGTGATTGTACTGGAGAGGGTGCAGAGGTGATTCACCAGGATGTTCCCT
The DNA here is from genome assembly GCF_047496795.1 of Chiloscyllium punctatum. Taxonomy (NCBI): domain Eukaryota; kingdom Metazoa; phylum Chordata; class Chondrichthyes; order Orectolobiformes; family Hemiscylliidae; genus Chiloscyllium; species Chiloscyllium punctatum. The sequence continues at coordinate 46,628 of NW_027309836.1, read as the reverse complement.
GGGATGGAGCATATCAGCTATGGAGATAGGCTGGATAAGCTCGGGTTGTTTTCTTTGGAGCAGAGAAAGCTGAGGGGTCAGTGATTCAGAAGGATAAGATTATGAGGGACATGGACAGGGTGGAAAGACAGCAGCTGTTCCTTTTAGTCAGAGGGTCAAGAACAAATTAGCACACATTTAAAGTGAAAAGTTTGAGGTTCAGAGAGGATTTAAATATTTTTTTCACCTTGAGGATGTGGGGTTCTGGGATTACTTCCTGAGAAGGGGGATTATCACGGGTAACCTCACAATCATTAAAAAGTATTTGGACGAGCACGTGGAAGTGTCATAACATTCCAGGCTATGGGCCTGGTGTAGGAAAGTGGGACTAATATAGATTGTGCTGTATTTCTGTTGGCACAGAGTCTGTGCTCCTGTGAGTGTATGGTGTGTAAGGTCAATTATTGAGCAGTCTAAGGCAGGAATTGATGGCTTTCTGAAGAGTATATTCACAAGGGTTAAAAGAGTGAACTGTAATAGCTGGTTAAATTATGTCAATGTGAGAAATATGAGAAAACAAGTGCAGTTTCCTTCCAGTTTGAAATCAGAGAATAGAGAATGGGAAACAGGGAAATGGCAGAACTATGAAGCCACTACTTCAGTTCTGTCTTCACAGAACTTTCAAACAATACAAGGAAAACCAAGTCTGGTGTGGGAAAATGATAGAGTACATTGAACATAGAACATAGTAAGTAACTGGTTGAGGAGAAATTATTGTGGCTGAAAGTGATGGTCATAGGCAACACTGACGTAGATTTATGAAATGGGAATTATGTTTCAGAAACAGAATGGGAGACAAATGAAAGAGAAACAATGGATGTAAAACATGTGGACTTTTAGAAAGATTTTGGTAAAGCTCCAAGCCCAATTTGCAAAATGAAATCTGAGTGGATTGGGTGCTAATATATGGCTATGTTTCTAGAATGGGACAGCTGGCAGGAAACGGTGAAAAGAAATAAATAGACTCGTCAAGCAACAGCCTGACATTGTCTGTAAGGTATGATTCTGTGAGTATGACCATATCGCAGACACCCCATTACCTACCCCGAATATCTCCTGTCTTATCAACAGGACGGACACAGCAGAAGTGGCGGCACAGTGGGATACAGTTAGAAGGGAATTGCTCTTGGAGTCCTCAACAGTGACTCCATATCCCATGAAGTCTCATGGCATTACTTTGCACATGGGAAAGGAAACCTCCTGCTGATTACCATGTACCAGCCTCTCTGAACTGATGAATCAGTACTCCTCCATGCTGACCAACACTTGGAGGAAGCACTGAGGGTAGCACGGACGCAAGATCTACTCTGGGTGGGGGATTTCAATGTTCACCAACAAGAGTATCTCAGCGACAGCATTACAGCGAGCTGGCCAGGCCCCAAAGGATATAACTGCTCGACTGGTTCTGCAGCAGGTGGGGAAAGAACCAACATGAGGAAAATACAAACTTGAACACAGCCTTACTAATCTGCCAGTTACAGAAGTATCTGTCCATGATATGATCGGTAAGAGAGACCACCACATAGTCATTGTGGAGACAAAATCACACCTTCACATTGAGAATAACCTCCACCATTTTGGGTGGTACTATCACGTTGCTAAACAGGGCAGACTTCGAACAGATCTAGCAGCTCAAATCTGGATGTCCATAAGGTGTCGTGAGTCATCAATAGCAGCCAAGTTGTACTCCCGCATAACCTCATGGCCTCCCGCATATCCCCCTCACAATTGCCATCAATCTAGAGAATCAATATTGGTTCAGTGGAGTGTGCAGGATGGCAGGAACTGCACCAGGCATACCTGATAATGGGGTGTCAGCCTGGTGAAGCCACCAATCAGGACTACTTGTGCACCAAACAGCATAAGCAGTAAGTAATAGACACAGCTAAGTGATCCCACAAGCAAAGGAACAGATCTAAGCTCTGCAGTTGTTCCACATCTAGCCGAGAAACGTTGGGGACAATGAAACAATTCACTGGAGGAAGAGATTCCACAAATAACCCTTTCCTCCATGATGGAAGAGCCCAGCCCTTCAGTTTATAAGATAAGGCTGATTCATTCGCAACAATCTTCAGTCAGAAATGCGGAGTGGATGATCCATCTCAGCCCCCTCCAGTGGTCCTCAGCAATTCAGTTACCAGTCATCAACCAATTTGGTTCAGTCCACACGATATCCAGAAACGATTGGAGATACTGGATACTCCATACGGTCCATAATCCGACAACATTCTGGCAATAGTACTGACAACTTGTGCTCATAACTTGCCACTCCCCTAGCCAAACTATTTCAATACTGTTACAACAATGGCTTTTCCTGATTACGTGGAAAATTTCCCCAAGTAATCATTGCTCCTGTATGTAAAACGCAGAACAAATCCAATCCGGCCAATTGCCACCCCATCAGTCTCCTCTCGATCATCAGTAAAGTGGTGGAAGGTCTCAGTGTTTTTAAGTAGCACTTGCTCAGTAATACCCTGGTCAATGACGCCCAGTTTGGGCTCCACCAGGGCCACTCAGCTCCTGATCTCATTACCGTGATTCAAACATGGACAAAAGAGCTGAATTCCAGAGGTGGGGTGAGAGCGATAGCCCTTTAAATCAAGGCTGCATTCGACTATGTGTGGTATCAAGGGGCCTTAGCAACACAGGAATCAATGGGCATCAGGGGCAAACTCCCCGCTGGTTAGAATCATACCTGACACGTAGGAAGGTGGTCATGGTTGATAAAGGTCAGTCAAGTCAGCTCCAAGTCTGTAGGAGTCCCTCGAGCAGTGACCGAAAACTTCTTCAGGGCTACTTCATCAATGACCTTCCCTCCATTTTAAGGTCAGCAGTGGGGATGTTCGCCAATGATTGTACAATGTTCTGCAACATTTGTGGCTCCTCAGATACTGAAGCAGTCTATGTTCAAACACGACAAGATCTGGAGAGTATCCAGGTTGACAAGTGGCAAGTAATATTCAGGCCACACGAATGCCAGGCCATGACCATCACCAGTAAAGTACAATCTAACCTGCACCTTGGCATTCAATGGTGTTACTATCACTGAATCACCCAGTGTCAAATTCCTGGTGGGTAATCATTGCTCAGAAACTCACTGGTCTCGCCACATGAACACAGTAACTATAAGGGCAGGTCCGAAGCTAGGAATACTGCGGCGAGTAACTCACATCCTGACTTCCAAACGTCTGTCCATCATCTACAATGCATAAGTCAGAGGTGTGATAGAAGACTCCCAATTTGCCTGGATGAGTGGAGTTCCAACAACACTCGAGAAGCTTTATACCATCCAGGACAAAGCAGCCAGTTTGACTGTCCCTTCATCCACAATGCTCCACCATCAACGCTCAGCAGCAGCAGCAGCAGCAGTGTTTTACTATCTACACGCTGCAATAAAATGATCCACCAAAGATCCTCAGAGACCATCTTCACAACTCCCATGTCTATCTAGAAGGACAAGGGCTACAGATGTATGGGAATACCATCATCTTCAGGTTCCCTCCAAGCCAGTCACCATCCTGACTTGGAATTTTATCACCGCTCCTTCACAGTCACTGGGTCAGAATCCTGGGATTCCCTCCCTAATGGCATTTGAGGTCAACCAAGCAGGTGGACTGCAGCGTTCAACAAGGCAGCTCACCACCACCTTCTCGAGGGCAACTAGGGACGGGCAATAAATGCTGGCCCAGACAGTGACACCCAGATTCACGAAATAAATAAATAGAAATTAACAGAGGACGGTTGCTGAGGTGTCGCAGGGATCGGTGCTTGGGGCCCAGCTGTTCACAATGCCCTTTAAACATTTGGTTACTGGAATCAGATACAATATATCCCAGCCTGCTGACAGCACTAACGGATGTGGGATTGTGGATGGGTGAGGAGGTTATAAAAAAGCACCGAGAAGACAATTGGAGTGAATGGGTAAATACGTGACAGATGGAGAAAAATGTGGATAGAGGAGACGGTGTGCTCTTTGGTGGAAACGATAAATTGGCAGCCTACCATTTGAAAGGCATTGGTTGAAACATGTTGATCTACAAAGGGACGTATGCTCCTGTTTGTTGTTTCCTTCTGCATAAACCTCTGAGGCCCCTGCAGTGCAGTGAGTTCTGTAACCAGAAGTCAAAACTGGGCATGGCATTGGCACGCTGCCCAGTGTACACAGACCCACCAAGTGAGGAGCTGTAACACTGAAAAGGATCTGCATCTCCCTGTACACCAGTCGCTGAAAGTAATATTGCCGAAACAGAAAGCAGTGAGGAAGATAAATGGTGTGTGGATCTTCATTTCAGGGGATGTGAGTCCAGGAGAAAAGGTGTCTTACTGCAGCTGTACAGGGCCTTGGTGAGATATCATCTTGAACATTGTGCACTATTGTGGGGAGTTTTGGTCTCCTTACCTAATAAAGGACAAACCTGACATTGAGGGAGAGCAGTGAAGGATGACCAGACTGGTCTCTGGGATGACGGGCTTGTTATGGGAGCAGAGTATGGGAGACTGGGCAAGTATTCCATGGGGTTTAGGAAAATGAGTGGAGATCTCAGTGAGATATATAAAACTCTGACAGGGTGAGACAGATTGGAAGCAGGGATGATAATTCCCCTGGCTGGGACTTGTAAAACAAGGGGCCACAGTATTAGATACAGGCAGTCACTCTGCATTGAGATGATAATAAATGTCTGCTCTCAATGACTCGGGAACCTGGGGAATTCTCTCGCACCTGGAAACCGAGACACTGATTATAAATAAGGATTTAGAGACAGTAAAGGGATAGTGGGAGAGCAGGAGTACGGTGTGGAAATGAAGGGCCAACCATCATTATATTGAATTGGTTCGCAAACTCGATGGACCAAAGGTACTACTGCACCGCCTATTTTATAGCTTCCCAAGGTTATTCACATGAATGGATATGTATATCGTGTGGGGTAAGTGCATTGAGGAGAGTTTTTCCATGAACTAGAATGGGGAGGCTCAATGTGTTTTCCATTCCCAATGTTTCTGTGAAGTCTGTGGGAAAGCTCTGTAAATGCTGTCACAAGCTCTCAGATGTTAGGAAGGAGGTTTCTGCAGGGTCGACAGGACTGTGTTCCCATTCCCTTTTCCGACATTGATGCTGAGGCTGGGTTTTCTGTCCGGTTTCATACTTTCAGACCTCGGAGTAGTTTGCTTCGAACAGATCTGTTGGTCAAGTCTGGTAGCTTTAATGAGTTAGCATCAGGTAAAGTTCACGTGATTCTGACCCTGACATCTTCACCCACCCTCGTCACTGAGCCATAGATGGTGTTGATGCCAATGACAGACTGAGGTGTTACCCTGGCAAAAAGTTACAGGTTGTGTTTGAATGCAGATCTGCTTCTCCTGCTTCTGTGATCTACAGCACTACGTGAATACACAGTTTCGAGCTGCAATATCTGCAATGCAATTTTGCCGACTGTTCCCCAATTCTCACTAAGACCCATTCACCCATCAGCCCTGCACTCAGTGACCTAACCTGGTTTCTGATGTGGAAATACTTCCATTTTCAAACTCTCATCCTGCTGAGGGTCTCTCTCCCCGGGTCTTGCTTCCAATCTGACACATTCCGCAAAAGCATTTAACTGATCTTAATTCAAATATTTAATTCACCTCAATATTTTTCATTGAGAAATACCAATCTGCTGTGTTTAAAGTGAATGTGTTTCCCCTGTTTCTTTACCTGACCATGATTAAGAGCTCTGTAGTGTCAGTAATGCCAGCCTTATGTAGTTTCAGAGCCAACGAATTCTCTGGAGTCCCAATCATCTTCAGCACATTGTATATTTTCTCTTTTGGTTTGATGCCTTATCACTCATGGCTGCCTTGTTCTCCCTTGAGTATGTTTCAAGTTCTTTGGGTTGCATTTCTGGTATTATCTTCCGAATTTCTCCCCAGAACCTCCTCCCATTGCTGCTCCATGGTCTTTCCTGCTCAGCTCCCCTTCCAATTAACTCTGGCCAGCTACGCCCGCATGTCTTTGTAGTTACATTGCTCAATTATAACCACATTACATCTTGAAAGAGCGTTACATATAAAGCGAAAGGAGGAGTTTTGGGAGACGGGACACGAAGAATAATTGGTGGATTTATTAACTAGTTACAAAGGGAGAAGGAGACAGAGGATAGAGATCTGGAGATCTGGAAAATGAGAAAGCTACATTATCGAAAGAAGTAGATGAACATCCCCCAATGTTTTGGCAATGACTGTGTGCTGTGGTCCTTGGTACAGTGCATGTACAACAGAGTAATATGTTCAAATGCTGAGTCTGATGCCAGAATATTTATCTCCAATAATATGACAGACACTAGCTTTGGAAAGAACCCACCAGGCCAACATATTGAAGTCCCGGTAGAAAGGGGATTAACTGAAATAAATTGGGACACCAGAATCAAGAATTTGGTGCACACATCCTGGTAAGAATGAGAGATTAGAGTTGGGAATCCCAGAAAAGGAGGGTTCGTTGAGAGGATCAAATCATGTTTTAATGTTTTATCAATTTTATACATCATATGCATCATTTTTCGTTAACTGTGTCTCTGTTGTTTATTTTCAATGTGTTGCGCACATATGAAAAATGCGACTTATCTGCACACACACATTGATTAAACAGTGTATATAAAATCATTGTTCCACCATTGAAACTGTCCTGTTGTTGTGTTACGAGGATAGATTAGATTAGATTAGATTACTTAGTGTGGAAACAGGCCCTTCGGCCCAACAAGTCCACACCGCCCCGCCTCAGGCAACTGAATGTGTGGAGTTTGCACGTTCTCCCCGTGTCTGCGTGGGTTTCCTCCGGGTGCTCCGGTTTCCTCCCACAGTCCAAAGATGTGCAGGTCAGGTGAATTGACCATCCTAAATTGCCCGTAGTGTAGGTAAGGGGTAGATGTTAGGGGTATGGGTGGGTTGCGTTTCGGCGGGGCGGTGTGGACTTGTTGGGCCGAAGGGCCTGTTTCCACACTAAGTAATCTAATCTAATCTAATCTATCCTCGTAACACAATAACAGGACAGTTTCAATGGTGGAAAAATGATTTTATATACACTGTTTAATCAATGTGTGTGTGCAGATAAGTCGCATTTTTCATATGTGCACAACACATTGTAAATAAACAACAGAACACCAACTAGCCACCAAAAGACATGATCCACTATCACTACGTTCCGTACATACAGACAAAGAAGGGCACCACTTTGACTGGGACAAAGCACACACACATACTAAGACACGCAAGGACCTTCTTAGAGGAATCGTATTATAACCAGAAGTCCATCAATAAACGCATCAATTTAGATCCTGTCTACATTCTCTTGTTAAAATAACCGGAAATGACATCACCCACTTTAAGAAACCAAGACCTATAAATAGAGAGGTGGGATATCCCACCAGCACTTCAGCAGATGCTCCCACTGATGATGTCACCTCGTCATGGTGACGAAACTTCTGAAAACATACCTTCAAGCTCAGCGAGCTTACTTGCACAGATATAAATTGTTGTTTGTTGTTTATTAGTGGAATTTAGGAGTTCTCTATCGCTCACGTTTTGACAGATTATGATGTGAGGTGAGCTTTTCTAGGTGTGTGATTTTAATTAACAGAGGGGTTCGACATTGATGTCATAACAGTTTGGGGCCTTGCCGTGTGGCACTTGGACCGATCTGAACAGATTTGAGATACAACAGGTCGCAGCAAATTCCAACTCATTGCAATTAGTGACTTTGATCTTCAAATAAAACCAGTGGGAAAATTCGTTTAATTTTGTTACTTGTGGTTGGTTAAATGAAAAGTGAGGGAAATGGCTGTTCACATTACTAAAGAGGTTCCCAAATTTTCCAAGGAAGTTTAGAAAGACAGAAGGAGGACATTTGTTAGAATTAGCAAATAGGTTGGAATTGGGTTCAACCAGGGAGAAAAGGGAAGCTGAAATTGTAATGGAGTTGGTTAAGCACTTTGATGTATCAGAGAAACAGGCAACTGCAGTAGAGTTATAAAAACTTAAATTGCAAATGTGGCAACTGGAGTTAGAAGATAAATAAAGGGATGGAAACAGAGAGAGACGAAAGAGAAAGAGAGGAAAAAGAAAGAGAGAGGGGATTTGAAATTCAGAAGTTGGGAATTAGACAAGAAATTTAAATTAACAGGATGGAGATGAAGGGAGAACGTAGGGATGTATACAACTAGGTTAGTAACTTGCCATATTTCGTTGAGAAAATTGTCAAACCCTTTTTCATTTCATTTGAAAAAATGGCTAGGCAGATGACGTGTCCAGTGAACTTGTGGGTAATGCTAGTTCAGACTAAGCTGGTGGGCACAGCTGGTGAGGTATGTGCAGCGCTGTCAGATGAGGGATCAAGAGATTATCAAGATGTTAAATTGGTTATTTTGATTGGTTATGAATTGGTACTAGAAGCATATAGACAGAAGTTCAGAAAAATAGAGACGGAACCAGGTCAGACTTATATTGAGTTTGAAAGAATTAACAACAGTCATTTTGACAAGTGGGTGCTGGCCTTAAAAATGGATAAGACCTGTGAGGCCTGAAGGGAGATTAATCTGCTGGAGAAGTTAAAAGACTCACTTCCAGAGATAGTAAAAATTCATGTGAATGAATAGAAAGTTCAAGAAGTGAGCAGCGCGGCAGAAATGGCAGGTAAATATGCATTGTGCAATGTGATGAAATTTAGCTTCTGGCAGGAATTTCATCCCGTGAGGGATAGTAATTGGGAGAAGGGACGATCACACATTACAAAGCGAACAGTAGTTCACAATATTTTACCACAGGTGAAGAAAGAAGCCCAAGGGGGTTGAAAGGTGGTGAAAGGCCTCAGGTGCTCTCACTATAAGGGAGTGGAACACATAAAATTGCAGTGCTGGTGGTTTAGGAAGGGCACAGTGGAAAAGTTGTTTTCACTGCAGTAAACTGGGACACACCGTGCTGGGCGTTAAAGGAAGACACTTTGGGGAAAGATGTGGTAGAAGAGGCTCAGCCCAGTGGCAGTAGTGAAACTGGTAAAGGAGACCCCAAGTGGAGCCGAGGAGCTGCAGGAAATTGCACAGCCTAGGCAAGGGCTGGGTATGGAGGTAGTGCCTGATCTCTCAAAAGAATTCACCTCTGTGGATAAAGTTTACTCAGAAAGAACAGGGGGAGAACGACAAGAAGTTATAATTTTGTGAGATATGGGATCTGCTCAGTCTCTAATAGTTGAGAAGTGAGGCGCTGGAAAAGCACAACAGATCAGGCAGCATCCAAACAGCAGGACAATCGAATATCAGGCAGAAACCCATCGTCAGGAATGTGGTTGGGGGACAATGGGACTGAAAGATAAATACGAGGGTAGTAGCTGAGCTGGTGGAAGGGTCACTGGGAAGGCAATAAGATGATGTAGGTGGGAGTGATAGTGATATGTCGGAGGATAGGGTGAAGTCGATAGGTGGAAAGGAAGAGGTCTAGTTAGGGCAGTCCAAGAGGGCAGTGCTAGGTTGTACGGTTGGATCTGGGAGAGGTTGGTGGAGGGGAGATTTGAAATTTGGTGAAGTCAACATTGATGCGGAACAGTTTGAGGGTTCCAGCTGTCCTACCACTGATAGGAGTCCTATCACCCTCCTCACCGACCTATCACCATCACACCCTCCCTGCATCTACCTATCGCCTTCCAAGCTCCCTTCCACCCAGCTCCATCCCCACCCTCCCATTTATTTCTCAACCTCCTTCCCCCTCCCTTACCTCCCATTTTCCTGATGAAGGATTTATGCCTGAAACGTCAACGCCCCTGCCCCTCGGATGCTGCCGACGTGCTGTGCTTTTCCAGCCCCACACTTTTCAACTCTCATCTCCAGCATCTGCAGCCCTCACTCTCTCACCCTCTAATAGGAAGAGATGAAAGGTTTTTTCACTCTTTCTGGCATGTTCATCAAGAGTGTGTTAATTTGTGGAATGGGGACATAAATTAAGCATTCCCTTGTGTAACATCAGGATGGAATGCCAAATCAAGATTAGGGAAGTAACAGTGACAGTGAGTAACAGAGTGTCAGGTCCAGGAATACAGTTTGTTCTTGGGAACGATTTAGCAGGAGGTGAGGAGGGATAGGCACTCCTTGTGGTGGAGAAGCCAAAGGAAGACTAGGGAATTGGTGAGTTAAAAGAAAATTACCCAGGAATTTTTCCAGACTGTGTAGTAACAAGATCCCACTGTCATAAGTTACAGCAGGAAGTAAAACCGAACGAAAAAGACAAATGGGTTGATGCTCAGTGAACTGACCCCCTGTTTGATGTAACGGTGCAGGATAAACCTGAACAGGCAGAGGATCAGGCAGAGGGGTTTAGTCCAGAAAGGCTAATGGACTTACAACAGATATATACACACACATTCACACACACATACACATGCACACACACAGAAAAGGAATCAGAATATATTGTTGAACGTTATTAACTTAAAGATAGAATCATAAAATTAAAATGGAGACCCCGATAGGTTACTGCAAAAGGGAAATGGTCCGACGTGCACCAGATTGTGTTAGCACTAACGTACAGTGTTATGGGTAGCTCATAAACTAACTGCAGGCGGTCACTTAGGTGTATAGAAGACTCAGGCTAAGGTACAGAAGCATTTCCACTGTCCTGGAATGCACAAGGACGCTGTTAATTTTTGTTGTACGTGACATACATCCCAAATGGTAGGTAAGTAACAGGCAGTAACAAAACCAGCACTTTTCTTGCCAATTCCTGCATTCGAAGAACTTGCATGTGTGTTATGATAAATTGTGTTGCTCCCCTTTCTAAAGTAAAAGTGGAAACCAATATTTGCTTACTTTCTTGGATGTGTCTACCAGATTTCCAGAGGCAAATCCATTATTGGAGTGCCAAGGCAAAAAGGGAGGTGGCGGAGTTGGTAGCTTTCTTTACTCGCTATGGACTGCCCAGAGAGATTCAGTCAGACCAAGGGTCTCATTTTACCGCTCAGCTGTTTAAGGAAGTCATGGATGGCTTAGGCATACAACACTTCAAATCAAGTGCGTCCCATCCTGAATCCCAGGGAGCCTTGTAAAGTTAGCATCAGATGCTGAAGACTATGTTAACAGCTACTGTCAGGGTTGGCCAAATGATTGTGATAAAGGTGTCCCATTGAAGTGTTTGCCATTAGTGATGTCCCAAATAAATCTACTCACTTTACTTCCTTTGAGTTAATATTCGTACATGAAGTGAGAGCTCCTCTGAAATTAATTAAATATAAATTGACAGGACCGAAGTCGGAAATCTCACACCTGGATTCTGTGTGTGAGGTGAAGGAGAGAGTAGATGGAGTAGGTGAGTTTGCTAAACAGTATCTGAAGAGCACAGCATAGAGTGAAGGAGGTGGCAAATACAAACTCTGAAACTTTGAAGATTTCCCGTGGGGATGACGTATTAGTATTGTCACCAGTGGTAAGAAATCCCTTCAAAGCCAGGTTTAGTGGCCCCTTTCAAATAAAAAAAAAATGTGGAGTCAGTTTAACTACCCAGTAAAGATACCAGAGATGACAAAATAACCTTTATCGAATATTTCATATGGATGAATAATGCACAAGCCACATTTAAGACTCAGAAACAGAGTTGTGGCCATATGAACAAATTTTGCAGCTTATCTTTATGATGTAGTGATCTTTAGCAAGTGATTGAAAGCTCACATGTTACAGTTGACCGATAATGTTGAATGATTACAAGAAGCAAACTCAGTAATAAACTTAAAGAAAACAGAATTCACGAAAGCAGTGGTAACATTCTTGGGATATTGCATTGGACATGGAAGGTTGACCCCATGGAACACAAATACGAAGGGCTTTGAGGAAATTCCATGACCATCCTCGAAGAAAGAGGTGCTTTGATTTTTGGAATTGAATGGATTCTATCGGAAGTTTGTCCCAAACTTCAGCAGCGTATTGGCACCTCTAATGGACTTATTAAAGAAGAACATTGAATTGTGGTGGATAGAACAATTCCAGGAGGCATTTGAGAATTTTAAAGCAGGATTAATCACCACATCAGTTTTAGCTACACCAAATATTCTGAAACCCTTTGAAAATTGTGTTTGATGCTTGGGATATAGGGGTCGGAGATGTATTGATACAGAAAGAGGATGACGGAATTGTATGGCTAATTGGCTACTTGTTGAAAAAACTCAATATCCACCAGAAAAAAAATACAAAATCTTCATTATTGAAAAAGAATGATTAATTTTCATACTGGCCTGACAATATTTTAATGTTTATATGACAAACAAATTGTCGGAGATGGTTGTGGACAACAACAAATCTCTCACATTTTTTGAAATATTTAAAGACCAGAATATGAGACTATTTAATTGGAGTCTTACCTTACCGACTTTAAACTCACAAACTGTACAGGCTGTGGCCCCTACAATGTGATAGCAGATGGGTTTTCGCGGATTTAAAGGAAAGCAGTGTAGATAAGATTAGACTTATTCCAGTGTTGTATTGGTGTGCAGAATTAATATGAATGATTTAACTGAGATTACTACTTTTGTATTTCATATAATTGGGATTAAGAATTAGAGGAAAACGAATGATGCCATCTTTTCATTCTGCTGGTTCATTTTATTTTCTGAAGCAGGAAGATGTTATGAAGCCAAAAGCATGTATGGGCACTTTAAGACAGATCGGGTTTTGTTGAATAGAAATTAAAGCCACAGATGCCAGCTAAAGGTCACACTGTTCCACATGTCACCATTAGCTGAGAAATGGATACCTGAGTTTTGGTTGCTGTTTTGACAGCCATCCAAATGCAACCAAAGAGTTTAAATAACGCTCAGGATACCAGAAATCAACAGAATTTGAATATTATTGTTTGGGCACCTGGACAGCAATCAAATTATGAGAATTATTATTTCATGGCGAGTATATAAATCCAGCATTTTGAACACTGGAGGGAGAGCTGCTGCCATCCAACAATAGAGCAACTGCTGTAGAGCAGGAGTGCTAAGTGACCATCTCAAACACTCTCTATCAAAGACACATTTTCATGTAAACCTACTTGCAATAAAAAAACATGACCCAGGGAGATCACCAGCTTAAAGAGTGAACACAGCGGGAAAGATAGAGACTGTATGGTCTTGAGATTTTAATGTTTCATATGTGGATTGTTGGAACAGCATATTTTTACAGAGTTGGAGTCAGATAGTAAGTAGCTAAGAAAAGAGGGGCTTGTATTTGCGAATAGTTGTTGTTTAGTGTTCACTATTAAAGTTAAGAAACTAATTTGATAATTTTTGTTTTAATAGTGGAATGTAGGAGATCTCTGTCGCTCATATTTTAACAGATTACAAGGTGAGGCGAGCTTTTCTGGGTGTTCGGGTTTAATTAACAGAGAGGTTCGAGTCCACCTTATAAATATCCATCCACGCTAACCCCATTTCCCTGCAGTTGGCCCATATGCTTCCAGTCCTTTCCTATCCACATATTTATCCAAATGTTTTTGAAATGGGTTGTTAATTGGTTGTTCGTGGGTGGCACGGTGGCATAGTGGTTAGCACTGCTGCCTCACAGCGCCAGAGACCCGAGTTCAATTCCTGCCTCAGGCGACTGACTGTGTGGAGTTTGCACGTTCTCCCCGTGTCTGCCTGGGTTTCCTCCGGGTGCTCCGGTTTCCTCCCACAGTCCAAAGATGTGCAGGTCAGGTGGATTGGCCATGCTAAATTGCCCGTAGTGTTAGGTATGGGGTAGATGTAGGGGTATGGGTCGGTTGCGCTTCGGCGGGGCGGTGTGGACTTGTTGGGCCGAAGGGCCTGTTTCCACACTGTAAGTAATCTAATCTAATCTAATGTACCCCCCCTTAACCATATCTGCTGGCAACTCATCCCTGTACCAGAAGTGGCCCCTCAGGTTCCCTTTTATTCCTTCCCCTTTAACCTTAAACTGATCCCCTCTAATCCTCGATTCTGTACACCTTGGAAAAAGACTGAGAGCATTAACCCTATCCATACTCCTCGTGATTTTACACAGCTCTATAAGGACTCCCTCAGTCTTTAAACGCTAAAGAAAAGGTCCTAGCTTGTCCAACCTCTCCCTATAATTCAGACCATTGGGTCCTGGCAACGTCTTTGTAAATTTCTTCTGCACTCTTTCTAATTTAATAACATCGTCCCCATAACAAGGTGACAAACTCTGAACACAATACTCCAAGTGCGGCCTTACCAAATTCCTGTGTAACTGTAACATTACTTCCCAACTTTTATACTCAATATCCTGCCTGATGAATGCCAATGTGCCAAAAGCCTTCTTCACTGCCCTGCCGACCTGTGACTCCACTCTTAGAGAACCGTGCACCTGAACACCAAGGTCCCTCTGCCCACTGCACCCCTTAAGACCATTTACAATGAAACTCCTCCCTTGATTTCAGTTTCCAAAATGCAAGACCTCACGCTTCTATATTAAATTCCATTTGTCATTGCTCGGCCCATTTCCCCACCTGGTTAAGGTCCTGCTGCAACTTTTGATAAACATTCTCACTGATCACGCTCCCAATTACTTTAGTGTCATCTGCAAACTTATTAATCATACCTTCCATATTCTCAACCAAATCATAGATAACAAACAGCAATGGACCAAGCCTCCGGTCTGACAAACATCCTTCTACTCAACCCTCTGCTTTCTACCATCAAGCCAACTGTGTATCCAGTTGGCCAGTTCCCCCCGCATTCTACGAGATGTAACCTTCCTGAGCAGCCTGCCATGTGGAACCTAATCAAAGGCCTTACTGAAATCCATAGAGACTACATCTATCACTCTGCCCTCATCAAACGTCCTGGTAACTTCATCAAAGGACTCTAAGAAATTTGGGAAGCATAATCTCCCACTCACAAGTCTATGCTGACTGCTCTGAATCAAACCCTGTGTAAGTAATGGGTGCAGTCAATGGTATGCTGTCCTTCATTGTAAGATGATCCGAGTACATAAGTAAAGCCGTCTTCCGGCTGTTGTAGAGCCTTGCTGAGAGAGCTTTTGGGGCACTCTCTACAGATTTGATGCTCTTTGTAAGGAATGATCTCCTTACCACAGACACGGGTGATGGTAACATGAGGATAGAGTGAATAAGCTGAGTGTTTAAACTGTAGAGCTGTGAGAGACGAAGAAATGGTGACACTGAAACACGAGGAGTGGCAGCGATCACTTATTTGCAAAAGAGACATTGACAGGGAGAGAAATTCCATACTTTACTCAGGATTGATTGGTTTGATTGATTGCCACGTGTACCTCAGTACAGGGAAACACTTTGTTTTTGAGCAGTGGAGGATGATCATAGTAAGCATGGCCAGACAGATCATAGGGTGGAAATAGCCTTGGACAGAGTAAGGCATACAGGTTACACTGAACAGGACATGCACTAGACAAGATCAACATGAACAAGATCACCATTAACTGAACTTAGAGAGTCCATTCATCAGTCTAACGTGACTTTCCGAATAGTTTATTTGCCTAAATTAACTCTCGCTCCGTTATTGTGCAGTCGGTGAGTGAACCCTACTGAACCGTCATGTTGCTCACAATCCCCAATAGCAGCCACAATACCTTCCATCTGAAACAGGTAGCCATTCCAACCAGCTTCCGCCCTACATAGAGAACACCAGGCTGTCTTCTTGGAGATGGAAGTTGCCTTCTTGAGACTTTACACAAGACATATGGCTTGCCTCCTCACCACTAGAAAACCATGTTAAAGTCTCACGTGTGTATCATAAACAACGGAGCCAAGAGGAACAACGTGGAACAGTCTGTCTGTGCAGCCTCTGCCCCACTTGTTCATCATGTTAGAGCATCAATTAGGAGACAGTAAGGACTGCCAATGCTGGAGATCAGATTAGAGCATCAATTGCTGGAAAAGCACAGTGAGTCAAGCAGCATCCGAGGACCAGGAGAATCGACGTTTTGGGCATAAGACATTCATCAGGATTCAGCAAATATTACCTCATTCTGCCCCCGTGTAAGTGCATTGAGGTGGGAATGGCCTCCTGCTGTTCCTGTGTAAGTGACTCAGGGGAGTGATTGGCTTCAATCTCGTCTGATTGGACAGGGCCAAGGGCCTGACTGGTTAACCCTGGTTCTGTTTGACAACTCATTGTACTGACAATGTTGCAGCTTTAAGATGTTATTTTGTCCTGGTTTATTTTATGATAGAGATTGAACGATTGTTCCCAAGCTTGCCAGTTAAGACCACTTGAGTAACAGCTAGGGAGGCCTTCGGTTAATTTTATTTCAGCCTGAATGGGTGTGGCCAACTCTCACAGATTAGGATCTCTGGGTTTTGGTTTCTCAGTAACATCAGAAACTATTGGGGTCTCCACAGAGTTGGAAGCTTCAGTGGATGTCTCCTGGCTGCTACTCTCTCTGAAATTTCTCTTGATACTGTTTTTAATTCTTGGATTGGAGAAATGTTTGTGACAATCTGGGTCTGAATATTCCTTTTTGCCAAGGGCTGTGTTTATTGGATTTCCCTATATTGGAACAGTTCATTAGTAATAGTTCCTAGATCTATTATTCTGTTAACTTGTCCAATAAAATTACGTTATTCTAAATTCCTCTTTCTTTGGTTTCATTTTATCTTTCATGTTTAAGAAGATGGTGTTTAGCTTCACACCGAGGAGTCTGACCAGTCACATTGCATCTGGAACAGACACTTTTCATTTCCTTTAAAATAAGAAAACATTAGAATCTAGGCTACCGCCTTCAAATATTTTCGAGGGGCTCTGGTGAGCTCCATCACACTAGACTCCTTCTCTTCCTGAGTAATAGGCTGGAGGCACTGAATGGGCTGTCCCTGTTCTTCTCCAATAGTGTCAATGGGCTGAATGACTTCCTCATATTCCTGTGAAACCAGCCTGAGGTGATGAATGAACTCTTGTTTTACTGTGGCAATGTGCAGTGTCAGGCAGTGCTGTTACATGAATGTTACGGACACTTTAACAGCACAAGTCTCAATGGAATCTGAATCCTGCTACACACGGACAAAGACCAGTTCAGGAGCTGACGGGGGACAAAATGTTCTGAACATTGTGGAACCTTCAGTGATCATCCCCACTTCTGATCTTATGGTGGGGAAGGTGAGGGTGGGGAGACATTGATGAAGCAGCTGAAGGTGTTTGTGAAGAGGAAGCTACTCTGAGGATCTCCCACAGAGGTGACCCAGGACTGAGATGGTGAACATCTTCCTTTGTGCCATGTTTGACCCCAAACACTGGAGAGGTTACTCTGATTCCCATTAAGTTCAGTTTTGTTAAGCTCCTTTATGTCAACAGAAGTCAACCACTGCCTTGATATCGGGGCCAGTCATTTTTATCTGAACGCTTGACGCAACCTCTTTTGTTCACGTCAATAGGCCATGATGTAGGAGCAGCAAGTGTTTTCTTCAAACAGGTGATATTGAATGTCAGGATCACTCTTCTCAAGAGTGTTCGGGAAGCTAGATGACGGAACGTATTTGAAGAGGAGATAGATGGAAATTGACCTGTCAGAGAGTTGAGGGCGATGAAGAATTGGATAGGAAAGAAGATTTGAGACCAGGAGCAGATCAGTCATGATCTTAAAGAAGGGCAAGGCAGGCTTCGGGAGTGAACAACATGCCCCTGTTTCTGATGTTCTCCGATTCTGTTATTGGAAAGTTAGTGGGTGTTATTTTCATGAATGTTCTGTTATTGAATGTTGCAGACAGGGACGACCAGAGGATTTTGTGAGCCATCCCTGAGTGAGGTATGGGGGCTGTATTCACATTGAATCTGAGTGTACAACATGACCAACAAATAAAGCACAAGTTGCAGAGAGGGGAAGCTCTGTGAAGAGAGATGAGGGGCCTCTTTCATACCAAGCCTGAGTTTTCCAATTACATTTCCCAATTCACTTCAAACCGTGTGGGACAGTACTGAGGGGCTGAAATGTCTCCTGTGTTTCTGTGCAACAGGTTATAGGAGTAAGTAACCTCCAACTGCTCCTGTCTAGCGGGTTTGAGGGGCTGAATGGAACACAGAAACATGGGAGTGAGGAGCAGGAGTGGGTCATTAGATACTTTGAGCCTTCTCCACCAGGCACTAAAATTGTAGCTGATCAGGTTGTGGTCTCAGCTCCACTTTCCTGTCTGCGTCCCATTGTGCACTTCTTTGTCAAATATTTAACTAACGCAGCTTTCAATCAATGTGAACATAGAGACACGATAACCTTCCACTGAAGAGAATTCCGACTTGAAAAGTCCTTTCAGAATTATTCATCATCCATCTTATAGAATCAGAGAGTCATGCAGAATGGAAACAGACCCATTAGTCCAATCTGTTCACTCCGATCAGATATCAAATCTGATTTAGTCCCATTTGCCAGCATTTGGCCAATATTCCTCCTGTGATTGTACCCGCCTTGACCACTTCCTCTGACTGCACTTTCTGTCCACACACCACTCTCTGTGTGAATATTTACCTTCTCGTCCCTTCTAAATCATTCGCCCTCTCCCCTCCAACCTCTGCTGTCTTGTTCTGGACTCCCCTATCCTTGGGAGTAGAACATGGCTGTTCAGAATATCCATGTCCCTGATGATTTTATAAACCTCTATAATGTTGCCTCTCAACCTCTGACACTCCAGGGGGAAGCACCTCAACGTAATTAGCCTCTCCCTAAAGCTCAAACCTCCAGTCCTGGAACATCCGTGTAAGTCATTTCTGCAGAAAACCGAGTTGTACGCAGTATTCTTAAAGCGGCCTCACCAACATCCTGTATAGATGCAATCTGCCACCACAACTCCTATACTCAATGCTCTGACTGATTAAGGAAAATGTGCCAAATGTGTTCAGCACCACCCTGTCTACCTGCGACTCACTGCTACAGGTGATCATGTACGTAAACATTAGAAAGTTAACATGATGGTAGTGCCAGCAGATAGGAGGACCAGTGATACATTAATCATTATTGAGATTAGATTGTGTTGGAAACATGAGCTTAACATGTCAGGAAGTGAAATCAAATCAATGGGTTCAGGGTGATTAATCTACAAAATAACAGATAGCCCGGAGTGAGTTACAGACTGGAATCGAATCGAGGGGTTCAGGGTGGTTAATATACAGAATACCAGATACCCCGGAGCGAGTTACAATCTGGAATCTAATCAAGGGGTTCAGGGTGGTTTATATACGAATAACAGATACCCCGGATTGAGTTACAATCTGGAATCTAATCAAGGGGTTCAGAGTGGTTTATATACGAATAACAGATACCCCGGATTGAGTTACAATCTGGAATCTAATCGAGGGATTCAGGGTGGTTTATATAGAGAATAACAGGTAGCCCGCAGTGAGTTACAGCCTGGAATCTAATTGCAGGGTTCAGGGTGGTTTATATACAGAATAACAGATAGCCCAGAGTGAGTTACAGCCTGGAATCCAATTGAGGGGTTCAGGGTTGTTCATAAACAGAATAACAGGTAGCCTGGAATGTGTTACAGGTTGGAACCTAATCGAGTGGTTTAGGATGGTTTATGTACAGAATAACAGATGCCATGGAGTGAGTTACAGTCTGGAATCTAATCGAGGAGTTCAGGGTGGTTTATATACGGAATAACAGATAGCCTGGAGTGTGTTACAGATTGGAAACTAATCGAGGGATTTAGGATGGTTTATGTACAGAATAACAGATAGCCCGGAGTGAGTTACAGCCTGGAATCTAATCGAGGAGTTCAGGGAGTTTTAGATACAGAATAACAGATAGCCCGGAGGGAGTTACAGCCTGGAATCTAATCGAGGGATATGTTAACCTTTTTACGTGAAATAACTTGTAACTGGGAGTGAGTCATAAAGTGTACTATTGGCCAAGTGGTTTCAAATCTTGACTCAAATAAACATAATGCAGTCACAAACTACACAACTTTACTGACTCCCAATTTTCCTTGTTTGAGGACTATCCTCCTCTGTTTTCCCCTTACACTGAAAGTATTAATATACCTTTTATACTGCACTGACATTCTGGTTATAGTGCTACCTATCTCTCACTGTCTCATTTATATTCAATCCTGTTGAAAGATACTTAAACCAACAGAGACACAAAGTTCCAGAAAAGCTTTGTTCAATTGCAGGTGCATTATTTTCTTTTATTTGTAGATAACACACAATTTGATCCCACAGAAGGTCAGTGTGGAATTTGAGCAACCCTTCAATTTGGGATGAGGCCTAGCCAGGCAGGATTCTGATTCAACGCTGCAAATCTACAATTCAGTGGCTGAGTTTTATCAGGTTTTGTATAGTATGTCTCTCTCATATATTAGGAGCTTGGAAAGTAAGGCAGACCTTACTGGAATGTCACATTGTCTCTCCGCATTCACTGTAAAAAGGTTCTGGGATTTGCATTTTATTCAACTTCAAAGAGCTGTCTCCATTTCCTATCTCTGCTGGCATCAATGAATGGAAATGGCTTTTGACACGTTGCCCCCTCTCCCTTGCTGAATGTATTCCTGACACAAATCGGTCAGGCAAACGTTTTAGATTTGTCCACAGCCACCATTTTATATCAGTAAAACTACACGACTACTGTGTGCAGTTCTGATCTCCAAATTTGAGGAAAGACATTCTGGCTATTGAGGGAGTGCACCGTAGGTTCACGAGGTGAATTCCTGGGATGGTGGGATTACCTTACACTGAAAGACTGAAGCGACTGGGCTTGTATACCCTTGAGTTTAGAAGACTGAGAGGGGATCGGATTGAGACGTATAAGATGAAAGGATTGGACATTCTGGCAGCAGGAAACATGCTTCCGCTGAGGGGTGAGTGCCGAACCAGAGGACACAGCTTAAAAATACGGGGTAGACCATTTAGGACAGAGATGAGGAGAAACTTCTTCACCCAGAGAGTGGTGGCTGTGCGGAATGCTCTGCCCCAGAGGGCAGTTGAAGCCCAGTCTTTGGATTTATTTAAGAAAGAGTTGGATAGAGCTCTCAAAGATAGTGGAATCAAGGGTTATGGAGATAAGGTAGGAACAGGATACTGATTAGGAATGATCAGCCATGATCATATTGAATAGCGGTGCAGGCTCGAAGGGCTGAATGGCCTACTCTTGCACCTATTGTCTTTGTCTATTGTCTATTGAGTGTGTATAAATTAGGAAAAGCAGGAGAGACTGGCAATATCAATGCAGTTTGAAAATATATAAACCATTGAATACGCACACAGAATCACACACAAACAGACATGCACAGACACACCGAATCACACACACAGAGATACAGACACCTTCCAGGAGCTGTCTCCATTTCCTATCTTGCAAGAGAATTCATGTTATGATGATGCATTCATGCAGGACAGTAAACAGCTTTTGAGACTTTCCCCATTGTGACAGAAGTTCAGCCCCAATTTGAAACTTGGAGATATGTAACAGGACAGAAATGAACCAGGAGCTTTCTGTGTTCTTGCTCTCAATGTAACATTTGACCATTTAGTTTATCTTGTCTTCGGCCTAACATCCAACAAGGATCACTTCACAGATCCAATAACAGATCCCCAGGAGTGAGTTCCAGACTGGAATCTAATTGAGGCGTTTAGGGTTTACACACAGCAGAAGAGATACCCAGGAGTGAGTTACAGACTGGGATCTAATCGAGGGGTTCCGGGTGGTTTACATACAGAACAACAGATAACAAGGAATGAGTCACAAAATCACGGAGTCATACAGTCATAGAGATGTACAGCATGGAAACAGGCCCTTTGGTCCAACCCGACCATGCCGACCAGATATCCTAACCTACTCTAGTCTCTTTTTCAAGCACTTGGCCCATCTCCCTCCAAACCTTCCCATTCATATACCCATCGAACTGCATTTTAAATGTTGCAATTATACCAGCCCCTACCACTTCCTCTGACAGTTCATTCCATTCATGTACCACCCTCTGAGTGAACAAGTTGCCCCTTAGGACTCTTTCATATTACCTCTCACACTAAACCCTTTTGTTCTTTACTCCCCACTCCAAGGAAAAGACTTTGTCTATTTATCCTATCCATGCCCGTCATGATTTTATAAACCTTGATAAGGTCACCCCTCAGCCTCCGACACTCCAGGGAAAACAGCCCCAGCCTATACAGCCTCTCCCTGTGGCTCAAATCCTCTAACCCTGGCATCCTCCTTGTAAATCTTTTATGAACTCTTCCAAGTTTTACAACATCCTTCCGATAGGAAGGAGACCTGAATTGCATGCCATATTCCAACAGTGGCCTAACCCATGTCCAGTCCAGCCACAACATGACCTCTCAATGTCTATACTCATAACTCTGACCAATAAAGGAAAGCATACCAAACGCTGCCTTCATGATCTTATCCACCTGCCACTCTACTCTCACGGAGCTACGAACCTGCACTTCAAAGTCTCTTGGTTCAGCAACTCTCCCTCGGACTTGACCATTAAGATATAAGTCCTGCTCAAATTTGCTTTCTCAAAATGCAGCGCCTTGTGTTTATCGAAGTGGAATAGAATTGAAGGTTTTGGGGTGTTTTTGAAACATACCAGTCACACATACATGGAAGTGAGTTACATGTTGGAATCTAATAGAGAGGGTTCCGGGTGATTCATATAATCCCGACAGTGGGGAAACAAGCCCTTCAGCCCAACAAGACCACACTGATCCACAGAAGAATAACCCATCCAGATCCACTTCCCCACATTTACCCCTGACTAATGCACCTCAGCTACACATCCCTGAACACTGTGGACAAATTTGGCAGAGTTTGGATTGGATGGTTAATATACAGAATAACAGATACTCAGGAGTATGATACAGACTGGAATCTAATTAAACGATTGAAGTGGCTAATGTACAGAGTCCCTTAAAATTGGAAGTCAGTTACAGATTGGAATTTTATGAAGGGATTCAGGACGATTATGTGTACAATAACAGATACCCCAGAGTGAATTACAAACTGGAATCTAATCGAGGGTTTCAGGGTGGTTTATATGCAGAATAACAGGTCGCCCGGAGTGAGTTATAGAGTCATAGAATCATCGAGATGTACAGCATGGAAACAAACCCTTAGGTCCAACCTGTCAATGCCGACCAGATATCCCAACCCAATCTAGTCCCACCTGGCAGCACCTGGCCCATGTCCCTCCAAACCCTTCTTATTCATATACTCATCCAAATTCGTCTTAAATGTTGCAATTGTACCAGCCTCCACCACTTCCTCTAGCAGCTCACTCCATACACGTACCACCTTCTGCGTGAAAACGTTGTCCCTTAGGACTCTTTCATATCTTTCCCCTCTCAAACTAAACTTATGCCCTGTGGTTCTGGACTCCCTTACCCCAGGGTAAACCTCGATAAGTTCACCCCTCAGCCTCCGACACTCCAGGGAAAACAGCCCCAGACTGTTCAGCCTGTCCCTGTAGCTCCAATCCTCCAACGCTGGCAACATCCTTGTAAATCATTTCTGAACCCTTTCAAGTTTCACAACATCTTTCCGACAGGAAGGAGACCAGAATTGCACGCAATACTCCAAGAGTGACCTAACCAATGTCCTGTACAGCCGCAACATGACCTCCTAACTCCTGTAATCGGTACTCTGACCAATAAAGGAAAGCATACAAAACGCCTTCTTCACTATCCTATCTACCTGCGACTCCACTTTCAAGGAGCTATGAACCTGCACTCCAAGGTCTCTCTGTTCAGCAACACACCCTAGGACCTTACCATTAAATGTAGAAGTCCTGGTAAGATTTGCTTTCCCAAAATGCAGCACCTCACATTTATCTGAATTAAACTCCATCTGTCACTTCTCAGCCCATTGGCCCATCTGGTCGAGATCCTGTTGTAATCTGAGGAAACCCTCTTCGATGTCCACTACACCTGCAATTTTGGTGTCATCTGTAAACTTACTAACTGTACCTCTTATGCTCACATCCAAATCATTTATGTAAATGACAAAAAGTAGAGGGCCCAACACTGATCCTTGTGGCACTTCACTGGTCATAGGCCTCCAGTCTGAAAAACAACCCTCCACCACCACCCTCTGTCTTCTACCTTTGAGCCAGTTCTGTATCTAAATGGCGACTTCGCCCTGTATTCCAAGACATCTAACCTTGCTAATCAGTCTGCCATGGGGAACCTTGTCGAATGCCTTACTGAAGTTCATATGGATCACATCTACTGCTTAGCCCTCATCAATCTTCTTTTTTACTTCTTCAAAAAACTCAATCAAGTTTGTGAGACATGATTTCCCACGCACAAAGCCATGTTAACTATCCCGCATCAGTCCTTGCCTTTCCAAATTCATGTACATCCTGTCCCTCAGGATTCCCTCCAACAACTTTCCCACTGCCGAGGTCAGGCTCACTGGTTTATAGTTCCCTGGCTTGTCTTTACCGCCCTTCTTAATCATTGGCACCACGTTTGCCAACCTCCAGTCTTCCAGCATCTCACCTGTGACAATCGATGATACAAATATCTCAGCAAGAGGCCCAGCAATCACTTCTCTAGCTTCCCACAGAGTTCTCAGGTACACCTGATCAGGTCCTGGGGATTTATCCACCTTTTACCATTTCAAGAAATTCAGCACTTTCTCCTCTGTATATCTGCAACATTTTGCAAGATGTCACCATCGATTTCCCTGCAGTCTATATCTTCCATATCCTTTTCCACAGTAAATACTGATGCAAAATATTCATTTAATATCTCTCCCGTTTATTGTGGCTCCACACAAAGGCCGCCTTACTGATCTTAGAGGGGCCCTATTCTCTCCCTCGTTACACTTTGGTCTTAATATATTTGTAAAAACACTTTGGAATCTCCTTAATTCTATTTTCCAAAGCTATCTCATGTCCGCGTTTTGCCCTCCTGATTTCCCTCTTAAGTATACTCCTACTTCCTTTCTACTCTTCCAAGGATTCACTCGATCGATCCTGTCTATACCTGACATATGCTTCCTTCTTTTTCTGAACGAAACCCTCAATTTCTTTAGTCAGCCAGCATTCCCAATAACTACCAGCCTTCCCTTTCAACCCTGACAGGAAGTTACAGCCTGGAATCTAATTGAGGGGTTCAGGGTGGTTTATATCCAGAATAACAGATATTCTGGGGTGTGTTACAGCCTGGAATGTAATTGAGGGGTTCAAGGAGGTTAGTATACAGAATAACAGATAGCGCGGAGTGAGTTACTGTCTGGAAGCTAATCAATGTCTGTTCACTTTAAGATAGGACGGGTTTTGCTGAATCGAAAGTACAGCCACAGATGCCAGCTAAAGGTCAGACTGTTCCAAATGTAACAATTACATGGGAAATGGAAGCCTGACTTTTGGTTGTTTTTTGACAGCAATTGAAATGCAATCAAAGAGTTTAAATAATGCTCAGAATATCCGATGCCAATGGAATTTGAATATTATTGTTCGTACACCTGGAAATCAATCAAATTATGAGAATTATTGTATCATTGGAAGGAAATAAATCCAGCATTTGAACACTGGAGGGAGAGCCGCTGCCATCCAACAGCAGATTTACTGCTGTAGAGCAGGAGTGCTAACTGACCATCTCAAACACTCTCTATCAAAGACACATGTTCATGTAAAACATACTTGCAGTTAAAAAAAAAATGACCCAGGGAGATCAGCAGCTGAAAGAGTGCAGACAGCAGGGAAGATAGAGACTGTGTGGTCTTGAGATTGTAACGTTTAATATGTGGGTTGTTGGAACAGTATATTTTTTACAGAGTTGGAGTCAGATAGTAAGTAGCAAAGAAAAGAGGGGCTTGTATTTGCGAATAGTTTTTGTTTAGTGTTCACTATTAAAGTTAAGAAACTAACTTGCCATTTTTTGTTTAAATAGTGGAATGTAGGAGATCTGTATCACTCATATGTTAACAGATTCCGAGGTGAGGCCAGCTTTTCTGGGTGTTTGGTTTTAATTAACAAAGAGGTTCGACTCCACCTTGTAAATGTACATTCATACTAACCCCATTTCCCTGCAGTTGTCCCATATCCTTCTAATCCTTTCCTATCGACATATTTATCCAAATGCTTTTGAAACGTTGTTAATGCATCCCCCTCAGGCACATCTTCTGGCAGCTCATCCAAGTACCAGCCATTTATGTAAATAAATGGTCCCTCAGGTTCCCTTTTATTCCTTTCCCTTTAACCTGAAACTGATCCCCATTCCTCCTCGATTCTCTAAACTTTGGAAAAGACTGAGAGCATTCACCCTATCCATATCCCTCATGATCTTATACAGCTCTATAAGGACTCCCTCATTCTCCTACACTCTAAAGAAAAGGTCAAAGATTGTCCAACCTCTCCCTATAACTCGGACCATTGGGTCCTGGCAATGTCCTTGTAAATTTCTTCTGCACTCTTTCTAATTACATTATATCCCCCCTATAACAAGTTGACAAAACTGAACACAATCCTCCAAGTGCGGCCTTACCAAAGTCCTGCGTAACTGCAACTTAAATTCCCAACTTCTATACTCAATGTCCTGCCTGACGAAGGCCAGTGTGTCAAAAGCCTTCTTCACTGCCCTGTCTACCTGTGACTGCACTCTCAGTGAACCGTGCACCTGAATTCCAAGGTCTCTCTGCCCACTACACCCCTTAAGGCCCGCCCATTCACTGTGAAACTCCTACCTTGATTTGAGATTCCAAACTGCAAGACCTCACACTTCTATATTAAATTCCATTTGCCATTTCTCAGCCCACTTCCCCACTTGATTAAGGTCCTGCTGCAATTTCTGATAAATGTCCTCACTGATCATGCTGCCATTTATTTTAGTGTCATCTGCAAACTTACTAATCATGCCTTGTATATTCTCATCCAAATCAGAGATAACAAAAAGCTATGGACCCAACCTCCAGTCTAACAAGCTTCCTACCATCAACCCAACTGTGTATCCAATTGGCCAGTTCCCCCAGTATTCTACGTGATTGAACCTTCCTGAGCAGCCTGCCATGTGGAAACTTATCATAGGCCATACTAAAATCCAAAGAGACTACATTTACCGCTCTGCCCTCATTAACCTTCTTGGTCACTTCACCAAAGGACTCTAAGAAATTTGGGATGCATGATCTGATCTCCCACTCACAAGTCTATGCTGACTGCTCCGAATCAAACCCTGTGTAAGTAATGGGTGCAGTCAATGGTACGCTGTCCTTCATTGTAAGATGATCAGAGTACATAAGTAAAGCCATCTTCCGGCTGTTGTAGAGCCTTGCTGAGAGAGCATTTGGGGCACTCTCTACAGATTTGATCTCCTTTTTAAGGAATGATCTCCTTACCACAGACACGGGTGATGGTAACAGGAGGATAGAGTGAATAAGCTGAATGTTTAATCTGTAGAGCTGTGAGAGACGAAGAAATGGTGATGCTGAAACACGAGGAGTGGCAGCGATCACTTATTTCCAAAAGAGACATTGACAGGGAGAGAAATTCCATACTTTACCCAGGATTGATTGGTTTGATTTATTGTCACGTGTCCCTCAGTACAGGGAAACACTTTGTTTATGAGCAGTGGAGGAAGATCATAGTAAGCATGGCCAGACAGATCATAGGGTGGAAATAGACTTGGACAGAGTAAGGCATACAGGTTACACTGAACAGGACATGCACTAGACAAGGTCAACATGAACAAGATCAGCATTATTTGATCTTAGAGAGTCAATTCATCAGTCTAACGTGACCTTTCTAATAGTTTATATGCCTAAATTAACTCTCCCCACGTTATTGTGCAGTCGGCGTGTGAACCCTGTACTGAACGTCAGATTGCTCACAATCCCCAACAGCAGCCACAATACCTTCCATCTGAAACAGGTAGACATTCCCACCAGCTTCCACCCTACATAGAGAACACCAGACTGCCTTCTCAGAGATGAAAGATGCCTTCTTGAGACTTCGCACAAGACATATGGCTTCCCTGCTCACCTCTTGAAAACCACGTTAAAGTACCACGTGTGTATCATAAGCAACAGAGCCAAGAGGAACATCGTGGAGCACTCTGTCTGTGCAGCCTCTGCTCCACTTGTTCATCATGTTAGAGCATCATTCAGGAAACACTTAAGACTGCCGATGCTGGAGATCAGAGAAGAGAGTCGATTGCTGGAAAAGCACAGCGGGTCAGACAGCATCCTTGAAGCAGGAGAATCGACGTATTGGGCATAAGACATACATCAGGAATCAGAATCAATTTCCTCATTCTGCCCCCGTGTAAGTGTATTGAGGTGGGAATGGCCTCCTGCTGTTCCTGTATAAGTGACTCAAGGGACTGACTGGCTTCTTCCTTGTCCAATTGGGCAGGGCCAAAGGACTGACTGGGTTATCCCTGGTTCCTGTTTGACAGCTCGATGTACTGACAAGTGTGATGGTGCTGCAGCTTTAAGAGGTTATTTTGTCCGGGTTTCCTTTAAGAGAGATTGAACGATCGTTACGAAGCTGGTTAGTTAAGACCACTTGAGTAACAGCGAGGGAGGCCTTGGGTTTATTTTAATGCAGCCTGAATGGGTGTGGCCAGCTGTCACAGATTAGGATCACTGGGTTTTGGTTTCTCAGTACCATCAGAAACTATTGGGGTCTCCATAGAGTTGGAAGCTTCAGTAAATGTCTCCTGGCTGCTACTCTCTCTGAATTTTCTCTTGATGCTGTTTTTAATTCCTGGATTGGATAAATATTTGTGACATTCTGTGTCTGAATATTTCTTTTTGCCAAGGGCTGTGTTTATGGGATTTCCCTATATTGGAACAGTTCATTAGTAATAGTTCCTAGATCTATTATTCTGTTAAGCTGTCCAATAGAATTACGTTATTCTAAATTCCTCTTTCTGTGGTGTTATTTCTTCTTTCATGTTGAAATAGATGGTATTTTGCTTCACACCGAGGGGTTTGACCAGTCACATTGCATCTGGAACAGATACTTTTCATTTCCTTTAAATTAAGAAAACATAAAGGTCTAGGATGTTGCCTTCAAATATTTTCGAGGGGCTCTAGTCCATCACACTAGACTCCTTCTCTTCCTGAGTAATAAGCTGGAGGCACTGAATGGGCTATCCCTGTTCTTCTCCAATAATGTCAATGGGCTGAATGGCTTCCTCATATTCCCGTCAAACCAGTGTGAGGTGCTGAATGAACTCTTTTTTTACTGTGGCAATGTACAGTGTCAGGCAGTGCTGTTACATGATTGTTACTGATACTTTAATAGCACACGCCTGAATGGAGTCTGGGTCTTGTTGCACATGGACACAGACCAGTTCAGGAGCTGATGGGGGACAAAATGTTCTGAACATTGTGGAATCTTCAGTGACCATCCCCACTTCTGATCTTATGGTGGGGAAGGTGGGGGCGGGGAGACATTGATGAAGCAGCTGAAGATGTTTGTGAAGAGGAAGCTACCCTGAGGATCTCCCACAGAGGTGACCCAGGACTGAGATGGTGAACATCTTCCTTTGTGCCAGGTTTGACCCCAAACACTGGAGAGGTTACTCTGATTCCCATTAAGTTCAGCTCCTTGATGTCAACAGAAGTCAACCATTGTCTTGATATCAGGGCCAGTCATTTTTACTGGCAACCTTGTCTCAACCTCTTTTGTTCATATCAATAAACCATGATATAGGAGCAGCAAGTGTTTTCTTCAAACAGGTGGGATTGAATGTCAGGATTTCTCTTCTCAAGAGTGTTCGGGGAGCGAGATGACTGAAAGTATTTGAAGAGGAGGTAGATGGATATTGACCTGTCAGAGAGGTGAGGGCTATGAAGAATTGGGTATGAAAGAGGATTTGAGGCCAGAAGCAGATCAACCATGATCTTCGTGAAGGGCAAGGCACGTTTGGGGAGTGAACGACATGCCGCTGTTTCTGATGCTCTCACATTCTGTTATTGGAATGTTAGTGAGTGTTATTTTTATGAATGTTCTGGTATTGCATATTGCAGTCAGGGAGACCATGTGATTTTGTGAGCCATCTCTGGGTGAGGTATGTGGGCTGTTTTCACAGTGAATCTGGGTCTACAACATGATCAACAAATGGAGCTCAAGCTGCAGATAGGGGAAGCTTTCTAAAGAAAGATGAGGGGCCTCTTTCATACCCAGCCTGGATTTTCCAATTACATTTCCCAAATCACCTCAAAGCATGTGGGACAGTCTTGAGGGACTGAATGGTCTCCTCTGTTTCTGTGCAACAGGTTATAGGAGCAAGTGGCCTCCAACTGTTCCTGTCTAGCAGGTTTGAGGGGCTGAATGGAACACAGGAACATTGGACTGAGGAGCAGGAGTGGGTCATTAGATACTTTGAGCCTTCTCCACCAGGCAGTAAGATTGTGGCTGATCAGGTTGGGGTCTCAGCCCCACTTTCCTGTCTGTGTCCCATTATCCGTGACTCACTTCTTTGTCAAATATTTCACTAATGCAGCTTTCAATCAATGTAAACATAGAGGCACGATAACCTTCCAGAGAAGAGAAGTACGACTTGAAAGGACCTTACAGAATTTTTCAACATCCTTCTTATAGAACCAGAGAGTCATGCAGAACGAAAGCAGACCCGTTAGTCCAATCTGTTCACTCCGATCAGATATCAAATCTGATCCAGTCCCATTTGCCAGCATTTGGTAAATATCCCTCTTCTTTCAGATACTTTTTAAATGTGCGATTGTAACCAAATTCACTACTTCACTACAGCACTTTCTGTACACACACCACTCTCTGTGTGAAACATTTACCTTCAGGTCCCTTCTAAATTATTCGCCCTCTCACCTTCAACCTCTGCCCTCTTGTTCTGGACTCCCCAATCCTGGAGAGCAGAACGTGGCTGTTCAGAATATCCATGCACCTGATGGTTTTATAAACCTCTATAATGTCACCCCTAAGCCTCTGACACTCCAGGGGGAAACACCTCAACCTAACCAGCCTCTCCCTTTAGCTCAAGCCTCCAGTCCTGAAACATCCGTGTCAGTCATTTCTGCAGAAAACCGAGTTGTATGCAGTATTCTTAAAGTGACCTCACCAACATCCTGTACAGATGCAACATACCACCACAACTCCTATACTCAATGCTCTGACTGATTAAGGCAAATGTGCCAAATGTGTTCTGCACCACTCTGTCTACCTGCAACTCCACGTTCAAGGAACAATGAACCTGCAGCCCTATGCCCCTTTGTTTCACAACATGCCCCAGGACCTGACCATGAAGTATATAATATCTGCCCTGATTTGCCTTCCCAAAATGCAAAGCTTCATATTTATCTAAATTAAACTTCATCTGTTACTCCTTGACCCTTTGTCTCATCTAATTGTGGTCTTGTTGTACTCTGAGATAATCGACTACACCACCTTTCTGATGTCATCTGTAAACGTACTAACTATTGCCCCAATATTCACATCTAAATCCTTTACATAAATGATGAAATGCAGTGAACTCAGTACTGATACTTGCAGCACACTGCTGGTCACAAGCCTCCAGGCTGAAAAATATCCCTCTTCCTTCACGCCATTTGTGACTATCTTATGTGACTGAAACTTACTAATCTGTCTACCAATCAGGATGAAATACTAGCTGTGAAGGAAGGCTGAGTAGGTTAGGTTTATTTTCACTAGATAAAAGGAGATTGGGGGGGACCTGATTGAGGTTTCCAAAAACATGAAGGGTATAGACAGGGTGGATAGAGACAAGCTTTTTCCCAGGGTGAAGGATTCAATAACGAGAGGTTGTGCTTTCAAAGTGAGAGGTGGAAAGTTTAAGGGGGATACACGCGGTAAGTACCTCACACAGAGGGTGGTGGGCATTTGGAACACGTTGCTCGCAGAGGTGGTGGAGGCAGGCACGGTAGATTCATTTAAGATGCGTCTGGACAGATGCATGAGTGGATGGGGAGCAGAGGAAGGCAGATGCTTAGGAATTGACCGACAGATTTAGACAGTACACTTGGATCGGTTCAGGCTTGGAGGGAGAAGGGCCTGTTCCTGGGTTGTAAATTTTCTTTGGTCTTTGTTCTTTAAATGAACACCTTGATGAAGTCCATATAGACGATGTCTACCAAATTGCCTTCATTAATCTTCTTTGTCACCTCTTCAAAAAACTCAAACAAATTAATGAGACATGATTTCCCA
Source organism: Chiloscyllium punctatum (assembly GCF_047496795.1). Taxonomy (NCBI): domain Eukaryota; kingdom Metazoa; phylum Chordata; class Chondrichthyes; order Orectolobiformes; family Hemiscylliidae; genus Chiloscyllium; species Chiloscyllium punctatum. The sequence goes on along the minus strand of NW_027309836.1, from coordinate 14,507 downwards.
TGCAGAAAACCACGTTGTCTACCCAGATCAGCCCTTGCCTTCCCAAATGTATGTAAATCGTGTCCGTCAGAATCCCCTCCAACAACTTACCCACCACGGACATTAGGCTCAACGGTCTATAGATTCCCGACTTTTTGGGGTCACTGTTTCCATATCTAGTCCCACTCGTCCACTGCTCATAACAAATGTTAAATGCAACCAGGTCGGTGATATGGCCCATAATATCGGTCTCAGACTGAGTCAGGGTCAGTTTTAGGAACAAGTCAGGCTAGGCTTTTTAATGTGCTAAAGCAACACGTTTATGATCCAGAGCAATGTTACTCAAACTATGATGGAAAGATGAATGGCAAACTGTTTGGGTATTGCAATTATATAATCAATATTTCCCTTTCTAAAAATGCTGACACACACACACATACACACACACACACACACACACAAAATCTCTACAATTTTAACTTGAAATAACTTGGTCCAAATATTATTGAAACTCATGACAAAGGAAGAATTGTGAGATTGTCCAAAATGTTATTCTGCTTCTGAAGATATTGTACTCACACAAGCTGCTAGCAATGGGATTTCATCCTGGGAGAGTTTGGATTTGGCTGAACGGCCTTTGCTTTAGGCAGTGAATAGATTCCAGTGAATTCTGGTTCGGGATCATCCAAATGGTAGCACGGTGGTTAGCACTGCTGCCTCACAGCACCAGGGACTTGGGGTCGATTCCAGCCTTGGTTGACTGTCTGTGTGGAGTTTGCACATTCTCCCCTTGTCTGTGTGATCTTCTAATGGGTGATCCAGTTTCCTACCACAAACTATGTAGGATCGGTGGGTTGTTCATGCTAAATTGTCTGTAATGTTCAGGGATTTCTAGGTTATGTGCAATAGTCAGAGGTAAATATAGGGAAATGGGTTGGGAAAGTTGGTATGGACTTGTTGGGCCGAAGGGCCTGTTTCCACACTGCAGGGATTCCATAAAAATAAGAATGGTAACGATGACTTGTAGAGGTTTTTTTTGTAGCTCGCACACATTGCTGTGATGAGGAACAATGAAGGAGAGAGAGTGCAATAGGCCACTCCTTCTCGGGCACATTACATTTTCTCCCTCTCTGAGCTGAATCACACAGTAATGTCATCCTCTCCCAAACTGGACCATGTGAGGTCTCCTTGTACATTGTCCAAACTATGTCTCCATCACATTATCCCTGCTCCATGTAGGTGCATCATTGCTGCTGTCAGACACAGAGCAATACCCTGAGCAGAAAATGGTCTCGGTCAATTTGAAGATACGTTTATATGTCCCTGCGTCATTAAAAAATAAAAATGTTTAATTTATTCAGAATACCTGCGTTAAACTGAATGCATTTTTAAAAGAAATACAGAAATTGCTGGGAAAGCTCGCCAGGTCTCTCAGTACCCAGACGCTGTATAGTTGTACCATCCTCCACCGCTTCCTCTGGCAGCTCATTCCATATGCATACCACCCTCTGTGTGAAATGGTGCCCTTTAGGTCTCCTCAAAACCTTTCCCCTCTCACTTTCCACCAATGCCCTCTAGTTTTGGACGCCCCAAACCTGGGGAAAAACCCCTGACTACTCACCCTATCCATGGCCATTTTGATTTTATAAACCTTTACGGCTGCGAAATGTGACCCTAATCAACACGAATGGCTGTACTTTCAGTCATCCTGGGCCTAAATTCTGAAATACAATTTTGATACCTCTTCCTTCTCCATCAAGTCACAATTCTAAATCCATTTTAATCAGTTTGTTCAGATGTATCCTGAGACACTTATGTGGGCTTTACACCTCGACCTTTGTGCTTGGAGGTAGGGACTAGCATCACTCAGCAATACCCATAAAGCTGTAACAGTATTCTCCTGTGTGTTTGTTCATCAGCCTGTTCTGACATGATGTGACATACCTCTGCAACAGGCAGGACTTGAATCCTGGCCTTCTAGTCCAGAGCTAGGAACACACAAGTTCAGGAATTGGAATCAAATCCAGAGTTCTGGCTCAGAGACAGGGACACTACCCACCACACTACCATACCCAGATTTTGAGTCATATTTTAGTGCCCACTTTCAGCTCGGTGTGGATTTATTATAATCAGGTTCCCATTACTGAATTACAAACAACACTTTGTATTAATAAACAAATGCAAGGATATTGAGTGTACGTGCTGTGCCATCGAATTTAACTGTAAACATCTTTAATCGCTATTATCTGTAGTCTGCAATATTAAGGAAAGAAATCCTGCAGACACACTCTGCCCAATGAAGGGTTTCAAATAGATATTTATTACTGAACACTAGAGATGAAGGAAGAGCTTATGTTCTGACCCCAAAACACTGATCACTCTTACCCACCTCTCACGTGCAACTCCCCTTTTCCTAAACCCATGAAATGACACCAGGCCGCTGATTACTGTCCAGCCTCTCCTCCCCACTGACTGTGTCTGCAATCTGTCCCTCCTCCCCCTAACCACACAAGGCAAACCAAGCTCAGGGTCTTTGTGATAATCAAGGCCTGAGTGTGCAGGCCTCCTGGAGACGGATGGGCATTTTAAAATTGAAGGGGGAGGGTGAGGTGACATTAATATCACTCACTGGGCTGAGGGGTGGCGGATGGAGTTTAGTTTGGATTAATGCGAGGCATTGGGTTTGGTAAATCAAACAACAGCAGGAACTATACAATTAAAAGTAGAGCCTTTGGCAGTGCTGTAGTACAGAAACCTAGGCCGTCAGGTTTAATTCTTTAAAATTTGCATCTCATATAGATTTTGTGGTTATTAAGGTGTTTAACACACATGTCTTCATAGGACAGACCCTCGAGTTTCGAAATTAGGATGTCATGTTGTGGTTGTACAGGACATTGGTGAGACCTCTTCTGGAATACTGTGTCCAGTCTGGTCATCCTGTCCGCTCACTCCATAGGCACACCACCCTCTGGGTGAAACAGCTGCCCCTTAGGTCACTTTTAAATGTTTCCCCTCTCACCTTAAGCCTATGTCCTCTAGTTTTGGACTCCCCGTACCCTTAGAAAATACCTTGACTATTCACTTTGATATTTTTGACATTGATATTATTAAGCTGGAGAGGGTTGAGAAGCGATTAACCTGGATGTTGCTAGGAAAGGAGGGAGTGAGCTATAAGGAGAGGCTGGATCGGTTGGGACTTTTTTCACTGAAGAATATGAGATTAAGCAGTAACTTTACACAGGTTTATAAAATAATGAGGGTTACAGAGAAGCTGAAGGGCTGATGTCTTTTCTCTAGAGTTGAGGATTCAAAACTGAGGGATTTTTAAGGTGTGAGGAAAAAAGATTTACAAAAGTCATGAGAGGTAATTATGTTAGAAAGAGTCTGGCTTGTGTGTGGAATGAACTTCCAGAGGAAGTGGTGAAAGCAGGGACAGTTACAACGTTTAAAGGACGTTTAGATCAGTCCATGGATACAACATCAGTTTGGATGGTGTGTGAGCAGCTGCCCTCTCCCTCCCCATCTCTGAATGAATCCATGTTGGTTTTCACCCTCTGCCAATGCCTGTGCAGTGGCGTGTGGAGGCCAGCAGAGGGTGGCATTGCATCACTTTAATCACCACAGAGACTGCCAGACCTGCCCCACACAGAGACACACAGATACACACACGGGGATGGTTAGGACACGGCGTGAAGCTCATCTGGTAACTTAAACTAAATATAAAGAAATGCTCAGTTCACCTCCTAAACTGTTAAAATATGAGGGACAGAGAACTCCCAAATTCCACTGTTTAAATAAAATCATCAATTTATTTTTTCACTCTGGAAGTGAACATTTTACATCAACTATTCACAACTCTGGGACCCTCTTTCTCTTAACTGCTTATTACCCGACTCCAGCTCTATAGCAATATACTGTTTCTGGGTCTGCCATCGTCTCATATCACAGGTGCTTGGCAGCTCTCAGTTCAGAACAGCATTCCCTCTCTCATGAAGGTACAGTACACAATTTCAACTCCATCACATTATACCCTGATGAATATCGATAAGTGGGACCTATCCGGATTCCTCTTGCTCTGTGGTTTGTCAATATTTCATTCGCTCCGTCTGGTGTGTGTCAGGACTTTTGTTGCTCCATTGACAGCATGTCATTATTCGACTTTGTCCATCGGAATATATCAGTATTTCACTTGCTCACACTCGTGTGTGTGGGGCAGGATTTCAGTTGTTTCATGGGGACTGTGACGCTATAACAATTCAATGTTTGTAGATGGCACCGAACCTGGAAGAACTCTGAAGTCTATGGAGGAGAGTGTGGAACTCTAACAGGACAATCACACATTGGTGTAGTGTTCAGGTTTATGGCAGATGGGGATCAATGCAGAGCAGTGTGAGGTGATGTACTGTGGTAGGAATAACATTGAAAGGCAGCTTAATACAGGCCGTACCGTTATAAAGGGGCTGCAGGAGCAGAGGGCGCTGGGTGTATATGAGCACAGATTGTTGAAGATGTCAGGACAAGTGGTGAGAGCAGTAACTATCACAGATTAGTTTCAGTATGTGAGCTGTTTACAGGAGGAGGTGGAGGAGGAAGTCTCCGTGCTCCCTTCCGAGGAGGTGGTGGTGACGATGTGTTGTGAGCCCACCCTCCTGCCCACCGAGACCGTGGGGATTCTATTTGTACCAGCTCGACACAAAAGTGAGATGGCATCAGGGCCACAGCTTCTAAGTTGTGCCGGGGGGAAACGGAGCTGCCAGTGGGTTTAAAGTGAGAATTGCCCTTCACTGAACATTGCTCCTTACTCGGTCGGTGGGACGTGGATGTTTCAGAATCTCCACACGAGGCATCCCGGTCCTCTCCAGCTCGTACCAGGGTCCTCCCCACATGGGGGGGGGAGGGGGGTGAGGGAACGGATATCGGGCACTCCACCACCCAGCTTGGCCCTTTCTGTCCTATTCCAGGCTGTTTCTCCTGGAATGGGAGAAAGGGAGGGAGAGAGTGAGGGTGGGAGTGGGTGTGGTCCTACTGTTAGTGTGAGTATCGGTGTGGAGGGGGTCATAGTGAGGTGTCTGGAGGGAGTCAGTCCACAGTGTTGATTCCATGCAGTGTTATTAGTGTTGGGATGAAGTGGAGGGAAGGGGGGAGAGAGAGGGAGAGAGAGAGAGAGACAGAGAGACAGAGACAGAGACAGAGACAGAGAGAGAAGGTGCAGCATACCACAGTGAGAGTGGTGGACCATGAGCCTTGTTCGGGGGTCGGTGCTATAACAGATATACCGTGAGTGTGAGGGAGCAGAGAGAATACAGTGACCCTTATCCTGAAAGAGTGGGGAAGGTTATTGATGCTTGTCCTGTATTGCTGAACATTTCTTCAGACCACAGATACTGTACTGAGCTGGGTGGGGAGCTCAGACCATGCTCGGTGGGTCTGGTGGTGTCGCTCCCCTCTGGAAACAGAATGGTCCCCCTCTGTACTAGCCCATCCACCAGGACCTCCGTGCCCTGTTGACAAACCGTGGTGTAATTGTCCCTTATCTGCCATGCTCAGGGTAAATTGTGCAGGGCAGCTCCAAACTGAGAAAGATCAATCGTGTGCCCAATGGGCTTTTAAAGATGGCCCCAGTGTCAGGGATCACGGAATATCCAGGGGCATCTGGGTGATGGAGTGTACCTCCAGCCATGAAGGACTCCATTTACAAAGCTGTAGAACAAATGTTCATCCAAAAATCTCCATCATCTGACGTCACACCAATATCCCTTTTTTCCATTTTCCTGGGAAGACAGGCTCTTGTTACAGGATGTTATCGAAGTGTCTATATTTCAGCAATCTGAAACCTGGGAACACATCCTTCCATGACACTGTCTCTCAGTCTCCCCCTCTCTGTCTACTTCCCAAACCCCTCCCCATGTGGTGATATTAAACTGATTCCCCCGCCATCTCTCTCTGGCAGTGATGTTCACACCCACTTGTTAGGGCACAATGCAGATATGGAGCTGCACATCCTGTCACTTCCAGCGCGGGCTGCAAGTTTCCTCACACTGGGCAGGGATCTAACACAGTGTTACTGAGCATTGCACTGGGGTGAGGTACACAGCTCTACATTCTGGGAGGGTAACTGCTCCTGGTTTACAGATCAATGCAGCAGGGTGGGGTACACAGTCGGACTCACTTAGATGGTAACTGCTCCAGGTTTGCAAATTAATTCACGGGTGATCACTGCACAGTTCGCTGTGCTGGTCAGACTGTCTGGTTGAGGTTTATAGATACTGCACTGCTGTGGTCTGCACAGCTCCCCATGCTGGACACATATCTAGTCTGGGTTTATAGATCAATGAACTGCTGTGGTCTGCACAGCTCTCGGTGCTGGACAGATATCTAGTCTGGGTTTATATATTAATGCACTGTTGTGGTCTACACAGCTCCGGTGCTGACAGATATATGGTCTGGGTTTATAGATCAATGCACTGCTGTGGTCTGCACAGCTCCCCGTCCTGGACAGATATCTAGTCCGGGTTTATAGATCAATGCACTGCTGTGGTCTGCACAGCTCCCCGTCCGGGACAGATATCTAGTCTGGGTTTATAGATCAATGCACTGCTGTGGTCTGCACAGCTCCCCGTCCTGGACAGATATCTAGTCCGGGTTTATAGATCAATGCACTGCTGTGGTCTGCACAGCTCCCCGTCCGGGACAGATATCTAGTCTGGGTTTATAGATCAATGCACTGCTGTGGTCTGCACAGCTCCCCGTCCTGGACAGATATCTAGTCCGGGTTTATAGATCAATGCACTGCTGTGGTCTGCACAGCTCCCCGTCCTGGACAGATATCTAGTCTGGGTTTATAGATCAATGCACTGCTGTGGTCTGCACAGCTCCCCGTCCGGGACAGATATCTAGTCTGGTTTTATAGATCAATGCACTGCTGTGGTCTGCACAGCTCCCCGTCCTGGACAGATATCTAGTCCGGGTTTATAGATCAATGCACTGATCTGATCTGCGCAGTGTTCCACTCTGGACAGATTGCTGGATTGTATTGACCAGTGTAATGGATGAATCTGGACAGATTGTTGGGTTGTACTGAGCAGGACACTGGCCTGGTCTGTACAGTGTTCCACGGTGAACAGATATCTCCTCTGGGTGTATGGTGTCTGGGCTGGTTCTGGGAGGTGGATTGAGAATGTGGTATATCTCACCATTTCAGCTGATCTGGCAATGCCTTTAGTTCCCATTCCTGTGATTGGACCCTCCGTCTCTCACCCCATTAATGTTACAGTGTGTCCCGGCACAGGACATCATGTTGGTGGGGGCGGGGGGGGGGGGGGAAAGGTCATGGACAGGTCAAGGAGTTCCCCGGAACGTTCTTTCCCCAACATTCTATAACTGACATTACCCGGAACGTTCTGTCCCCAACATTCTATAACCGACATTCCCCGGAACGTTCTTTCCCCAACATTCTATAACTGACATTACCCGGAACGTTCTTTCCCCAACATTCTACAACTGACATTACCCGGAACGTTCTTTCCCCAACATTCTATAACTGACATTCCCCGGAACGTTCTTTCCCCGACATTCTATAACTGACATTCCCCGGAACGTTCTTTCCCCGACATTCTATAACTGACATTCCCCGGAACGTTCTTTCCCCAACATTCTATAACTGACATTACCCGGAACGTTCTGTCCCCAACATTCTATAACCGACATTCCCCGGAACGTTCTTTCCCCAACATTCTATAACTGACATTCCCCGGAACGTTCTGGCCCCGACATTCTATAACTGACATTCCCCGGAACGTTCTGGCCCCGACATTCTATAACTGACATTCCCCGGAACCTTCTGTCCCCAACATTCTATAACTGACATTCCCCGGAACGTTCTGTCCCTGACATTCTATAACTGACATTCCCCGGAACGTTCTGTCCCCAACATTCTATAACTGACATTCCCCGGAACGTTCTGTCCCTGACATTCTATAACTGACATTCCCCGGAACGTTCTGTCCCTGACATTGTTTGTGAACGGCCGGACGTCAGTGAATTGAACAAACGATAAGATCCCGAGGGAAGAGATCCCGTTCCAGGGAGAAGGAGACTCTGTTCCGAAGGCCCCTCAGGCAGTAAAAGGGGTGAATACGTTTTCCCTGCGTTTCCATTTCTCCACGACACAGGATCGACCACAATTTAGACCAAAAGACAGAAATTCCCAAACTCCGTTTGTATTCAGGGAACTGGGAGAGAATCCTTCAGGACAGCAACGTTTCCACCCTCCGCATTAGGAACTGGGAAGGAGTGACCTGTGTCTGCTCTCGAGTGATCGAGTGTGTGGGAATGTTCTAGAAACCATCTGTCCTGATGGATGTGTCTCTGTGTGTTTGGGGAGGGAGGGTTTCTTGTGGTTGATGTCACATTTTTGTCAGTAATTCCGACCTTCCCATTTGTTATTCCAGCTCCAATTATTTTAATAAATCCCTGAATACAGGGACACATTTGAAAATCTCACTGGGTCCCCGATCAAACGGGTCCCTTTGCCTCCAGGCTGATGGATAATGGGTTTGTTTTCTTTCCTCACAGTTAACGTAGTGACCATCTACGTCCTGCTTTATAAAGATTGTGGATTGTCTCCATGTGTCAGACGTTACCTGGGGGCCATGGCAGCGGCGGATCTCCTGGTCATTATCCTCGACCTGATCCTGAGACACATTCCCATTGTTTATCGGGAACAGTTTTATTTCCTGAGAGACTCCGTCCCCGTGTGTAATATCCACGCCGTCCTGCTTTATGCAGCCACTGACTGCTCTGTCTGGTTCACCGTCACTTTCACCTTTGATCGGTTTGTGGCCATTTGTTGCCAGAAGCTGAAAAGTAAATATTGCAGTGAGAAAACGGCGGCTGTGGTTCTGGGAGCAGTGACTGTGCTGAGCTGTTTAAAGAACATTTCCTGGTATTTTATGTTCACTGCTCGGTATCGGCTGATGAACGCCCCCTGGTTTTGTGATGTAACAGTCGCTGTTCAATCCTCCATTGTCTGGGGCACAATCGAGTTCCTCCACTACATTCTAACCCCGTGTGTCCCATTTCTCCTGATTCTGCTGCTCAATGTTCTCACTGTCAGACACATTTTAGTGACCAGCAGAGCCCGCAGGAGACTCCGCGCTCACACCAATGGGGACGCTCAGTCTGACACTGAAATGAGAAACCGAAAAAAATCCATCATTTTACTGTTTGTGATCTCGGCCAATTTCATCCTGTTATGGTCAACGTTAATGCTGTATTCTATATGGGCCCGGATGTATGATATTGGGTATTACTCTGTGTATCTCGATGCCTTTGTGCAGGAATTGGGCTTCATGCTGCAGCTCCTCAGTTGCTGCACAAACACCGCGATTTATGCCGTGACCCAGACTAAGTTCAGGCAGCAGCTGAAGAATGTGCTGAAATATCCCTTCACCCAAATCCATCCATCCATCAAATTCCCTCATTAATCACACCATCCGGGATTTTCTCATTTCAGTTCAGTGTTTCAGTGATGGAGCAGCCTGTCGCTATGGTAACAGACTGAGGGTAGCGCTGGTTTGTCCATCCTTAGCCCACAGGGGGGTTACAGGGAAACATTTCAATGTTTCTCACAACTCAGGGGCCAGTGAGAAAAGGCACCATCCCACTGACTGTATCCATCACTTCCATTTGTAACCAATAAAAATGTTGATTAAAGTGTGCCGAGCAGCAGAGTGACCGATGTTGTTGTGTGTCTTTGTGTTGGAGAAGCTGAGCTGGAGAGAGACAGACTCAGCCCCAAGTCCTGGTCCTCAGGGAAGGGGAGGGCACCGCGCCCTGAGCTCCGGAGCTGGGTTTAACTCCCTCTGACCCCCCCATTCCAACCTGGACTCCCCAATTCCTCACCCCCACTTTTCCTCCTCAATTCTCTCCATCTCTCCCTTCCTGCACAATCTTTCTCACCACCTCTCCCTTTCACTCTCTCTGGTCCCCTCTCAGAGCCCCCAACCCCAGTTTCTCCACCTGCCTCCACTATTCTTTCTGCCTCACTCTCCCCCTCTCTCTCTCTCACACCCCCAACATGAGTTTATCCACCTGCCTCCATTCTTCTCTCCCCCTCACCCTCTCTCTCTCTCTCTCTCTCTCTCTCTCTCTCTCTCTCTCTCTCCTGCCGTCTCTATCTCCTTCTCACAATTCTGGCTCTACCCCATTTTCCCCACCTCCCACTTCCCACATCTCTCGATCATCTCACACCCACAAGCCCCCCCACCCCCCCAACCCCCACAAGCAGACTCACCACCAACCTGCAGTCTCTGGGTCAGAGGGAGAGGGAAGGACCAGGGAGACAGAGTGTGTCAGAGAGAGAGAATAAGGGCGGGACAGAAGGGAGAGAGATTCGGTTAGAGAGAAACGGAGGGTGGTGGGAAAAGAGAGACCAAGATAGGGAGATCGAGAGTGAGAGAAGATGGAGAGAGAGCGAAGGAGCAGGGAAAGACAGAGAGAGAGGGAAGGGAGAAATAAGGTGAGGGAGGGAAGGAGAGAGAGAGAAATAGGGGAGGACATAATGAGAGAGGGGTCAGAGAGAGGGGGGGCAGAGAGAGAGGGTGACAGAGAGAGAGGGAGACAGAGAGAGAGGGGGGCAGAGAGAGAGGGGAACAGAGAGAGAGGGGGACAGAGAGAGTGGGGGACAGAGAGAGAGGGGGGCAGAGAGAGAGTGGAACAGAGAGAGAGGGGACAGAGAGAGAGGGGGACAGAGAGAGGGGGCAGAGAGAGGAGGGGCAGAGAGAGAGGGGGACAGAGAGAGAGGACAGAGAGAGGGGGACAGAGAGAGAGGGAGACAGAGAGAGAAGGGGACAGAGAGAGGGGACAGAGAGAGGGGGACAGAGAGAGGGGGCAGAGAGAGGGGGGCAGAGAGAGAGGGGGCAGAGAGAGGGGCACAGAGAGAGAGGGGGGCAGAGAGAGAAGGGGACAGAGAGAGAGGGGAACAGAGAGAGAGGGGGACAGAGAGAGGGGGACAGAGAGAGAGGGGGACAGAGAGAGAGTGGACAGAGAGAGAGGGGGGCAGAGAGAGAGGGGGCAGAGAGAGAGAGAGAGAAGGGGACAGAGAGAGGGGACAGAGAGAGAGGGGGGCAGAGAGAGAGGGGGCAGAGAGAGGGGGCAGAGAGAGTGGGAGACAGGGAGAGGAGGGACAGAGAGAGAGGGGGACAGAGAGAGGGGGGGGCAGAGAGAGAAGGGGACAAAGAGAGAGGGGAACAGAGAGAGGGGACAGAGAGAGAGGGGACAGAGAGAGAGGGGGACAGAGAGAGGGGACAGAGAGAGGGGGACAGAGAGATGGGGCAGAGAGAGCGGGGGCAGAGAGAGAGGGGAGCAGAGAGAGAGGGGGAGGGGGGGGGCAGAGAGAAGGCGAGAGAGAGAGGGAGGCAGAGAGAGAGGGGGGAGAGAGAGAGGGTGACAGACAATGTGGGGGACAGAGAGAGACAGACACAGAGAGAGGGAGACAGAGAGAGAGGGAGACAAAGGGAGAGGGGAACAGAAAGAGAGGGGAACAGAGAGAGTGGGGGACAGAGAGAGAGGGGGGGCAGAGAGAGAGGGGGCAGAGAGAGAGGGGGGCAGAGAGAGAGGGGGACAGAGAGAGAGCGAGAGAGAGGGGGCAGAGAGAGAAGGTACAGAGAGAGAGGGAGACAGAGAGAGAGGGGAACAGAGAGAGAGGGGACAGAGAGAGATGGGGACAGAGAGAGGGGGGACAGAGAGAGGGGGACAGAGAGAGAGGGGGACAGAGAGAGAGGGGAACAGAGAGAGAGGGGACAGAGGGAGATGGGGACAGAGAGAGGGGGGACAGAGAGAGGGGGACAGAGAGAGAGGGGGACAGAGAGAGAGGTGGCAGAGAGAGGGGGGGAGAGAGAGGGGGGCAGAGAGAGAGAGAGAGAGAGAGAGAAGGGGACAGAGAGAGGGGACAGAGAGAGAGGGGGACAGAGAGAGGGGGGGAGAGAGAGAGGGGGGCAGAGAGAGAGGGGGGCAGAGAGAGAGAGAGAGAGAGAAGGGGACAGAGAGAGGGGACAGAGAGAGAGGGGGACAGAGAGAGAGGGGCCAGAGAGAGAGGGGGGTCGGAGAGAGAGGGGGACAGAGAGAGAGGGGGGCAGAGAGAGAGGGGGCAGAGAGAGAGGGACAGAGAGAGAGGGGGGCAGAGAGAGAGGGGACAGAGAGAGAGGGGGCAGAGAGAGAGGGACAGAGAGAGAGGGGGACTGAGAGAGAGGGGGACAGAGAGAGAGGGGGGCAGAGAGAGAGGGACAGAGAGAGAAGGGGACAGAGAGAGGCGGACAGAGAGAGAGGGGGCAGAGAGAGAGGGACAGAGAGAGAAGGGGACAGAGAGAGGCGGACAGAGAGAGAGGGGGGGCAGAGAGAGAGGGGCAGAGAGAGGGGGTGGCAGAGAGAGTGGGGGGCAGGGAGAGAGGGGTCAGAGAGCAAGGGGGGCAGAGAGAGCGCGAGAGAGAGGCGGGAGAGAGAGAGGGAGATAGAGAGAGGGAGATAGAGAGAGAGGGGAACACAGAGAGAGGGGAACACAGATAGCGGGGGGCAGAGAGAGGGGGAACAGAGAGAGGGGGCAGAGAGTGGGGAGACAGAGAGAGGGGGACAGAGAGAGGGGGAGACAGAGAGAGGGGGAAAGGAGAGAGGGGGGACAGAGAATGGGGGGACAGAGAGAGAGAGGGACACATAGAGGGGGGTCAGAGAGAGGGGGCGACAGAGAGAGGGAAGGATAGAGAGAGAGGGGGACAGATAGAGGGGGCAGAGAGAGAGGGGGACGGGGGGGACAGAGAGAGGCGGGGGACAGAAAGAGGGAAGACAGAGAGAGAGGGGAACAGAGAGAGAGGGGGACGGGGGGACAGAGAGAGAGGGGGACAGAGGGAGTGGGGGACAGAGAGAGATTAGGTCAGAGAGAGAGGGGGCAGAGAGAGAGGGGGCAGAGAGAGGGGCCAGAGAGAGGGGGGGACAGAGAGAGAGGGAGACAGAGAGAGAGGGGAACAGAGAGAGAGGGGGACAGAGAGAGGGGGACAGAGAGAGGGTTGGACAGAGATGGGGAGGCAGAGAGAGGGGGGACAGAGAGAGAGGGGGACGGGGGACAGAGAGAGAGGGTGTCAGAGAGAGGGGGACAGAGAGAGAGGGGGCAGAGAGAGTGTGGAGCAGAGAGAGGGGGGCAGAGAGAGAGGAACAGAGGGAGTGGGGGACAGAGAGAGAGAGGGGCAGAGAGAGGGGGCAGAGAGAGAGTGGAAAGAGAGCGGGGGACAGAGAGGGGGGCAGAGTGGGCGGACAGAGGGGTACAGAGAGGGGGGACAGAGAGGGGGGGACAGAGAGAGGAGGACAGAGAGAGAAGTGGACAGAGAGAGAGGGGACAGAGAGAGTGGGGTCAGAGAGAAGGCGACGGGGGGGACAGTGAGAGAGAGGGACAGAGAGAGAAAGGGGACAGAGAGCGGAGGGGCGGGGGGGACAAAGAGAGGCGGGAGACAGAGAGACGGGACAGAGAGAGAGGGGGGCAGAGAGAGAGAGAAACAGAGAGAGAGGGAGACAGAGAGAGAGGGGGACAGAGAGGGGGAGGCAGAGAGACGGGGGACAGAGAGGGGGGACAGAGAGGGAAGGAGAGAGAGAGAAGTGGACAGAGAGATGGCAGGACAGAGAGAGAGGGAACAGAGAGAGGGGTCAGAGAGAAGGCGACAGAGGGGAGGGACAGTGACAGAGAGGGTGGACAGAGAGAGGGGGGGACAGAGAGAGAGGGGGACAGAGAGAGAGGGGACAGAGAGAGAGGAACACAGAGACAGGGGACAGAGAGAGGGGACAGAGAGAGGGGGGACAGAGAGAGGGGGACAGAGAGAGGGGAACACAGAGACAGGGGACAGAGAGAGAGGCGACAGAGAGAGAGGGGGGCAGAGAGAGAGGGGGCAGAGAGAGAGAGGGGGGCGAGAGAGAGGGAGACAGAGAGACGGGAACTGAGAGAGAGGGTCAGAGAGAGAGTGGAGCAGAGAGAGGGGGCAGACAATAGGGGACAGAGAGAGGGGTTGTCAGAGAGAGGGGGGACAGAGAGAAGGGGTGGAGAGAGAGAGAAGGGGATAGAGAGAGAAGGAGGCAGAGAGAGGAGGGCATATAGATGGCGACAAGAGAGGATGACAGAGAGAGGGGGACAGAGAGAGAGAAGGGGGCAGAGAGAGGGGGGCAGAGACAGAGTGGGGCAGAGAGATGGGGCAGACAGAGGGGGGCAGAGAGAGGGGGACAGAGAGTGGGGGAAATAGAGGGTGTCAGAGAGGGGGGACAGAAAGACGGGCACAGAGAGTGGGGGAGATAGAGGGGGACAGAGAGAGAGGGGACAGAGAGAGTGGGGCAGAGAGAGAAGGGGGCAGAGAGAGTGGGACAGAGTGAGGGGGTCAGAGAAAGAGGAGGACAGAGAGGGGACAGAGAGAGAGGGGAACAGAGAGAGGGGAAAAGATAGAGGCGGGTGGGAGGGAGGGGGGGACAGGGAGAGGTGAAAGAGACAGGGGCACAGA